>NC_056735.1:429269795-429514795 GCF_019279795.1 Protopterus annectens
ATGCACAGGTGCACCTGCACACATGCACACATGCACAGGTGTGCATGTGCACACATGCACGCATGGACACATGTGCACGTGCACACGTGCACACATGCACACATGCGCACATGCACACATGCACACATGCACACGTGCACACGTACACATGCACACAGTTGCACACGGTTGCACACAGTTGTACACTACTCAGTATGCGAGATATCAACACACAGACACAGACACACCTGCATGCATACACAGAGCACTACTAAGTGAGCCTAATATTACTATTACTATCAAGACTATTAAAGGTATTGTTAATACACACTCACCAGCATGGATAGGCTGCATTGCTGTTACACCGGAGGGACCTGCAGAAGTGAGGAAACTAATGTCAGTGGGCACAACTGTGCCATTGTTACTGAGTATGATACAGGTCAGTAGTACAACAGTCGCCTTTCACAGGTCAGCTGCTGATATTGAGGATATCACACTTGCACATTAAATACTATGATGACAGCTACAATTCAAGGACACACCTCACACATACATTAACTACCAGTGTACACAACAGTCAATTATACATATGGCATATTACCTGCACGCTCATAGTCTTGCTGCTGCGTGGCTCCAGCCTCCATCATAATGCATGTCTGCTGCTGTTGTTGTTGTTGGCGTACTGGAGCCACTACACTCATGAGTAGTCCCTCCAGTCTGGTGAGTGGAAGATGTGTAGCCACCCCACCACCTGTGGCGACCTGTTGCCTGTGGATATCCGACGCACGCTGACGGACATTTCTGATTAAATCACTGCAGTGATGTCGTACCTGCTCATATGTCCTATTATGCGTGCCTATGTCATTTACCCGATGGACCAGGTCTTGCCACAGTGCAGCCCTCTCCTGCTGATTCTGGCTGGTGTGGGAAAAGAGTATTGCATAATCCCGCACCAGGCTCTGGTGTATCTCCTCATCCTCAGCTGTGGAGTAAGCTGGATTTCGCGGGTGAGCCATGTTCCTGAAAAAGGAAATAACCTGATATGAGCAATATATGTCAGCAGAATTTGGCACACATACTACACATGCTACTCGACTGTTATGATACGACATATCTCACATATATAGCATCTGTCTGTCTATTGGTGGATACACATGTAAATGGCCAGGTATCAGTGCTCAGCCAGCAACTGTGCAACAGTACCTGGCACACTCCATATGACATACTACCAAACCCCAGCAGTCAGAACACTGATTCAGGTCCAGAGCACCTCCTCACTCTGGGGGTTTGTATCTAGGTACTGTATGGGCTACATCATCAACTACTGTGAGCTGACCACAAACTAATTGCCCTGGATATACATATTCCTCCTCCACCACCAGCACAAATGACTATAGTGAATAACATTGCACATGCAAACTTCACACTTTGTAACAGTGACATGGTATGCTTTCAGCCCACTGGGCCAGTGGAAGACACAACCCACAATGCTGACCCCTTCACAAATGCTTTCTACGGACATCTCCGAGAATGCATGGATCATGCAGTCCCATATATGGCCAAGACACTCTCCACAAAGGGACAGCATCCTGTCTGGTGGACCCCAGCCATAGACAGATTGTATTACAAAAGATGGAAGCTACTGCAAGACAGAGCATAATTCCATAAAGGGAAGGCATGTCTGAGCAGCACTAGTAAGGATCTATTTTCCCTCATACAAACATCCATGGGCAACTCTGAGAGGGAAATCAAGAGGGACACTATAGATAACCACAAGGCCTTCTTCAGTTATGTTAGCAACCTGGTCAGAATCCCTCCACTATGCTCATAGTTAGTACACAACAACAAATAATTCACTGAAACCTCAGATATTGACAACATTGTGGCAGACAGGTTCAGTGCAGGTTTCACCCCTCCCTCTCCCCCAAAATAAGACATAGTTATCCCAGCTGACTGTAACCTCCCTGGCATCACAGATGTCCAGGTGAGAGCCGCCCTCAGTAAAGCAGAATAGACAACATGAATGGGACCTGATGGTATCCCCGGTTGCATGCTACATGAACTCCGACAGGAGCTAAACACACATATAGAAGTGCTATGTAACACTAGTCTCACTACAGGATATGTACCTGTAAACTGGTGCACAGCAGCAGTGGTTCCACTCCACAAAGGAGGCACCTCAACATACCAATACAATACAACACAATACAATACATTACAATACAATACTATACAATATGCTATTGCCCCTGGGACTACAGCAGCATACTGTTCTACTACCCTGACCATTGTGACACATGTGGTGTGATGGTACCTGCTGCAGTCAAACAGTTACACAGGGTGACTCATATGGCATATTACCTATCTGACTAACATTCAGCAGGGGCATGTGTGACATGTACTCATGGGGAGTCTTGCTTCTTAACACTGTGTGGTTTATTGCAGGGTATGTCTTATCTGTGGGTAGGAACCTTTACCTCCACATGTGCTCTCTATTGCAGTGGCACGACACACAGCAGTCATTTAGGTTGTGGATGGTGTGAGGTGTTACTATGGTTGTTGGACATCTGTCATGGGTGTGACTTAAGTATGTAAATCCAGGAGTGGTAACCTCTATGTGGATAGTATGTGTGTACTCTGTGGTGTTGTCAGTCACTGTGCATTGGTAATGTGTTTGAGTGCATTGTCACAGTGTTGTGCATGTCACTGTGTCCTTCTCCATATCTGTAGCTGTCATGTGAGGTACATACCATGGCAGCCATTATGTGGTGTGGAGGGGTACACTGACCTACATGTCCATAGCTGACACACCATGTCTGCTGACACATACCATGTGCAGGTATTCCAGGAATAGTGTGCCACTGTGAATATCACTGGGGGGACTATTGTACACATTTATGACCCTGTTCACCCCTGACACATGCAGTGGTGGGCAGCCAATCACATATCCGGTGGTTACTGGTGTAGGTGATTTGAAATGGGGTATGGTACTCCAGTTTTGACACTGGTGTTCACTCCATGCCTTTGTCACCAGGCACCTGTTGGAATACATCTGTACACATGTGCCTCACTCAGAATATATATACATCTCTCTCTCTCTCTCTATATATATATATGTATATATATATATATATATATATATATATATATATATATATATATATATATATATATATATATATATATATATATATATGTCTGTATACATATACACATATATATATTGATGTACATATATTGCTATAGATATGCAGGGGTGACAGAGAGGGGTGAGAGTGACAGAGGGGTTGGGACAAGGGGTGTTGAGGTCGTCATATACAGTCATACCTGTAGATAGTCAAATCTGTCTGTCTATATATTGATGTACATATATTGCTATAGATATGGAGGGGGGGTGTGACAGAGAGGGGGTGACAGTGACAGAGGGGGTGGGACAGGGGGTGTTGAGGTCATCATATACATTCATACCTGTAGATAGTCAGATCTGTCTGTCTATATATTGATGTACATATATTGCTATAGATATGGAGAGGGGGGGTGTGACAGAGAGGCGGTGAGAGTGACAGAGGGGGTGGGACAGGGGGGTGTTGAGGTCGTCATATACAGTCATACCTGTAGATAGTCAGATCTGTCTGTCTATGTATATGTATCTACATATATCTATATCTGTATGTGTGTATTACATATATATGTTTGTACATATTCTATCTATCTACATCTGTCTATGTATTCCTACATCTCTCTCTATGTATGTATAAAAATATGCATATTACATATATATATATATATATATATATATATACATACATACATACATATTTTGACATACATACGTATCCATATGATAGATACATATCAACATGTTTGTTTACCATACTGTAATATGTATGTTACATACATACATACATACATACTGTATGTATGTATGTGGGCGGCGCAGTGGTGCAGCGGTTAATGCTGTCGCCTCACAGCAAGAGGTTCTCTGGTTCGATTCTCGGCTGGGGTGCCTTCTGTGTGGAGTTTGCATGTTCTCCCTGCGTTCGCGTGGGTTTCCTCCAGGTACTCCGGTTTCCACCCACATTCTAAAGACATGCGTCTGGAGCATTTCTCCCCGGGCCTCTGCTGAAAACAGGATCTGTGGAACCTAGTCGGACTTTCCCGGTCAACAAATGTTAAATAAAATAAATAAAAAATAAATAAGTATACACACACTAACATACTGCTAAACATACATAACTGTGAAACCTACTTTGTACATTGCACTACAACCTACATTCAACCTACATTGATATGTGCACATAGATGCTCTCACATACAAATGTATGTACAGCCTTCACTGATAGTTGCTATATGTCCCCTGCCCTTTGCACATCTTCATATACATATGGATACAGACCAATGACACATATGGAGGGTTCACAGTATGTAGACCTTTATAGTATTACTTTACATTACCTGTGTTTGTCACAGCTGCTTGTGTTGCCATCTGGTTTTGTGTCCTGCTGCTCCACTTGCCAGTTGTTAGCTTTCAGGTGGCTGTTGCTGACCAGTTTTGTTTGTGTATGTTTAATTTTGTTTTTCTCTCTCTGTCTCTCTCTCTCTCTCTCTCTCTCTGTCTCTCACTTCCTCCTCAGGGTGCAATGAAAGTATTGCATGTGTGGACTGGGAGTACAGCATGCTTTTGTAGGTATCTGCATATGGCCATGTGATGGCCTCTGCATCAATTGTTAGCCAGCATTTGCTAATTGCATGCAGCCAGTTGTGTACTGATTGCAGTTCTCACTGTGATTTCAGAACAGTGCTATAAAAAGGTATGTGAGATAGGCGTAGCCCTTTCAGATTTTAAGGGCAGGGACCATGCTGGTATGCTGTGGACAGTGTTCTGTGAGTGTAAAGGTTGGTATCTCTCTCATATTTCCAGCTGTGTTGTAGATTAACATTTCTCCATTCATTTCTCCAGTTTCCTGTACTAACTGTGTGTGTACACTGACACCTATGACTACTACTACTGTTAATGCATGTGTGTGTGTGCTTTCCTGTGGGACATGTGGTGTAACTGGTGTATAGCAGTGGCTCTTGCACTTTGTTGCTATGGCTTCAATATTTGCCCTTTACAGTCACTATTTGTATGCCTGCTAGGTGTCCTGACTGTAGTGTGCTGCTGTGGCTTTCCTATTTTCCATGTACATTCACACCTTGGAATGCTTGCTATATTTGCTAGGGTGTTACAGCATGCAGTGTGGTCTGGCCATGGTGTGGGCCTTGACATCTATTAGGGTATTTGAGTATGCTGCTGAGCAGGCCCCAGAGACTCTCAGGTGCATCTGTTATCTGCCTCATGGAATGGTACATATCAGTGGGGTACACCCATTTAATTGTCTGGTATGCTGCAGTTGTGACTGTGGGATAGCATGAGCATATGTATTACTACACTTTTTCTGCCATGCAAGTGGTGCATACTTTCAGGACTTCATAGTTACCATTGCATGTGTTGTAACACCTTTCTGCCTACTGTTTGTGTATTTCACATGGAGTCTGTGGGACATTCCTGTAACTCAGTCACTTCTGCTATGTCTAGGCTCTTAACTATTCAAATATGGTGGTGTCAAACCTCTCATGTGTACAAATATTTGCAGGTTGTCCACATTTCTGCCTCATATTTTGGTCAATATCTCATGCACAGCTTTTTCTGGAAAATCACTCTGGGCTCAAGTCAGAATATAGTGACAAACATTTAAGTTTCAGACTTCATACCCTTCCAAACATCCCACAAAATGCAGAACCTGTTACTCTCTGAACTGTCTAAGTTTGTTGTAACATTATTTGTAATGTGTCCCTGGTGTTGGCCCTTTGCTCCACATATTTTATTACTTGGTCCAGATGTGTTCCTGTAAGATGTTGTGGGGTATGGGCAGTGATTATCCTGCTGTGAGTATGTGTGTGGCTTGCAAGGTGCTACAGTGACATAATTACCTACTAGCTACCAACTAGCATGGCTGTTTCTGTTCACACACTACTATCATAGATATCCACTAGATTTGACAGTAAATATACATGACATGCTTTGTGTACTACACATCCTGTATTCCCTTTACATTCATTCCTACTATTACATGATATATTTATTTTAGCACAATGTTCTTGTATAGCAGTCATGGCTTAGTGATAAGTCATGCAGACTAGTGTTTCAAAGGTCCTGGGTTCGGGACTGACAGTGGGATTTTATTTTGCTTTTGAACTGACTAGTGGAACTGTCAATCAGAGTGACTAAGGCACTTTTAAGCAGTTGTAACCAGGTTAGCGCTGGTTTGCGCGGAGCTCACACATGCGCACTGGCATTTAGCTCTGTGCACACACGCGCACACCCGCTTACAATGGCTTAAATGTGCTTACTCTTGCGCACACCCGCGCTATTTTCTTTGAAAGAAATGAAAATGGGGAGACAGGAAAGTGGTGAAAAAGAGGTCACAAAGAGGATAAGACAGTAGGGAAACAAGCTCGGGTTTTGCAGGAGGGATGTAGGTAAGGCCCATAGCTGCCCATTTCTTCATCAGCAACAGCTGTGCATATGTATGTAATTTGGTGTGACATTTGAAACCTTCCACCCCTGAGAGAGGTGTCAGGACAACAATAATACTTGTTGTACAGCCAATTGTAATTGATAGTTTCCATGTCCAGCAGACATATGTGCAGAATGGGCAGCTATGTATGGGCGTAATTTTTTGTGGGTACAGAGTGCCCTTTTTTTTTTTTTTTTCAGGTGAGAGTGGTATGTCAGGTGAAGGAAGTCGGTATAGCTGGGGAGGTAGGTTGGGTAGGTCAACAGACAAGACAAACAAGAAGCATACAGGGGCGGTGTATGACACGTGTGGGGGGGGTTACACAATTGACGGGGACGGAGGTTTGTATATCCAGAGCCCATGAGCCCACAGATGGCAACAGTGGAACTGATATCCCCACCCATGGGCAGTTGCCACTGCTCCTTCACTGCCCAGGACGGGGCTGTGCTGGGGGCTGTGTAGGCTGGGCAACAGGCATGCCCGTAAGTTGTGCCACCTGTGCCTCAAGCTGGCATAGGGGCCCAAGAACAGAGTCCTGGATCTCCCTACGCACCACAGTCCGGACGCTATGGAGGGTGAGTGGTGGTTCTCCTCCGGCCACGCTTGCAGAGGGGGGGGCAGGCCCCATGCTCTGCAGTGCTTCCACCCACAGGTGGCACAGGGCCACAGGAGGAGGGTCCAGACTGGGCACTAGTGCCAGGTGCACTCACCAGCTGAGGTGGGAGAGGTGGGTCCGCTGGAACCTACCTTCCCTGTTGACCTATGTTTTGCATTATGTCATGACAGTTTGGGTTAGTAACATACAATACCATTCGCAATTAATTGTAACAGCATGCATTAGTATTCCCATTAACCAAACACCCAGATATTCACACCATTGAACAGCGAGCATAACACATGCATAATTGGAACAGCAATACACAGTCCAACAACATGCAGGGTTGATTGATGGCAACAGGCCATCAGGTTTGGATGTATGAACAGGGCAGATGCATCAACGTACATGCAAATATTTATGACCCAACAGGACAAATGTCCAGGGGTGTTAATTGTGATTGCACATACCAATTTCACGTGGAATGGATTATATGTGGTTATAGGGTGGGGTGAAGAAAATAATATTAACACCTTTGAATACCAATACATATGCTGTACATTTCTAATAGCTACATATATATACACACTACTGTTCTAACTACAGTTTCCTATATGATAACTACTTCAATTTGGTGATAGGACTGTTACTGCTACATCAATATACATTTTATTGTTATTCATACACGTTCATATCTGGCTTTGTTCAGCTACATCATCCTGCTACATTTGCTTTATATAGCTATAGACAACTGTGGATGTTTGATATTTCAGACAATCATACTATCTGCTTATTGCAGACTGAGAGCAACATATCCAGATTTTGGGATACACATTCCAGCTGCAGCATCACTTTGAACACATTTCGCAGTTTGGTTCTACTTGTCACATTCATTTCATTATGTACTGACTGCAGTATACTTTATTCAGGGGTTATTACTACTTTATTGGTGGATTCATAACTTTTTCTCACACTCTCTCACTTGTTTTCATTTTACTATTCAGGATGGTACTTACTTCTAGGCTTTATTGACATGTTTTACCTGTAGTTATTACAATCCTTTCCAGCAGTCTCACTTCTGTCATGTTTCAGTATTTCAACAGGGATATATTTCACACATGTGATTTGCTCATCTTCTGCAGCTGTACATTTCAGCCTGCTGCAGGTTGTGTACTATTATATTACAGGTGGGGCATTATATTTCAGGCTTTATTTCAGACATTTTCATTTTTCTGTTTGGATTACAGACTGCAACACACTTTTGTAATCAAGCAATACTTGCAAACACTTTTACACTGTTACTTGCACATTTTATTACTTAGTGAATACACTGCACTCTTTTGCTAACTGTCATACTTTTATATTTCTTTACAGTTACTGGGAGTGGATTACTGACCTGCCTGGTGGCGCAACTGCACCAGCCTATCGCCATAGGCTCTGCGGTTCGCAGAACGGACTCCTGCAGCTGTAATATAAATGAAGTAATATTGGAATACACATCTCCATAATATCAGCTAATTTAATTTCTGACATACATAATTAAATGTAACTTACTCAGTAGTGGGGTGTTGGGCATTTGCCGGGCCTCCTGGATCCAAAGGTTCAATTGGTCCTGCTTGCGTCTCTTCAGGCCCGCATGGTGGTGACGGACCTGCTTGCCAGTCCTTGGAATCCCTGTGGCACTGGTGAGATCATGAGCCAACCGGTCCCACGCCTCATCCCTATATGCTCCCCACAGGACCTGGCCCTGCATGAGTTGGGCCTCATGATTGTGGACTAGGAGCCAGACCATGTATCTGGACTCCTCAATGCCCCACCTCTGTGCTCGAAAGCAACTACCCTCTCCTACTCCTGACATTCTGGCTGCAAGTCAGTTCTACAATCGTTTATGCTGTGTATTCCCGCCTATGGGGCTTATATATGCCGTTTTTCCCGCACTTATCTGTGATTGGCCATTTTGGAATAGTATCGACTTCACAAAACCTGCTTTGTCATGCTCCACTTTCTATTCAGTCCTATATATTGGCTATTACTGCATTTTTAAGTACAGCTGTCGTGGCTTAGTGGTTCAGTACCTTGACTATGGTGCATGGTATCCTGGGTTTGAACCTGGCCACTGCTTTTTATATTTTATGACTGTCTAGACAGGCTAGGGGGTGTGTCTGTGTAAAGGCAGTTCTGTTACAGCTTGCTCAACGTTGCCCGTCGGTTAGCTTGTTTGCGCGGTGTGCAGCTCCGCGCAAACGGGTTACGCTGGTTTACGCTTCATTTGGCTGTTAGCACGCATATTATGCTCAGCTCAGCTAGGGGCACACAGTTTCAGTGTGTTAAACCACTGCTCACCTACGGGCACTCATTTTGCATCTGTTAAACCACTGCTCACCTACGGGCACTCATTTTGCACCTGTTAAACCACTGCTCACCTACGGGCAGATGCACTCACCTTGTTAAACTGTAGCTCAGCTATAGTCACATCTTGCATTTTTTATTGTTTTCTTATCTCACATTTCTTCAATATAAATGGACTATTTCATTACATTTAACATAAAATATAATTTTATATGTGTACATATTTGTCAGGGACTTGTTTCGTGCTTATTTTACTAAAAAAAAAAATTGATGTTGTGGGGGGTCGAACCATGAATGCCTGCTCTTCAGCCGACGTCTCTACCGCTACGCTACTGCTTCTTGGCTTACTTTGCATATTTAGTTCTTACATCCTTTTCCACTGACTGCTAACTGTGGCTGAGCTACTGGCACACCCTCGCAAACGAGCGCACTCACGGGCAAACATCTTTATGATTTAAAAAAATATATATAAGATGTTCATTTATATATTTTATGTTCATAGTCTGTAGGGGCATGTGTTGTGTTGTGTTTATTCACATTTCCATGGCCTCTGTCGTGGGTGTTTACTTTGGGCACTTTTACTCTTCTGGGGGCGTGTCCGCTTGCAGGGCTCGGCCTATGGACACACCCCCTACTGTCTTCCATGGACCGTGTTAGCCTTAGGTGTGATTCAGCATGCTCTCATGAATATGCAAAGCATGCTGACATCACTCCGTTTAACTGCAGCCTCCGTGTAAGAGTTATAACTCTTACATGGAGGCTTCGTGAATCCTGCCCTAAATCTACAAATGCGCTCTATAAACATATTCAGCAATGGTCAGACCACCATTTTCTGTTTGTTATTTTAGAAAAAGTGAAGTTAGCCCTAGGGGTGGTACTTAGAAATTATTGATTGAAGAGCGGGAACTTTGTTGGCAGATTTTTTTGAATGGTTCATCCTCCAGGACTCAATGAAGTTATATCAGTACAGTGCTTATTTAAGAGGAAAGCATATGAAAGGTGATCATGTTTGCAATTTTTTATTTTTTATTTTCTATTTATTATGCATTTTTATGTATGTTATTATATTACTGTAATTTTAAGAGTCATTTATTAGCCTATGAGTTAATCAAAATGCACTTGGGTTGAATAAGATTTGTGTCTGTTATTTCAGGCAAATGTTGCTTTTAGAGTTTGGAGCCATTTTTGTAGTGGAGTTGTTATGTGATTTAGAAGCTTATTTAGTGCAAATTTTAAACTTCACAAGTTTTATCTGAAGAAGTATGTATGCTTTAAGATGAAAGCACTTATCTGTTTTATATTTTGACAATTAACTTTTGTTTTCCACTTTTATTGAGCTTCAGGTGTTTTCCAGCAGAGTTTTCAGCATTGTGTACTAGTTTGGTATGTTTGTTGCTCAGCATGTTGCCCTAGAGTGCATTAGACTTTGTCCAACAGTGTAGTATGCAGAGCTGTCTCATATTATTGAACTGCCACTTTAATGTGATATGTCTCTCTTGATATTAAAATTTCTGCATTATGTCCTGTGAGTTTTCTCCTTTTACTTGTTATTATACTGTTGAGATAGGAATGCGTAGCACTGATGTGTGTCCTTTACTGTTTTCCATACAGTGATACAACAGTCTGTGTGTGTATGCATACCTGTGTCAGTTGTGTCCTGCGTTGATGATAGCTGTTGTGACACATTTTCATATCATGTTGTAATATGTTATGATTATGGTGTTATTTCTAATGCTCAGTGTGTACCTCTAGGGGATAATTGCCATTAGATGCAATTTGTGTTGCTGAGGTGGCTAGTACCTGAATATCAATGCTCAATATGTGTACTCATGTATATGGGGCTTGTTATGACTCAAAGATATGGGTCAGATGCTGCCGTGTTGTCTGTTCCTGCACTTGTGGTCTCACCCTACATTGCCTATGCCTGTGTCTTCTATTCCCTATGTTCTCCTGCTCCTTCTCCAATACCTGTGGGATATCCTCTTCACACATCTGGGGTTCTTAGAGTAGTTCACCCACACCTGCAGCTGGAAGGCCTCCATGTACTCATTAAGCATGTTGTGCAACATGGCATACGTCATTATCATAGGTTCATAGGTTCATAGATTAGTACTAGGCTAACTGCCCTTGTGGGCCATTTTCAGCCTAGCTAATTACCCCATGTGAGAATCAAACCCCGCACCTTATGTTTGTAAGGTAAATACCTTAACCATTATGTCAACCTCCCACCTCTACTGTACTGCCTTTTCAGGTGTGTATTTAAGTTCACCCCCGGATGTGTCCAAACATGTGAACGTAGATTTCAGTACACCAGACATAAGCTCTGTTGTGTTTCTTGTTATTACATGTGCTCTGTTGTAGGCCTCGTATGCAGGGTTGGATAGTTCATGGGTACGCAGTCATGAGCCATGGCTCAAGCAGATAACAACAGTCACCTTTTGTGGGGACTGGAAACATATGTGGTCAGGATGGATATTGTTGAGGGGGGTATCCTTAAACTGTGTCCTTGCTGTGTTCCTGCACTTACCCACTAGCTGTCCCTCAAGTATTTCACCTTGTTGAAATGCAGCCTTCAGTACACTTTCCCTCCAAATGGCATCATCATGGACACTTCTAGAGTACTCTGTCATGATGTTTGTTATACTGCCATCTGCTGCACACACAACTTTGCAGATGATGGATGACTAGCCCTTTTTGTTTATGTATGAGTCTGCTTCAGGATGTACTGGTGTCTTGATAGGTATGCATGTGCACTCTATTGCACTGTGTACATGGGGAAGTTTGTGATGTCGTATAACTAGTGCATTACAGTTCTCTGCTCCATGGGGTTGGATGGAAGTGTATGTAGTCATCCACCTTGCTGCACATTGCTTCCAGGAATTTTGCCAGGATACATCAGGCAACTGTCTGTTATACCCCCACAGCATCCTCATATGCCTCTGTAATGTCCAAGATACAAGTACACCCGGGTTAGCACTTTGGTTTGAAGGGGGCTGGGATTTCCTCACAGGGTCTGCGCAGACATGTGTGGGACATATATGTTGCAGACAGCTTGCATCAGTTGTTTATCTAGTTGGTATCTGTTGATTATTTACTCACATACTCCCAACAAATCATGGCCCTACTGTAATTTCCAGATAAATGCCCAACATTGCAAAACATTCTATTGTACTACTCAACTACTAGAGACGTTCTGTCTAGCAATAAACTTTTACTATGTATCAGTAAGACATTCAACACTGCTGAAGACTCTCTCTACTCTCGTTATGTGTCAGAACTCTGGAATGAAATCCCCATAGAGTTAAAACTGATGGAAAACTTACATATTTTCAAAAGTTTGATTAAACAGCACCTATGCCAAAGATTGGTCTGTTCTTCCTGCTCACCTGACTAGCTTTACTCAGATTACTTTTCTCCAACTCTTACAGCCACTTTGCTTCCCACTCTTTTTGTAGCTTATCACTCCTCCTTATACTGCAGTCATTTCATAAACTCTTACTTTTCATCACTCTCTCACACCCCACCACTAACTACAATTCTTCCTCTGTCCATTAATCTTCATACGCATTTCCATGTCTCCTTTCATATCTCTCATAATTTTTAAGCAACATTTTACTTGTCTGCATGTAAATTATTACTAAACTGAAAACACTCCATTTTGATCTTTTCGCTGCGCCCATCTGCTATAAATTTATTCATCATTACTGTATGTTATTTCTCTATTCGATAATTAACCAATTTATGTTAACTTCTCTCTTTTTTTTGTGTTACGATGTTATGTTCATGTAAGAGATATTTAAAAATTATGTAAATAAGCTCATGTATAGATGCCTTTACCCTGCAATTGTAAATGTACATCATGTGCAACTTAAATGTGGAGCTTTTCTCCCTGGGCCTCCTCTGAAAATGGGTTTTCCCCAAGATGGACTTTTTCTGGTAAACAAAGATAGCTAGCTAGATATAAAGATATATTGATAGATAGATAGATAGATTGATAGATAGATAGATAGATAGATAGATAGATAGATAGATAGATAGATAGATAGATAGATAGATAGAGATACATAGATGGACAGATAAATATTGGCTGGTCGGATAAATGGTTTAGTTGCAGCCTTGCTCTAACTCTAGCTGGCTACCTTCGAGGGTGCACAGCCACAGCCTCACTTATGGTTTGTATCACAGTAGCCTGTTGCAGTTCATTAACACCAGGTTGAATTTTTATACATTTTTTGATCTTTTGCTATGAATTTCACAGTAATCTGTAGTATTTGCTTGAATTTGTTGGGGTCCATAAAGCATACACAGAGGATTTCAGAAGTGAAGTCGATGTGGTTGTTTGTCAAATTTAAGTTGCATTGTGTATGCATGATGTGTTTTAGAATCAAACCAATGTGCATGAAATCTCTCATTATCCTACAATGAATACGTATGTACTCTGGCCCCTGTTATGTTATACGGTAGTGCCATCTGTGCCAGGGAGAGTAGAGCAATACATGTGTACATATGCCAGCACAGCTAGCTGGAGTTTTGTAAAGACTTTTATGTTATTCGGCTATCACACTGATTTATATGGATGTTTGAGTTAAAAATATATTTGTAAAGTTACTTGCATTAAAAATGCATCAACAGTAGTTCCTGCTGGACAGAAATAATGCATGGTTGTATATTAGGTTGTATTGTTGTAACTGATCAAATGTGTATGTTCATCAGAGAACCCTGGAAGGGTGGAATGTTTGAAATAGTTTAATAGCTTGCAGATGCCGCCACAGATCTTAGCAAAGCTCTGTGTGGTATTGTACCAGAGTCAGGTGACCAGAGGTGATGTTATCCTCTAACCAGCATCTGGTCTCTTTGGAACTCTCACAGCAGCACTTAGGATCCTGACAGCAAAGATTTCTGACAAGATATATCTCACACATCCACACAGTCAGAGACATCATCTGGCTTTTGCTCTGATAAGACACTCAGCACACATCACCTTGCCTCGCTTTAGCAAGTAGTCAGGGAACAGTAATTCTTTATTTAGTCAGGGACATTAAGTGAGAATAGTTTAGTATTGTTTTCTGCATCTGTGAGAAACTATCCAGCTGTATTTTTTATATCTTTGTGTCTGACACTGTTTATTGTATTCGGTATTCTCTTGTTTTCTGTTTTATTATTTTAGCATTAAATATTTTAATAACTTTCATTGTGGCTGGTCCTTTAGAGAATACTTTTAACATCTTAAGAGTATTTATGCTTGTTTTAGTGGCACTGTGGCCACTTCTGAAAGCCTTGCTGCTTTGGTCATACCATACCATTTGTATTAGTATTAATTTTATACAGTATAATTGGGTACCCTTTGTAAGATCCTTAGGGTAAATGACTGGTGGCAGCATGATTACCTCAGTCTGGGCAGAAAGGGGCACATCTAGTAAATCTGTGCCAGCTTTTCCCAAGTATGTGTGTGTGTGTGTGTGTGTGTGTGTGTGTGTGTGTGTGTAACTCAAATGTCCAAATGTTTGTGCGTGTGCGTGCATGTGTGTGCATGTGTGTGCGTGTGTGTGCATGTGTGTGTGTGTGTGTGTGTGTGTGTGTGTGTGTCTGTGTATGTGTGTATATGTGTGTGTGGTGTATGTGAGCTACTGGAAACAGGGACACAAAGCTCCAAAATGGATGGTAAGTGTGGCATTTTTTGTGAGTCTGGGGAGAGAAGGAGAGTCCAGTCCCAGGTCTGGAGCATGCTCCATGTGGGCTCTTAAGGGAAATTATCCTTGGTGCAGGGAGTTGCATTTAAAAAACTGTGTGAATCAATCTTTCCTCTTAGTGACCCTCCCTCACCAGAGTCAGTGGTGAGGACTGAGTCTCCTTGATTACTGTCCCTGAGTAGGGACCCGTCACACTCCCTTCATCATGTCTTCTGAAATCATGTCTGCAGCAGGTGCACTGAAGTCTTTCTTCTGTATGCTGCTCTGTCTGTAAATAGCTTCCGTGAACTTTACAGAATCTGGTCCATTATAATTTGATGTGCTGTATACTTTGTATACTTTTATGAGCTATTTTATTTTATTGTAAATTTTATTTATGTTGGTGGAAAACAAGGGTGGTTGTGAGAAAAGGCTCTGTATCATGAAGACGACATTATGCATTTCATACCAATTAAAATGATAATGCCTTATTTGCTTATATATTATGCAAACTGCTATATGTTTGTTGGGTTTTGAGCACTGTCATGTTTTTATTAGCATATGGATCACAAAGCACACAATATTTTTTAGGCTTTCTGAAAGTTCTTCTATCAGCAATACCTGTATTTTGCTGGCTAGTTGTGCATTTTCCATTCTGAATAATGATCTCAGACAGCAAAGGCATAATACAACACTAGAAGTTGTTTCCTAGTTGGATTTATGTCTTAACAGAATAATTATTATATTTCCCTTGGCAGCCTACCTATTTTAGTGACTATACATACAGTTAACATGCTTTTTTAGAGAGTTTTACAGTGCCATGTCAGCAGACTTTTTTGCAGCTTATCATCTCCTAAGAAGTGTTACACTACACTGTAGCACACCTCATAGGACATGCACACTGTGAATTGACTACTTCTGTGTTTCCAAATGCATTTTCCAGAATTGTTTGCTTGTATATTTGCTTCTTTGGAAGTTAAACAAGTACATATTTACCACCTGCAGACATATTCTTAGCAATATGTATTCATATGATCCCTATTTTTAAACAGACATTAACCTTTTTTTACATGATGAAACAGACAGAGACTGCAGACTTTCAACAATCATTAAAGTGATGTTCTTCTTTAACTCTTAGTCAAGATGGACTATGACTAATGGAAAAGGAGGATGCAGTCCAGCAAATGGGAGGTTAAGTGTTATAGTCCATGCTGGTAAACATTGGAGCAGTTTATGACTGCAATCTTCAATGGCCTAGTATAACCAACTCATCATGTCAGATATGTGCCAAGCAGATATAATGGAATATTATAGACCCAACACAGGATGGCCTTTCAGAGTCGACAAGATTAACAGACATGGAGGAGATTCTTGTGTCACTGGGAAAAGACGGTATATGACATGTAATCATATTTTATCCAGCAGTGGTGTTGATGTTCTTGCTGCCCTAACCCACTCTACACTATATGTAGCACTGGTTTGCACATGCGGTTATTACATATACCAGCTGTAACATAACAAAGTAGGAACAATGCACATAAGGGGTGGTGCTGCTAGACAAGTTAAAGATGAGTAACAAGGAATTTGATACTTTTGCCCTATTGCATATGTTAGTGTTTGTGGTGTCCTACATGCTACACATTCACAGGTAGAAACAGTAATGGACAACACAGAGAAATACTTGGATCCAGGCAAGGGGCTAATGTCAACATCTCTGCAGAGAAAAGTGATGATACTGAGATGCATAGGTTTGTAGGTTCATAGGTGTGCACTAGGCGAATGGCCCTGTAGCCTTTACAAGCCTAGCCCATAGGATTACCCTGACATTGTGCCACCCGACCTTAGTTCCTAGTGCCTTTGTCGAGTACAGCCACTGGACTGACCCCCGGGGTGAATTTTCTATTTCCCATCCACTCATCAAGATTTCTCTTGAAGAGGGCCAGTGAGGTGCTCTGCTTGACATGTATGGGAAGTCTATTCCATAGCATGGGCAGTCTCTGGGATATGAACCTGTCCCTCCAGCATGTTCTGTTGATTGTGGTAATGAGGTTTAGGTCTCTGAAGTGTGTGGTGTGGAGGGATTTGGATTTCTTTAGATGTAGCATTTCTATCAGAGCTGGGTCAGACATGGCTTTGTAAGTCAAGCAGAGATCGCCTCTAAGTAGGCGATATGAGACAGAGAATAGTTGGAGTTTTTTGAGTCTGTTCATATAGGACAAGTGTTTAAGGCCTATGATCCTCGCTGTGAGGTACTTTTGTGGCCTCTCTAGTTGTTGCAGGTGTCTAGTGAGGTATATGCCAAATGGGGCCTTGTACTCAATGATTGGCATAATGAGGGAAGAGTAGGGGGGACAATGACCTCTTTCTTCCTGGATGCAAAACCTTTAGTAATGAGATGTGCCACACAGAAGGACTTTCTAACCACAGTGGCAACATGGTGGTCAAAAGAGAGGTTGCTGTCAACCTGTGTTCCCAGATCTCTTATAATGCCATCTGTGTTCAGTGGACTACCATCAGTGTGGTAATTCATGGGAACCTGGTTTTCCCCAAGGGGGATGACGACACATTTTTTGGCATTGAGCTTAAGGCCATGGTTCTGACACCAGTTGTTGGTCTCAGTGAGGCCTTTCTGTAGGATGTCAACATCACTTAGGGAGTTAATAATAGCTCCCAACCTGTAATTGTCTGTGAACTTTGCCAGCCAGAGTTCCTTCATGTTGGCCTGGACTTCAGAGAAGTAGATACCAAACAGGAGAGGACCCAGGACCGAAGCCTGTGGGACTCCACTCGTGACTGGTTGACAGTCTGACTTGGAGTCAGCTACTTTCACACTGTGGGTTCTGTCTCTGAGCCAGTTTGCAACTCACCTAGTGATATAGGGATTGATGCCTCGCTTAGTGAGTTTTTTTATGATTCCTGAGTGGGAAATGTTATCCAAGACCTTGGCCAGATCAAGGTAGGCTGTATGAACCACCTTGCCTTCATCCACAGCTCTGGTGACTGACTCAAAGAAGTCAACCAAGTTGAGCAGGCATGATCTACCCTTCACAAAACCAAACTGTGTAGGATCCAGAGTTTGGAGATTCCCTAAATCCTTGTTTATTAGGTCCATGATGATGCGTTCTATAGCTTTGCATATCAGACTCATTAGGCTAACTGGGCAATAATTCCTGGGGTCTCTAGTCACTCCTCCTTTGTGGAGAGGGAGGATGACTGTAGCACTGCACCATTCAGGAGGGACAAAGTCTGAGGTGAGGCTGTGATTGAACAGGGCACACAGGTGAGGTGCCAGTTCACTCTGTAGTTCATGTAGAACACAGCCAGGGATATTGTCAGGTCCCACAGAAGCTGTATTCTTGGCCTTGGACAGTGCTGTTTTAACTTGCACAGCAGTAATACTGGGTGCCTGGCAGTCTACTGGTATTGTTATTGGTCCTTTGGGTGGGGAGGGGTAAAGTTAGCACTGAATCTGTCGGCCAGTAATATAGTACGTATTCGTACAGTGCATTGGTGTATGATTCAGCGGTCATGCAACTATTCTCCATTTGCATGGGTGCCGTGAAGTTAGCCACCTCTGTTTTTTAGGAGCTTAAAGTTAGCTTTTGAAAAGTTTTTCATGGTGGTTACCTTTGTGGAGAGGGGGGGTGGGATGGATGTGGGTTTCCAAGGTGATTAGTTTCTGGTTGGATCTAACCAGGGAGGAGTGGACTATTGGTGTAGAGCAACGGTCGCCCATGTTAGTAATGACCAGGTCAAGGATGTTGCTACCTCTAGTGGGGGTAAGCATGAGCTGGTCCAGAGCATTGGAATTAATGAATTCCAGAAAGCATTGGGCAAGTGTATTGGTACATGAATAGTTTTCCCAGTTAATGGAGGGGTAGTTGAAGCCACCCAGTATGAGAGCGTTAGGTTGAACCCTAGTATTCTCCAGGGTGCTTAGGAACATGGAATGTGAGTCTTGGGACGTGGTTGGTGACCTATAGCAGGCTACAACCTGAATCACTGTCTTACCCAATGTTAGCTGCACCTGAAGGTGTAGAATGAGTTATAGCCTGGTAGTGCAGGGGTGCTTTATGCTGCCTTGAACTAGGTCTTTGTTACAGCACAAATGTCAATGTTCTCCATTTTAAGGAGTGCTTCGAGTGAGTGTATTTTGAGATTTAGACTTCTAGCATTGAGCAGCATGACAATCAGATTGCATTTGTTTATAGCTGTTACAGTGGTAATTTGGTCTTTGGAACACCACCTAAACATGGCACTATAGCGGTGGAAAGAGCCTTGGCCAGTATCCGGAAGTACAGGGGTGACAGATGCAGGCCATCTCTGGCAAAGCATCGAGGTCTGTCAATCATGTCATCCCAGGCAGACAGATCGACATTTGTTACAGCTGGAGAATATAGTGATACTTGTTTCTGTCTCAGTTCTGGGTGTGGAGCTACATTTCCTTACAGTGGATGCATATACAGCTGTACAAACTGCTGTACAAACTGAGCACACTCTGCTTAAACTGGCAGAGTGCATAACATCCCTTGTGAGAGAGGTACGTCCTGTGGCTGAAAGCCTCACAAGTACTTCTGTGTCTGAAATAGTAGCCTCAGAGGTGTACACTGATTCAGTAACAAAGAGGTCCTAAGGGTATCACAACTTACTGGTATCCCTTGAAATGCATACAGCATTGGTGAGAATCAATAGATGTGTAGGAATATCATCTTGTTGTCTGCTCCACACATTCCACAATGTAGATCACATGTATGTTGCAATGCATTTGTGAGGATGCTGCCAAGTTTCACTGTGAGATCTATGTAGATCTAGATATTAAATATATCAAAATGGCTGATCTACAGAAATCTATGGTGGCAAACATCAACTCAGTAACCATCTCCATGTACTGGTTTGCCGCTGTTGTTACATCTGCCCAAATTGTTAGTGTAGTCCATGATCAGAGTAGGGTATGCACACATAAGGGTGAGTACAGGTGACACACTCAGCAACTGTGTCTGGAGCTGTCAGAAGGTCAGACAGCATAATGCTGGTGGCAATGAATGACCATCTTTAAGAATGGAACCCTTAGCAGCAAGATCAGTTTAGCTCCAGCTCAAAAACTAGTATGCTGCCTATCCCATAGAAGGCTGCAGGATAACTTATAGTAGATGATAACAGCAGGGCATGTTGGAGAGAACACGTTTTGAGTCCTGAATGAAATGGATATGTAGGCATGAGAAAGTATCAATAAATTGCCAATCCATGGGAATGGAGCTGTAACTGTAGGATACACACTTCTGCTCTTCTGGCTAGACACACACACACACACACACACACACACACACACACACACACACACACACACACACACACACACACACACACACAGCTGACTGCAGTAAGAAGAGAAACCCTACATATCTAAGTACACAGACTATGGAACTCAGTACTTTATACTAGCACCATGGCAGAAGTCTATTGTTATAAGGCTGCAGGACAACTTGTAGTGGATTACATCAGCAGGGCATGCTGGAGAGAAGATATTTGGAAGCCTGCATGACATTGATGTGTAGGCATGTACAAGTATCACAATACTGTCATTCCATGGGATTGGAATGTTAACTGTAGGATACACTCTTCTGCTCTTCTGACTACACACACACACACACACACACACGCACACACACACACACACACACACACACACACACACACACACACACACACACACACACACACACACACACACACACACACACACACACACTCACACACTTGATTGCAGTGACAACAGATCCCCTACCTGTCTATGTACATAGGCTACAGAACTCAGTACTTTATGCTAGTGCCATGGCACAAGTCTGCCTTTACAAGGCTGCAGGACAACTTATAGTGGATGACATCAGCAGGGCATGCAGGAGAGAAGAAATTGAGAGGCCTGCATATTTTCATAGCTTCATAGAAGGTTACTAGGCTAATGACCCTAGGGCATTTACAGGCCTAACCATGTAAAAACACAAGTACCAAAAAAACAAAAGATCAATAGCTGACAGCAAAATGCACAAATAAAGGGCACTCCAATACAGTACGATGTAAAACTCTTGTTTATTCATGATTATCACACAAAAATAATTAATACACTGATTTAGCACTTTTGTTTCCTACCCAGAAACTTCATCAGAATCAAAATAATTTTCCCAAACACGTTTAAATACCTACTACCACACCATCATTGGTTCAAAACACAGTTGGCCAGTCACAATTTAACAACCAAAACCCATTAACATTCATTTTTAGAGCCACACTGCCAATGTTCCTAATACATTATGAATGCTGATAACCACAATCTAATAATCCAAACTAAAACATGAAATATTACAATCTGAAAAATGTAATAAAATATGATAAAATATAATGCCCCTGCAACCTGGAGGATGCCCTTAGTTTTAAAGATGGAGCCAGTGAATAACTGTCATTTAATCCAGGGCAAAAACAAGCATCTAAATGCATCTGTCAAATAAGTTCCTGGAATTCCAGTCTGGACTCGCAATCACCATCCCTTTCCTGACCATCTCAAATATCTAAAATTAACATTTTTACATTTAATTGGATGCCTATATAGAGCATTAGTTTCTCTTTACTATTTATTTCATACATATGCATATAAATTCTTTGTTTCAAACTATGCTTGGTTTTCTCCACATAAAATGTGAAACAGGGTGTACAATAACCTAAATGTACAACTCCTTTGGTTAAACAATTAAAATATCCTGTTGTACATAATCTTGTTTTGGGGTTAGGCAAACTAAACTCAGATGGCTAGGCTATGAATGGGCATTGGGGACACATCCCACACTTAAAAGTTCCTTTTCTGACTCCCTTTTGGGATGGTCAAATAGTAACTTGTTTGTCCTGTTTCAAAAATGTTCTTCAGATTGAAGTTCCCTTTAAAAGTAAACTTTAAAGCCTTGGAAAACACATTTAACTTATTAGGCATACTAGCAAAGAGCTCCCAATACTTTGTAATGATACTCTGAACCTTCCTAGTATCCTGATTATATGTAATCACCAAATAGGATGCATTAGCACACTCATTTTTGGGTTCTGTATTGGTCCTAAGTCATACACAATTGCCAGTGGTGACATCTGTTCCAGAGACACTCATTAAAGGGAGATAATTTTTCCCCCACCCCATCAACACTTATCCTTAAGGAGCTTAGTGAGTGCTTCTGGGTACTCCCTCTCTTGGAACAACCCCCCAGCGTAGCTCAACTCCCTCAGTAAGTCATCCTTTGAAGAGGTCATGCATGCTGCTCGCACCATCTGCCCCTTCACTATGTTTCTCTTTTGTATGAAGGGGTGGTTGCTCTTGAAATGCAAATACAAATTGGAAAAAAAAAACATTTTTTCCTATATAATTTGAAAACATATTTGTTGTTGTCAAAATCTTTTAAAATTCTGACATCTGGAAAGTGTGTTTCATTAATCCCAACTTCATGAGTAAAACTTAAAAATTCAGTGGTACTATTTATATATGTAATAAAACAATCAATGATGTAAAGGGGACCCTGCCACACAATAAAGATGTCATCTAAAATGCAATGGTATGCTCTTTTATGTTCCCAATACCCAGAATTAAATATAAAATGTTGCTCCCAATAGAGCAAGACTATTTTCACAAAAACTGGTGCACATGATCCTCCCATAGCCACTCCATCCAACTGTTGATAGTATTCACCCTGGAAATAAATAAAATTATTTTTCAGAGTCAATTCCATGTTCTCCAGTATGAAGCTAAAATAATTCTGGTTCAAAAATTTAAATTACACCAACATCTCTTTGAACTACTCCAATCCTTTGCTATCTGGAATTACAGAAAAAAGATCCTTAACATCTATAGTTACAAAGTAAAAATTACGATTACATTCTGCTTTCTCAAATTTGGACAAAAAGTCCCATGAATCAGTTAAAATGTGGGGATACAGTCCATAAAATCAATTTAGTTTTCTGTCCGCAAACATCACCAAAGGCTGAGTTTTAGAACCCACTGATGTTACTACCAGTGTCAAGGGTAGGTCAAGGGGGTCTTTATGAACTTTGAGTATTCTAAAAATCCCAGGAATATAAGGTTTAGGTACCATCAAGAAATTGAATAATTGTTTACTAATAACTCCTTGTAACAAATTATCTTTCAAAATCATATCTATTTTTCTATATGCTATATATACTTTGTTGCAAGAAACTTGAGAATATCTCCCTACCGAGTTTAAAATATCCAGCATTTTTGCAGAGTAACTCCACTGTTCCATGATGACCACCCTACCCCCTTTGTCAGGTCTCATAATTCTTATTTTTTTTAATTTATTTCTCAGCTCACCCAGAATGCATTTCTCCTCCCTCGTTAAATTACTCTCATTCCATCTCTTTGATTTAAATAAGGATCTAATTTCATTGAACACAAATGTTTCAAAATTACTTAAATCTGGGTGGAGAGGAGGATTAAATGTGATTTTTTGCTTAATGCCTCCCCTACTGTCTTGTAGGGAACTTCATTAAAAAATAAAAACAGAATTCAATTTCTTAATAAACATCTTTATGTGTAGTAACGCATCTACCATATTACCCTTTTTAGAGGTGTTGAATGTGAACTCTTTCTTAAATAAACTAAACTGAATGGCATTAATATTAATACTAATGAAATTAAACACATGAAAATTAGGGTCTATATTAGATAACTGAATTGATAAAAGAGTGGATGCTCTTTTATCGACACATAAAACACAAACTCACTAAATACTGAAGTTATGGAACAGCGATTTTTTTTCCCAAGGAAGAAAATGCTAGGCCATTCTTGAGACTTTGCCATTTCCTCCATTGTGGTGCAGTCTCCGAGTTGGTGTATTTAAGTAGGATTAGTGTGGGGGGCACATCAGGGCACATCGGGGGGGGGGCAAAGCCCCCCATTTTATTTTGTTTCTCAAGTTTTTTTTTTTTTTGGAACAGCAATTATTTTCCCTGGGAAAAAAATCTCTGTTCCATAACTTTGATGTTTAGTGAGTTTGTGTTTTATGTGTCGAAAAAAGAGCGTTCGCTTTTTTATCATTTCGGTTAAGTAATATAGACACAAAAACTATCCATTGTAGAGCTATATCCTTTCCTCTGTATGGTGTGGTTATTCAATATTAACTACTCATTAATATTTTAATTGTTTAACCAAAGGAGTTGTACATTTAGCTTATTGTACATCCTTTCTCACATTTTATGTGGGAAAACCAAGCATAGTTTGAAACAAAGAATTTATGAGCATATATATGAAATAAATAGAAAAAAAAGAAATTAATGCTCTATACAGATATTCAATTATATGTAAAAATGTTAATTTTAGGCTTTGACTACTTGAGATGGTTAAACCTCAGGAAAGGGTCGGTGAGTGGGAGTCTAGACTGGAATTGTGAGAAGTTATTTGGCAGATGTGTTTCGACGGTCATTTTTCCACTGGATTAAATTACCATTATTTACTGGCTCTGTCTTTAAAATTAAGGACATCCAAGTTGTAGGGGGACTATATTTCATCATATTTTATTACATTTTTTTTTAGATTGTCATATTTTCAGATTGTCACAATTTTCAGATTGCAATATTTTACATTTCAGCTTGGATTATTAGATTTTGATAATCAGCATTCATAATGTATTAGCTACATTGTCAGTGTGACTCTGAAATATGAAAGTTAATGGGTTTTGATTGTTATGTTGTGATTGGCCAGTTGTATTTTGACCAATGATGGTGTGGTAATAGGTATTTAAATGTGTTTGGGGGAAAATTATTTTGATTCTGATGAAGTTTCCTGGTAGGAAACAAAAGCACTAAATCTGTGTATTAATTATTTTTGTGTGATAGTCATGAATAAAGAAGAGTTTTAAATCTTATTGTATCATTGTACCCTTTATTGGCACCATTTTGCTGTTAGCTGTTGGTCTTTTGTTTTTTGGTTTCTGTGTTTACTTCAGCACTACATGAAAAACACAAGTACCCTTATTGAGCATAGCTAGATGGTCATTGCTAGAAGACCAATTTTATTATCAGCACCGACTAACCTTGTCCATGAGGGACATAGGTGCCAACCCATGGGTGAATTTACAGTCACCTATCCAGATGTCAAGGTTGTGTTTGAATAGGGTCATAGAGAAGCACTGCTTCACATGCAGTAGGATCCTATTACAGAGGAGTGGCAATAGCTGGGAGATATATCTGTCTCCCCAGCATGTTCTGTTTATGTCATAGGCTATTTTGAGATCTTTGTAGCAACTTATTCTTGCCAAATTTGATTTCCAGATGTCCAGCATTTCCAGTAGGGCAAGGTCTGAGACTGATCTATAAGGCAGGCATAGGTCACCTCTCAGCAGCCTGCATGATATTGAGTACAGTGGCAGGTCTTTAGTCTTTCCATGTATGTCATGTTTTGGAGGCCCTGGATTCTCCCAATCACAAACCTCTGTGTTTTCTCCAATTGCTGCAGGTGTCTTGTGAGGCACAGACAGAAGGGAGCATTGGACTCAATTAGTGGTCTGATAAGGGTCAAGTATAGTGGAGCTATGACCTCCCTGATCTTGGAAGTGATGCCCATATTTATGAGGTGTGCAGTGTAGAATGTGTGTCTCACCACTATGGACACATAGTGATTGAAGTGTAGATTGCTATCAAGATGTGTTCCCAAGTCTCACAATCCAGTTTGAGCTTATGTATATCATAACTAGCAGGGGTACTTCATTGCCAAAGGGGCAATGAAACATTTTTTGCTTTAAGGTTCAGTCTGCGAGTTTGGCACCAATCATTTATCTGTGTCAGCCTTTTCTGTGATATGTTAACATCATTAGGGGACTCTATATGAGTGAGCCTAGTTGACAGTTATCTGCAAACCTGGTAAGTAACAACCATCTGCCTTTGCCTGGACTTCAGAGAAATAGATTCCAAACAGTTGAAGGCCCAGCACAGATCCTTGTGGTATCCCACTGGTAAGTGATCTAGTGGTGAAGGTGCAGTCCCCAATTTTGACAGTGTCTGTTCTGTCTGTGAGCCAGTTGGCTATCCATCTAGTAATGCATGGGTTAACCACAGGTGGGAGACTTTCTCTATGGTACCTGAATGGTGGATAGTGTTGAAGTTCTTGGCTAAATCAACATACATGGCATGTGCTGTAATCCCTCGTCCAGGTCTTTGGGGTCATTATCAAAGATGTTCACTAGGTTTAATGAACAAGGTCTACCCTTGACAAAACCAAAATGGGTCAGGCCAAGTGTGTTAAAGGTCACCTATGTCCCTGTGGATAAGGTCCATGATGATTCCTTCCATAGCCTTGCAGATTAGGCTGTTTAGGCTTATAGGTCAGTAGTTCTAGTTCTGCATGTTGCCAGATTGATGTGAATTAAATATCATGCAACATATTCATTTATGTAGTGTAGTTGATATATGTGTGAAAAAAGTTCTGAGACACCAGGGTTGCAGTACTTGGTGGGAGGCAACACATGGCTGTATTGTAAACATGTGACATATTGTCAGATAGGCTCTTCAGTTTGCTATGTTTCCACACATAATTTCATGTCATAAATAGGAAATGGACAGTAAACAGCATTAATGCATAATAATATTTAGTTTTCCATAGAGCAGTGATCAGCACATTTATGCAACAGTTTGTAAAGTGTTTGTGCATGTGAGATATGCATTTCTATTACTTTCCCTGTCTGTGGATAGTTAAGTAGTGCATAAATGTGAGGCACATTACTAAAGTCTGAGAGCTACTACTGAGACTATGAAACACACCTGCTGCTTAACTGACTCTGTGGCAGCAGGTGTAAATGCATTGACACATTTCTTTTTGAGTCCAGATGATGCTAGGGTTACATCCAGTTGTATCTAATACTTTTAAATAAACAGTGATAATGCAATGACATTAATTGTTTATAGCACATATGTTGCTGTGTGTTAGCATAGTGCAACAGGGTTAAACAGCACTGAGATGAAGTAACAATGTACCACTGCTTACCATAGCTTGGCATTGCTGCACAATGCCAAAGTCCGTGAAACACAGAGGCCAAAAAGTGAAGGGATACATTGCTTTTTCTGCTACTTATGTGTGTTGTGTGTGATTCTATTTTTTGACTAGATTACATGTGTTAAAATGTACTAGATAAGAAAGTGATGAAATGGGGAGCAAGCAGGGGGAAGAACAAAGGGAAAGCAATACAGGAATGTGCAGTAGGGAGGTGGGAAAGAACCATAGCTATCCATTTCTTCAACTGTAAAAACTGATTATATGTGCAGAATTTTAGCTGAGTTTGGATTGTCATCTCCAGAAAGAGGGGTGAAAACAACAAAATCATGTTGTATAGCCAATTGTATTGAATCAAGTGCATCAAGAAGACACATGTGAAATAAGAGCTATGTATGGGATGAAATTTTTTTTTTTGTGGGACAGGTGCCCAAGTAAATGAGGACTGATGGGTAAGAGATGTAAGTAATTCTGGGTCAGGTAAGTTTGGTAGGTGAGGAAGCAAATGCAAACAAACCAGACAAACAACACAAGAAACACAGTGAGGGACACAAAAGGTTGGGGGACACGATGATTGGGGTGATGGAGGGGACAACATAGGCTCATGCTCATCGAGCTTGGAGACAGTAAGATTCGAGTCTTCACCCATTGGACTGTCATCACTGTTGCCTTACTCTGCTGATGACTGGAGTGCTTTATGTCTTCTCCTACTCCTACTGACCATGAAGGAGAGCAGCCAGTCCATTTGGTGTAAGTGCAGACTAACAGCATAGGCAAACAGCATAGGTTCATACTAGGCTAACTGCCCTTGCGAGCCATTTTTAAGCCTAGCCAATTATCCCTTGTGAGACTGAAACCCTGCACCTTGTGTTTGTAAGACAAACACTTTAACCATTAGGCCACCCTCCCAACATGACTAGTGGTGTGGTGCATGACAATACTCACCCACTTTGACATCTCCCAGCAGGTGAAGAAATCAGCACCTCCGCCACTGCTCCTGGAGGGTACCTCTGGACCAGCTTCCAGGGTAGTACTACCTGAGGGCACAGCTAGTGCAGGGGCAGCAGAGGCAGTGGTACCAGGTTGGCTTCCAGATGTGATGGACATTGGTGCTGGAACTGGTGGATCGAGAGAGGGGTGATCCACTGGGGCTGGCCTACTTCTCTGTGCTGTGTAGCATTTAGTGATGTGGTACACTTGGATGACATGGAGACATTTTGATGACACATAATAAAACATAATAAATGAGAGATAAGGGTTGGGGTGACAGAAAAAAAGAGATAAAATTAGTACCATCATATGTGCCATACAATGCATTAGCACAATTATACAACTCTTTTAAGTATTACTTTTAAGTATACGTACTAACAGATGCACATTATAGTACAGATTGCTGAAAGTAATCCTCAAAATGTACATATATTGTACATATGCATGTTCCAATTATACAGATTACAGTTTACAGCAGGGAATCTGTGACACTGGTATAGAGTTTTTTAATTTAATGTAAATATTATTATAGAAACAGTATTGTATAGCTATTAATTGTGGTATTTGAACCCACAACCTCTGACTGCAGTCTAATATTTGACTCCTACAATTGCTTTGTGCTACAAACTAATGCATGCATGCTTGCTTTTGCAGTTGGGATATGCATGCTCAATTTGAAACAACTGTATAAATGACCCAAAATGCTGTCTTTAACTTTTAAAGTTACACTAACACTTGTCTTCTGTTACATGCATACCACCTGCTTCCTGCAGTCTCTCCATTTGAGCATCATGGGCCTCCCTATCGAACTCAAGTTCAATTGCAGCTTGTGAAAGAACAGAACACAACAAAAGAACATTATACATACTACTCTTACCTATATTTAGCCTTCTAAGTCTTAAAAGTACCCTCTTATTGTCATACTTACACAGCTGTGGCATGTCCGTAGTCTCAAACACATTCAACCAATGGTTGAGGGTATCACTTTTTCACCTGTGTAGGTCATTAAAACAATGCCTACACTGCTCTCTAGTGAGTGGGATGCCAGTGGCACTGGATATAGCCTGGGCCACACTATTCCATGACTCAGACTTGTACTGGGAGCTGGAATAATCCCCCTGCAGAAGTCTTTGGCTGTGGTGATTTACCAGGAGTCCAGTAAATATCCTGGATTCCTGGACACCCCACCTCTGTGCCCTAAATGTGGCACCTACCTCTCAAATGCCAGCTATGTCTACCAGTTGAACAAGAACAATGGCAACATATGTTTTCCAGCCAATTCCAGTTATTGCTTTTACTGGTAGTGCACAAACCCGAGCAATGATGCCAACCTCATTTGTGTGATTTTAAGCAATGAGCAGCAGTGCCAAGCAGGGATCAAATAAATAATTGTAATTTGAAGATTAATCTGACACTTCGGCTTAGTTTGAGAGGTGTCTACTGATGTAACCTGGAAATATATATAGAAAATAGGAAGGCAAATGTTAGGTTTGTAGACATGCACTGGGTCATAAATGTAATAACCTGACATATTTGTTTTTGCCTTTATATACTGAGGAAAATTGATTTTTACACTTTGGGATTCAAACCTAGGCATAAGGAACAAAACATTTTCTGCCACAGCACTGATTTTCCATTTTTGCCTCAACAGACGTACTGCTCATACATAGTCATGTATCATGCATAAATACAAATGACAGTTTGAACTGTTATACCTATGTGTGTAACCTGGCAAGGTTATTGGATATAAATCCAGATGTGTATGTGTCTTATGTAATTGTGAAGGCCATGCAAGTCCAGATAGCAGAATTATACTTATAGAACTATAGTACACAGTATATCCTCAGTCATACATCTGAAACTCAATAATGGTGTGTCATCCTTAGTACATAAAATTCATATCAGCTCCACTATCTAAACTGTTATAAGTGAGAGTGAATATAATGGGAATTTAAACAACAGTAAAAGTGTATGGAATATCCTGTATAAGAACCCACGACCATATGAATGGCAGTCCTACACTTACACCTGTTGCCACAGCAGGAATATTGGAATAACACTTGTCTATTTTTCTGTTCATTGCTATAAATTGCACTGTCACAACAGTAAAAATAGGTTGCATACCCTATACTAGAACCCAAGACCATCTGTACTCCAGCCCTGCACTTACACCTGCTGCCACAGGACTAGTTGTATAACATTTCCAAATTTCCTAATCATTCTTAAGGTGTCTGTGCTTACCTCCATGTAACACCACTTAACATGTTTGTGCATTACATAACAACATTAATTGAATGTATCCAGTTTCAGTTATTGGCTGTCTAAGACCTGTTTGCAGGTGTTTGATGGCTGCAGCTGTTAGAGAACCTTGCTAACTGCCGTGCAATGCTGCTAAGGGCAGTTGGGCAATGGAAAACAAAAATTGCAACAATGTATTGTTTTTGAATTTTGCTCTTTTACAGATGCCCTGTTTGCAGGTGTTCTGCAGGTGTTCTGTCTGCTTTCTGGGTGGGCCACTAGTCCAGTTTGTGCACTGCTGTGCTTCACGCAAATGAGATAAGCACAGCCAAACCTGACTTTTATTTTTTTTTCCATTTCCCGTGTTTGTGCTAAGTTGCGCATCATGCTAACACTAGTCCCCCCCCAAAAAAAAAGAAAGAAAAAAAGAGAAAAGTATTTGAAATATAGAAAAGCAATCTATGACATACACACTGCAAAATGTTTGTATACGTTACATATTTCTATATAGGTCTGGATTTGAACTCTAACTCCAGTGAACCTTCAGAACACAGTAAGGGTGCCTTATCTCAATTTGAAGCTCACACACATTTGCAGCAAGAAACTGAAATCATTCTGCATACGACCAACTGCAACATCATCTACAGTAATACGAAACCATGTAACAGTTATTTGTACATGCATTAATTTTGGATGTAGTGCACTGAGTGATCACGCAAGCAGTTATGAGCATTTCTTGCAAATATGTAGCTCTGTCTTACCTCTCTGGGTTTGTTGCTCATTCTTCTCATATCTGACCAATAATCTGGCACATGCAGTCTGTAAGCCATTCTATATCACTGTCCTTAAAATGTGTAAGGATATTAAATGGCAATAACATAATATGCAGTTGCCAACAAATGAATGGGAGGTTGGATGTTAATGCACAGAACCTGTGAATTATGTGCTGCCTACTTACATTTCCAACCTTGAAAATATTTTATCTAAAACTTTGTAAGTCCAGCCTGATATACCCAATGGATGTAGGGCAGTCTACATTGCTGTTGTATTTCCCTTCTCCTTACTGGTAATCATTTACAGTTGCAATCCATTAAAAACTAGCACTGCTACATGGAGCCATGTATATGGGATTTGGCAATTCTGATGAGTCCACACCTCGTTTGCAACTATACTGTACTGACAACCCTGAATCTGCACCATAAAAAGCCAACCATGTAGCTAGGGGAAAGTATAGGTGAGGAGACTTGTTTACGTAGAGAACACAGAAAAGAGGCTATTACTTTGGAATATATCTGCACAGAAGATTATTGAACTTGTGAAGGTATGTTTGAATTTTGTCACCTATATACTGCATATGCTGAAATGTAATTAAGAAAAATCAGTAAGAGTTTTATATATATATATATATATATATATATATATATATATATATATATATACATTTTTTTTTGATTAGCAAAGGCAACATGCTTATCAGTATGCATTAGTCAGAATTATACTGATGAGATGGGCATGTTTGTCAGTTTATATCACAGGAATACATGATAGGCAATACCTTAAAATGGAATGTTCTGTGTTAAATCTGTAGACGTTTCAGGGAGAGCTCATTTGATAGCAGTTTTAGCATTTCAAAGATGGTTTTTTAACAAAATGTGTCATTTGCCTGTTCTTTTGGGGGTGGGGAGCAAAGCTGAATTTTGGTTGTGGCACAAACAAGGATATGTCATTATTGTTACCCTCCTTTTTTGCATCCAGCCTGTCATTCATATTTCAAATCTCTAGACTGTCTTATGTTTCTCCATAGTGAAATGCTACATTTTATGTTTTATCTGGGAATAGTCAGTCTGCAGCTATGTGACAGCTATGCATATTATTTTTCTGTTGTCTTTTAGGACACCTAGGGCTATGCCACCCAGGTGTCTCAGTCCCCGAAAATTTGCTTACACTACCAAGTAACAACATGCAAGAATATGCCAGGCATTCATATTATTACACAATACACTCCAGGTTTAACACTTACCTTGTAAATCCAGCAGTTCAACAGTTTTAGTTCAGGGCTGACTCTGTCTGATGCAAGCAGTACATAGCCACTACATGGGTAGGTAGTGACCACTGCCTGGCATCAATGTTACTAAATGCATGTGCATAGGAGGAAGGTTTTAGGCCCTTAGGTGGTGAGTGAGTGTGCTATGCATTGTCTCTTAGCCAATGCGAGGGCATATGGAGCACACCTACATCTGCCTACACCCACAGCAGCTGCTGCTTCCCCCTCTGACTCCTCACCTGCATGCAGCTATGCTGACCATGCCATTGGTGGGATATGTGCCCCTTCCCTTTGTTGATCCTGCTGAAGCTATTTTCTTGGAATAATGTATAGCATGGCACATACTGTGAATATTTCAGTACATGCCCACAGTTTGTACTACAAGGCTCCCTCAGATGTATCTAGGCACTGGAACCTCAACTTTGGCAACCCAAACAGATGCTCTATGACATTTCTGGTTTGAGTGTGTGCCTCATTATGGTGTTCTTCAGCAAGTGTGTGTGCATTTCTGATGGGTGTCATCAGCCGTGGTTCCAATGGATAACCCGCATCCCCCAGTAAATGACCCTGTGGGATATTCCCCCAGTGAACATCTGATATACAATTGGGAGGTGAGCAGGATATGTGAGTCATGGTATCTGCCTAGGTTGCCAGCACACACATTCAAGATGATTCCCTTGCGTTACATATGACTTGGCAGTTAATGGAGTGGAAGCCCTTTCTATTAATGTAGAGCCTTTCCTTTTCCCTGGGTGGTGCCCTAATTTCTATAAGCGTGCAGTCTATGGCACACAGTACTTCAGGGTAGTGTGCTACAGGGTAGAACTCCTGCATATTTCTGACCCTATTCTCAGGAGAACTGGAAAAATATATGTGGTCACTAGCATGTTGGAGCATAGCATTCAGGAATCGATGGAGGTTCCTGGATGTGGATGCCTGTGACACCCCCAGCATGCCCCTTGTTGGTCTCTAAAAGGTAACTGTAGCTAAAATTCAAAGTGCTATGCATACCTTTGTCTCAAATGGGATGGGTTCCCCTCGGTTTGTCCTGTCTCTGAGTTAAGGACAACAGTGCTTGCAGAGTTACTGTAGTGTGTCTCTATCCAACCTGTAGTACTCTACAATTTCCACATCATGTGGATTGTGATAAGTTACCTGGGATTTGAAAATTCTTCTTCTTCTTGTCCTTTGTCTATTAGCAGTGGCAGCATAGACTTCAGCCTGTTGCACATATACATGAATTAAAGCAAAAATAGCCCCTAACATTGTTTCTGTGTAGACTCTGTGGCTGTATTCTAATAGGTTTTTGTATTTGCAGGGAAAACCAACACTGAGTCTACACAATTACTTTATAGCATGTTGAATATCTCCTCCATCTTGGATTGGTTGATTAGCATGCAATTCAGCTGCTTATGCTGTAATTTACATTCCATTGTGTTTACCTTGTTTGTATGGCTGTGCACGACTGTACACACCATGTAGAGCTGTCTATTGAATCCAAAACAGTGTGCTACCATGTGCACATCACACCACAATATGCAGACAGTGTAAATAGACCTTTTAGGGTTTATTGAATTGTGCTGATCATGTAGACTTCACTTGAAGCCTAAAGGATTGCTCATGAACCTCATAGATATACACCAGTTGTTAACGAGGATTACGTTATGAATACCTTCCTAATGTTGACTGGCTAGGGAAAACAACAAAATACTGACAACACTAGAGAGTTAATATATATATATATTATTGAATATTTCATAGTTATAAAAATGCATGGAAATAAACCAAAGAATATTTATTATTTATTATTTATTTATTTATTGACATTTGATTACCGAAAAAGTCTGATTGGATGGATACCTATTTTCAGCAGATGTCTGAGGAGAAAAGCTGCAAAATATTAAAAAGAATTTTAAGAACAGTAATTTTACAATCTTAAAAAATAATACAAAAGATCTACAGTTTAAATAATTATGCCAAATCACACATAATGTGAAAACATTGGTAAAGAACAGATATAACTTATAAGAAAATTACTTAATATTAGACAACATTTTAGCCAGTTTATATAGAAATTAAAGGTTAAGTAAGTATAATACAAACCGGAATTGCAATATAAAGTGAGAGAAAAACAGGGTTATGGTATATTGAGAGAGAGAGAGAGTCAAGGGAGAGAAATTGTTTTAATAAGTAAGTGAGTGAAGAAGGGAGAGTGAGGAGGTATAAGATATGAATAGGTACTTGTTCATATTTAGGGATAGACTTTACTCAGGGGTTGAATAAGAACAGAGACATACAGCCAGATTCAGTAAAGCCTACATGGCTTGTTTACAGCCCATGAGCATCATATAGTGGCACACACATAGTAGCACATTATTTTAGATTCAGTAAATGGCTCTACACTGTGTGTAGACCCACACACATAGAGGTAAACACCATGGCATGCTAATTATAGCATAAGCAGCTGAACTGTATGTTAATCATCAAATGCAAGATGGAGAAGCTATTCAACAAGATTTAAAGCAACCTTGTTGACTCAGTACTTGTTTTCCCTGTGAATTTCAAAACCTATTGGAATAAAGTCATGGAAAGGAGTCTACTCAGAGACAATGTTAGGAGATGCTGTTGCCTTAATTCATGTGTATGTGCAACAGGCTGCAGTCTATGCTGCTGCTGATGCTGCTAACAGACCAAGGCCAAGAAGGAGAAGAACTTTCAGACCCCAGGTAACTTATCAGAACCTACATGATGTGGGAATTGTAGAGCGCTACAGGGTGGACAGAGACACACTACAGGAGCTCTGCAACCTCTGTTGTCCTCAACTCAGTGACAGGCAAGCGAAGGGGTACCCATCCCATTTGAGACAAAGGTATGTATAGCACTTAGAATCTTAGCTACAGGTATCTTTCAGAGACCATCAAGGGACATGCTAGGAGTGTCAAAGGCATCAGCATCCAGGAACATCCGTCAATTATATATATTTTTCCTGTACTCCTGAGGATAGGACCATGACTGGGCGCAGCCACATTGGCTAACAGCAGATGGTGTGGCTGACCTATGCCCATGAGGATGCAGTTCCCTTCCCAGCAGGCGTTCCATCACAGACACTACTTGTTGCACCACAGACACCCCTCATTCCAATGTGTCATTCATATGAACCATTAAATCAGCAACATGGTGAAAGCAGTCATGCATGTTAGCCTGTGCCATATCTACAACCCTAAGCATTTCTGTGGAGCACCTATGGGAACATGTCTGTGCCTCCATGATGGCCCTAAACATATGTTGAGCGGCACGGGAAGAGACACCTGGATCAGGTGGAGGATGGACAGCAGACCTCCTCTGAGCACCCCTAACAACCCTCCTGTGTGACACCTCACCCATGCTTTGGCTATGGCCAGATTCAGCAGGCAATAAAGGTGCAGTAACCTCTCTTTTCTGATCAATTGCCTCACCCTCCACCTGTCCAATATCTGAAGGCTCACTGAATTGGTAGGCATAGCCCTACTGGCTGTATCTGATGGACTTGCAGGGGGTGGCTGTATGTTAACCTCAGTGTCAGATTCAACCTCTGCACAACAACTATGCATCTGTTTGGCCACCGTCATCATCAGAGTTTGCTGATACACTGACATCAGGTGGTAGAAGCCCCACACTTCCACTGTCAGGATCACTTGTGACAATAAGCAACAAACACATGAGCAATTAATACCTAAACTAAAATACTCCAATATATGCTAAGAAAACAACAGTGCTGCCACTGTTAGACAGTACAACAATACACACATCAGTCCTGACAGCAACATCACACACTAAAATATTCCTTTGAATTTCTGATCAGTACTGATATAAAATATTTGGCTTACCATCTGTAGATGAGTATATCCTCTGTAAGACAGATGATCCTGGAAGATGTTAAGCAAAAGTAAGGACAACATCATCACAAGCAACAGTAACACAGAGCTAATACATTTACCCCTTTATATGCCCATGGACTATACTTTCAAAAAGAACTTGGATGACAATTCCAACCTAAGCTAATCAATCAGAATGGGTTGTTAACTGTAGCAATATTCAATCCCCTTCCCCCCAAAAAATAAATTCTTGTGAAACAGAAGTAACATACTGATTTAAATTGTTTTACTATACAATAGTATTCAACAATTAAGATAAAAAAGCCTACCTGGAAGCTCTTACTGGGACATGCTTTCTGTCACTGAAACAGTTGCACTGATGTCAAGGACATGCTGTTCTGTAGCTGTCTGGATCCTTGACAGTGGACATAACCTCTTCATTTGGTGTTAGTGGTGGCTGTGTATCAGGCCCCACCAGTACCTATCCAATCATGGCCCACTGCAGCTGCTGTCCTGCATGCAGGTGTGATCACGTCAGTGTCCTTATGGTGCACCTGCTGATATGTCCTGCCATGGCCACCCATGGCATTAACATCATCAGCAACAATCTGCTGTCAAAACTGCATTCTATGTGACATATCTCCCCATCCTCTTTCAAGCAGGAAGGCAACATGTTGCCTAAAAGCACCAGCAATAACCTGGTTTTCAGCATCAGTGAAGGGTGGTCTTTGAGGACTTAGATGCCTGGGTGGCATACCCCTGGCTGTCCTAAAAGACAACAGAAGGATAATATGCATAAGTATCATATAACTACAAAAATATTGTTCCCAGATAAAACAGAAAAGGTAGCATCTCAGTATTACCCCCTGGAGAACATGAACAATAGGCTGGATGAAATAAAAAGGAGAGTAACAATAGCAACATATCCTTGTTTTTGTCATAACCAAAATGCAACCCCCCCCCAAAAAAATAAATAAATAAAAGAACAGGCAAATGATACATTTTGCTAACAGACTATATTTGAAATGCTAAAATTGCTATCAAATGAGTTGTCCCTGAAACATGTCTACAGATTTATCATAGAATTTACCATTTTAAGGTAGTGCCGATCACTTATTCCTGTGAGATGCCTTGACCAGCATGCTCATGGCATTAGTATACTTCTAACTAATGCATGCAGATAAAATTTTAAAAGCCTTTGCTTCAGATTTTTCTTAATTACCTTCCAGCATATGCAGTGTGTAGCTGGCAAAATGCAAGCATACCTTTTCAAATTCAGTAATCCACTGTGCAAATATATACCAAAAAGTAACAGCCTCTGTTCTGTGTTCCCTACATAAACAAGTCTCCTCACCTTCAGTTTTCCTAACAACAACGTTGCCTTTTTTATATAGTGTAGATTCAGGGCTGTTAGCTCAGTGAAGATGCAAATCAGGTGTGAACTGATTAGAATTGCTGAATACCAAACAATTGGCTCCATGTATCAGATGTAAACATAGTGTGGTATATATTTGCACAAACCTCAATGTTTGTTTTTAATGGATTGCAATTTTGAATGATTACTGGTTGGTAGTAGGAAAACACAATAGCACTGGAGGCTGCTTTACATCCAGTGGGTGTGTCAGGTTAGACTTAAAAAGCATTAGGTGTAAGGCTGGAAATGTAAGTAAGCAGCACACAATTCACAGGTTCTGTTCATTAACATCCAACCTCCCCTTCATTTGTTGGCAACTGCATATGATATTATTCCCATTTAATATCCTCACACATTTTAAAGACAATGATGTAGAATGGTTTACAGACTGCATGTCTCAGATTACTGATCAGAAAAGAGAAGAATGAGCAACAAACACAGAAAAGTAAGACAGAGCTGTATATTTGCAAGCGATAATCATAACAGGTGATGTGATTACTTAGTGCACTACATCCAAAAATAATAAATGTACAGGTAACAGTTGTATGGTTTTATATTACTATAGATGATGTTGCAGAATGATTTCAGTTTGTTGCTGAAAAGCTGCTTGTGTGGCAAAGAGGAATAAAGCAGCCTCTCTGTGCCCTGAAGGTTCATTGGAGTGAAAGTTCAAACCCAGATCTATGTCAAAATACCTCATGTGAAATAACATTTTCTAGTGTATATGTCACAGATTGATTTTCCTCATTTCAACTATTTATCCTCTTTTTCCTTTTTCTTTCTTTCTTTTTTTTTATTTATTTTTTGGGGGGGCAGTGTCTGTACAATGTGGTGCTTAGCACAATCACTGGAAATGGAGGAAATGAATGTCAGGTTTGTCTGCGCTTCTCTCATTTAAGCAAAGCATGCAGTGCACAAACTGGAGAACTGGCCCACCCAGGAAGCAGACAGAGCAGCTGCAGACAAGACCAAGAAACCCAATAATTGAAACCGGATACAGTCAATTAATTCTGTTGGGCACTCTGCAAACCTGCTAAGCAGTACTGAGTGGTAGTTAACACAGAGACCTTAAGAATGATTAGCAAATTATGGAATGTCATGTAACTAATACTGTGGTAGCAGGTGTAAATGAAGGGCTGGAGTACAGATGGTCCTGGGTTCTTGTACAATTTATGCAACCTTTTTTCTTACTGTTGTGACAGCACAGTTTATAGCAGTGAACTGCAAAGTAGACATTTTTTATTTCAACCTTCTAGTGGCAACAGGTGTAAGTGTATAACTGCCATACACATGGTATTGGGTTCTAATACAGGATATTCCATATACTTTTACTGTTATTCTACTTCCCATTATATTCACTCTCACTTATGACACTTAGATAGTGGAGATGATATGAATTATATATATGAGGGATGAGATACCATTATTGTGTTTTCAGATGTATGATGGATGGTATATTGTGTTCTATAGTTCTGTAAGTATAATTCTGCTATCTGGACTTGCATGGCCTTCACATTTCTCTAAGACACATACAAAACTGCCTCTATATCCAATAACCTTATCAGGTCACACACATACATGTGTAACAGCTCATACTGTCACCTGGAGTTATGTATGATTCCTGACTATGTCTGAGCAGCACTTCTTCTGTAGAAAAGATGGAAAATCAGCACTGTGGAAGAAAATGCTTTGTACCTTATGCCTAGTTTTGAATCCCACAGTGTAAAATCAATTTTCTGAGTGTATAAAGGTAAAAAGACATATGCCAGGTCATTACATTTATGGTCCCAGCACATGTCTGCAAACCTAACTTACCAAACAGTTACCTTCATATTTGTAATATGTATTTCCAGACTACATCAATATACATCATTCAAACTAGGGCCAAGTGTAAGATTAACCTTCCAGTTGCAATTATTTAATTGCTCACTGTTTGGCTCTGCTGCTATCCACTTAACATTGCTCAAATGCATTGCTTGAGTTGTGCACTACCAATAAATGTGATAATGGGAATTGACGCAAAAGCATCAGTCTCTATTACTCTAGTTCTGATGTTACACATGGCTGGCATTAGTGGGGAATGTGTCAAGTTTAGAGCACAGATGTAGGGTATCGAGGAGTCCAGGATATTTATTAGACTTCTGGCAAAGCACCACAGCCAAAGGGTTTTGTAGGGGGACTATTTTGGCTCCCAATAGAAATTTGAGACATGGAATAGTTTGGTGAAGGCTGTATCCAGTGCCAATGGTATCCTACATACTGGAGAGCAATGTAGGCATTATTTAATGACCTACACAGGAGAAAGAGAGATACACTCCACAATTGGTTGGAAGAATTTAAGACTGCAGACATCCCACATCGGTGTTAGTATGAAATTCAGAGAGTACTTCTAAGAGTTAGAAAGCTTAATATAGTCAGGGCTGGTATGCATAGTGCTCTTCTCTTCTTTTCTGTTCTTTCCCCAACTGCCAGGGAGTGTGAGTTCAATAAGCTATCACATGTTGCTTGATTAGAGAGACTGAGGGAAGCAATTAGTACGTATGCAGCAGATGAGAAATGTTATTGTAGCATTAAAAGTTAAAGATAGCTTTTTAATATTTTATAGAGTTGTATCAAATTGAGCATGCATATCCCAACTGTAAAAGCAAGTGTTCATGCATTAGTCAGTAGCACAAACCAATTATAAGAGTCCAATATTAGAGGCCGTGAGGTCAAATACCACAATTCCCAACTATACAGTACTGTAATTTCTTCAATAATATTTACATTAAATTAAAAACTCTATACCAGTTGCACAAATGTCCTGCTGTAAACTGTATTCTGTATAATTGAAATATACATATCTGCGATATATATGCACATTTCAAGGATTGCTTGTAGCAATTTGTAGTATAGTGTGTATCTGTTAGGAGGTATACTTAAATGTAATACATGTAAGATATGTATAAAAGTGCTTCAGTGAAATGTCTTTGTTAAACCTGATGAAGCGTGCTTTTGGATGCATGTGAAAGCACTTGTTATTTTTTATTCTTGGAATAAATAGTCTGCTTCTACATCGTGGTGGTTTCTACCTGTTTTATCTCTCATTAAATGTAATACTTCAGATAAAAGAGTTGCACAGTTGTATTAATGCATTGTATGTAACATATGATGGTACAAATTAACTCTTTTTTTTTTCTCTCACCCCAACTCTTATCTCTCATTTTTTATTTTTTATTATGTGTCATCAAAATGTCTTCATGTCATCCATGTGTACCATGTCACTAAATACTACACACACAGTGAAGTAGGCTAGCCCCAGTGGATTAGATTTTACCTGCTCCTCTGGCTCCAGTACCGATACCTAGCATGTCTGGGAGCCAGCACAACAGCACTGCCTCTGCTGCTCCTGAACTACCTGCACTCTCAGGTAGTACTGCCCTCAAAGCTGGTGCAGTGGTGCCCTCCAGGAGCAGTGGCAGAGAGTGTGATTTCATAACCAACAGGGAGTTGCCGGGGATCGTGCGTAGGGTCATGCACCACACCACTGGTGTACACCTACACCAGATAGAGAGGCTGTTCTCCCTCATAGTCAATAGGAGGAGGAGGAGGAGATATCAAGCTGTCCAGCTACCAGTGGAGTAAGATGACAGTGATGACAGTGCAATGAGTGAGAACTCAATTTTCACTGTCTCTAAGCTTGCCAGGCATGAGACCACATTGTCCCCTCCATCACCCCAATCATGGTGTCCCCAAACCTTTTGTGTCCATCACTGTCCTTGTCTCTTGTCTTGTTTGTCTTGTATGTTTGCATTTGTTTCATCACCTACCCTGATTACCTGACCCAGACATACCTATGTCCCTTCTCCAACATTCCTTTCTTACTGAAATAAAAAAATGGGCAACTGTTCCATAAAAAAAAAAAAAAAAAAAAAAAATCATCCCATACATAGCTCTCCATCTCACACATGTGTCATCTTGATACACTTGATTCAGTCCAGTTGGCTATACACCATGATTGCCTTGTGGTCACCCTTCTTTGTGGCAGCGACAGTCCAAATTCAATTAATATTCTGCACATATTTTCAGCTTACACTGTTAAAGACATGGATAGCTATGGTTCTTTCTTACCTCCCTCCTGCACATTCCTGTACTGCTTTCCCTTTGTTCTTCCCCCTGTTTGCTCCCCATTTAACCACTTTCATATCTAACCCCATTTTATACCTTTAATCTGGTCAAAAAATAGAATCACACACAACACACATAAGTAACAGAAAAAGCAATGGATCCCTTCACTTTTTTGCCCTCTGTGTTTGCGCAGAGCTGTGCATCATGCACGGATGAGCAGAGATGGTGCACTGCAGCATAATGCTGTGGTTACCTCTGCACAATGCTGCTTAACCCTGCTGTGCTATGCCAATACACAGAAACACATGTACTATGAAGAAGTCATGTCATAGCGTTATCAGTTTTTATTTAAAAGTATTAGATACACTTGGATTCAAACCCCTAGGCTCAAAAAGAAATGTGTTAATGCATTTACGCCTGCTGCCAAAAAATGAATTAAGCAGCAGGCATGTTTTATACACTCAATACTAACTCTCAGACTTCATCAATGTGGCTCGCATTTGTGCACTGCTTAGCTGTGTGCAAATATGGATAGTATTGAAAAGGCATATCTCACATGCACAAACACTTTGTCAGCCATTGTGTAAACCTGCTGTGTGTGGCACTATGGAAAGTAAATATTATTATGCTGTTAACTGTCCATTTCCTGTCTATGATATGAAATTACATGTGGAAATGTAACAAACTGAAGGTTTATTATGTCACACATTTACAATACAGCCATGTGTTGCTTCCCCCCAAGGATTGCAACCTTGGTGTCTCTGTACTTTTTCCACACATATATTACTTACACTACAGAAATTAATATCAAATGATATGTGATATGCAAGAACATCATTCTGGTAATATGCAGTATCTGCAAGGCTAGAGAAGGAATCAGCATAGACCTTATCCACAGGGACATAGGTGACTTTCAACACTCTTGACCTGACCCATTTTGGTATTGTTAAGGGTAGACCTTGCTTATTAAAGCTAGTGAACTTCTTTGATACTGACCCCCAACGACATGCATGAGGGATAACAGGGCATACCACCTATGATGAGTTATCCAAGTTCTTTATTACTATCCCACATTCATGTATCATAGATAAAAATCTCCCATCTGGGAATTAACCCATACATGACTAGATGGAAAGCCAACTAGCTCAATGACAGAATACATACTGTTAAATTTGTGGACTGCAGCTCCACCACTAGATCACTTACCAGTGGAATACAACAAGGAACTGTGCTGGGCCCTCAGCTGTTTGGAAACTATTTCTCTGAAGCCCATGCAAAGGTAGCTGGCCTGGGGTTTACCAAGTTTGCAGATGACTGTCAACTGGATGCAGTCATAAGAGCCCCCAATGATGGTGACATATTAAAGAAGGAGCTGATACAGACAAATGATTGGTACCAAACTCACGGACTGTACCTTAAAGCAAACAGTGTTTCATTGTCCCCTTTGGCAATGAGATACCCCAGCTAATTGTGATATATATAGCACCTCTCTAAGCTCAAACACAGTGTTGTGAGACTTGGGAAAACAACTTGACAGCAATATACTCTTCAGTCACTATGTGTCTATAGTCATGAGACACACATTCTACATTGTGCATCTCATCAATAAGGCCATCACATCCAAGGCACAGAGGGGATAGCTGTGTTGTAATCTACCCTAATAAGAACACTAACTGAGTACAATGCTCCCTTCTGTTTGTACCTCAGCAGGCACCTGCAGCAACTGGAGAAAACACAGAGATTTGTGTCCGTAAGAATTCAAGGCCTCCAAAACATGACAAAAATGGAAAGACTGAAAGACCTGTCACTGTACTCAACATTATTTTGGCTGCTGAGATGTGACTTATACCTGGCCATTAGAGCAGTCTCAGACACTGCCCTACTGGAAATGCTGGACATCTGCAAATGAAAGAAGACAAGAATAGCTTGCTCCATGGATCTCAATCGAGCTTGTGACATAAACGGAATATGCTGGTGAGACAAATATATTTCCCAGCAATTGACACTCCTCTGTAACAGGCTCCCACTGCATATGAATGACCCTATTCAAGTGCAACCTTGATAACTGGATGGGTGATTGTAAATTCACCCCTGGGATGTCACCTATATCCCTCACGGATAGGGCCATTTGGTGCTGATCACAAAATCGCTCTGCAAGCAACGACCATCTAACTATGCTCAATAATGGTCCTTGTGTTTTTATACACCTAGGCTTGTATATGCCTTAGGGTATTAAGCTAGTAACCTCTTATGAACCTATGTAGCTATGAAGATATGCAGGTCTCCCAACATCTACTCTCCACCATGGCCTGTTGATGTCATCCACTATAAGCAGACCTGAAGTCTTGTAAAAAATTAGACTTGTGCATGGCACTTCTGTAAAGTACTGAGTTCTGTAGTATGCATACTTACATATGCAAGGATTTTGTTCTCACTGCAATCAACTGCATGTGTGTGAGTGTGTGTGTGTGTGTGTGTGTGCGTGTGTGTGTGTGTGTGTGTGTGTGTGTGTGTGTGTGTGTGTGTGTGTCTAAACAGAAGAGCAGAAGTGTGTATCCTACAGTTACTACTCAAATGCCATGGATCAATAGCATTTTGATACTTACACATATCTACACATCCATATCATACAGGCCTCCTAACATCTTCTCTCCAATATGGCCTGCTGAAGTCATCCACTATAAGTTGACGGGCAGTCTTCTAAAAGTCAGATTTGTGCTGTGGTGATTGCATAACATACTGAGTTCTGTAGTCTGTGTACTTAGATACACAGGAGTTCTGTTCTCACTGAAGTCAACTGTGTGTGTGTGTGTGTGTGTGTGTGTGTGTGTGTGTGTGTGTGTGTGTGTGTGTGTGTGTGTGTGTGTGTGTGTGTGTGTGTGTGTGTGTGTGTGTGTGTGTGCGTGTATTTGTGTGTGCATGTGTATTGACAGAAAAGCAGAAGTGTGTATCCCACAGTTACTGCTCCAGTGCCAAAGACTGACAGTATTTTGATAATGGAACACGCCTACACATCCATTTCATACAGGCCTCCCAACATCTACTATCCAACACAGCCTGCCGATGTCATCCACTATAAGTTGACCTTCAGTCTTATAGCAGTCAGACTTGTGCAATGGCATTGCCTAAAGTACTGAATTCTGTATTCTGTGTACTTAGATAGGTAGAGGTTTTATTCCTACTGCAGTCAGCTGCGTATGTGTGCATGTATGGGTGTTTGTGCTCTTGCATGACATTACAGAGAGCCTTTATACAAGCATGTGGGACACTGTCATTGTCATATTCCCCTCAAAAGACACTACAGATATCATCAGCTATAAAGTATTGACTGAGACACTCCAGGGCAGACTTGAGCTGTGTTGTTTGCCTTAAATACAGAGGTCTGCAGTCTGTGTTCTTTGGCAGGGGTTCTGTTCTCACTGCAGTCAAGTGTGTGTGTGTGTGTGTGTGTGTGTGTGTGTGTGTGTGTGTGTGTGTGTGTGTGTGTGTGTGTGTGTGTGTGCACACGCTTGCTTGACATTATGTAGAGCCTTTTACACCAGCATGTAGGGCACTGTTGTTGCCATATTCACCTCAACAGCCACTGCTGATGTAATCAGCTATACCTGATTTGTGGATATGCACTATTCCCATCAAGGCTGGTTCAGAAACTGGCCTAGAGGCCAGGCAGAAGTCACCTCATGCTATATGATACAGATTACAGTAACATGGCTTTCAGCCTATCCACATATATTATGGCATGGCTTGTGCACCCTGAGTTTTCCTGATGAGAAACACCTGTGATCTCTCCAGCTGTTGCATGTGTCTGGTGAGTTACATGCAAAAACAGCGCATGAAGCTCTATTGGTGTTTTGATTAAGTTTGAGTACGGTGCTGTCATACAATCCTAAGATCTGAATATGATGGGATGACTTATGATGTGCACAACATAAGCTTTCCATACCAGTGTGGACACTTGATGGTTGAAGTTCAGATTGCTATCTACATGTGTTCCCTGTGCTTGCATCCCTAGGTTTTAGCATAACAGGACTGTTGTTAATGCTCTAATTAGCATGGAATTTCACTTTTTAGAAGAACAGCATAAAGATGCATTTCTGCATTTATTTGTAGCTAGTGTGGCTTTATCATCAATCATTTGTCTATGTTAGCACTTACTGCAAACTTGGCAAGCCCAAGGCCATATACTTTAGCCTGAGCTGTCGCAAAATATATTCTAAACAGTAAAGGGCCAAGCACAGATCCCTGCAGTTTGCCAATGGTGACAGCTCTACTGACACAGGTTGAGTCACCAACTTTCACAGTATGTGTTCTGTCAGTGAGCCAACTGGTTACCCACAAACTGGTTACCCACCTAGTGACATAAGGGTTACTCCCCAGCTGAGAGAGTTTCTCAATGATACCTGCATGGGGGATGGTGTCAAAACTCTAGGCCAGATCATGATAGGCAGTATGCACTGTTTATCTTCATCCAGGCCTATCACACAGAATCAATGGGCTGTGATAACATCACAGATCACCTATGGCATGGCTGATATGATTGAATACACACTTCAGCACACTATACAAACAGGCTATGTTCCCATAGAAGGGTGTACATCAAAATGCATCCATGTGACTTGGGAGAGACAGCACCTGATGCATGCATGTATAGATACATCCTGACTCTTTTCAACTGTGAGGTAGATCAACATGTCATCATGGACCTTTTCTAAATGGATGCTAGTAATATTCTAGCTATGTGCAACAGACCTGTGTGAGTTGTTAATATTACAGCATATCTGTTACATCTGATAGATGTATTTCAAGAAGTCATCAAGAGCATGTATAATGGCAATGCTCTCATCCTGTGGAAATTGACCAGGCCAAGGCATTTGGCACAAATCCACACTGAGAAATTCAATCAACACTGTCAGAATTGGCCACAAACAGCTATATAGCCAAGTGGGTAGAACAGTATATCACATACATGGCATCTCACTATGTTGAAATGTGTGAAATGACCTATATCTCAGGTCCAGTGATGATCAGGTCCATACACCAGGCTTATCTGCTAGGCCCTTTCTTGTCCATTATTTAATTGATGGACATCACAGATGACATACACATCCTGTGCCCAAACAGTTGCCTGAAGGACTACAAATTGTGGGCAATCATTGACTCCAACTGTGATATTAGTAAAATAAAGACACATACCAAAGATTGCTGCCACAGCCATGACATCACCTGCATTGACAAAAAAAATGGGGAGATGTGTTACATCAGGAAAACAAACACACAACCCTAGTATAATGTGGACATCACACCCTATAATCAGACAAATAAGTAAGTGACCTGCGTCCTGGGGTACATGATAAGTGAAATATCCACCAGCATGTGGTCACAGTGCTGAATACTCCCTTCTATGTAACACAAGTACTGAGTATATGAAGGACATCCACAGCAGAAGACATAATATCTCCACAGTTCCCAGCCTTCATCACACCAATAACTGAGTACAGTGCACCTTTCTTTGTGTACCTCCCTACATATCTTCCACTGATGTGTAACTGAAGTCTGCCACCTTTGTCACAGTGAGCTGTCACACATATCACACATACCTAGGTATTCTTTTTGTGGCATAAACATGACTGTCTGATGGTCCAGAACTCCCATCAAGTTGTTACACCAGATGCATATATGCTACCTGTTTCGGTGATGGACATTGCACATACATAGCTGTTTGACAACATTAATGGCATGGACAAGATTCATGACAGTGTGGATTGTGTTTTTCATATATATATATATATATATATATATATATATATATATATATTATAGATAGATATAGATAGATAGATATAGATATCTACACCATGCATGCCAGTTAATTAGCCTGCATTGTTCATAACGTGGCATACAGGTCTAGCAATGTCCCCTCCAGCACACCTCCAGCAGATGTTACAGTGCCAGGACAGTCTATTGTCTTTATTATCTTTACAGAGCATAGATGTAATATCATAGTTGTGCAGGTGTGTTTGTGCAGAATCATCTCATATGACTCTAAATCACATATGTAATATGTTCAGAGGGATGGCATTACTGGTGGTATTATTCTGATATTGTCCATGATTATGATTGGTCCTTTTAATGCTGTCCATAAGCCTTTACCTGTGTCCCACTTGCTGGAGACCACTGCTCAGATTACACTCATACTCAGACAAATCAGTTTGCACAGCTTTACAATATGTACCCTACCCCATTTGTATGTCAGATCCCTGATAGATGTCCTCTGCATTATCAATGTAAGGATGCTTATCTCACACAGACATCCTCCCCATTGATATGTCGCCTTGTGTGACAGTCACATAATACATATTTTCACTGTGCCGTTCCTACTGTACCATATAGATATGTGGTTGTTGTTGCTGCTGCAACCATGTTCTATTGATATGCCTTCATCTGCTGTACATTAGGTTGCTTCACTTGTCCTCTTTCCCTGTGTTAATTTCTATAATTCATCACTGCATCTCTATTCAATACACACTTCCAGAGTGTTTATTTTACATGGCAGTCCATGTACTGTTACAGATAATGTACACAGCTTCAGTACAAAATGCAAGGAATGTTATATCATAATACTCTGCACTGTAGATACACTGTTTTGTACTGTGTTTGGACCATATACTTAGCATTCATACCTCTAAACTGTCCAGATTTTCACGGAATGTCCAGATATGTTCCTTATCAAATGTGTCGCTTTCTGCCATATCATTGGGATGATCTCAGGAGTGATGTTACTCAAGTTTCATAATTCAAATTCATCAGAACATGCATCTTAAAACAACCCACTGGTTATTTTAGCATATTTCTATAGGGTAAATATGTCAAATATGTCCCTATTTCTGGGTCATCGTCCCCCCAGTATGTTTGCCTTTGTCCAGATGTCTTGCACTAAGAGACTGAGAGATATGTGTGAAGCTCTGGTGATCATTGTGGCATTCCACACAAACCATGGACCTTCAGTGCTCTGATTTAAATATGAGGTGCTATCTGTCTTCACTTACATGTTTCCTCGCTGTTGACACGTTTGCAGTGTGCTGCATGAATATGCATTGTGTACTGCTGCTCACCTTGCACCACAGCGCACACATGTAAATTTTCATGTAGGCTTTGCACAAAGCCTACTCAGAGGTTATTGAATCCCAGGGATAGTTTATCTGAGAACTCAAGAAGTAGCTTTTTGGGGTTATGAGTTATGAGTTACAAAGTGATATTTCAATGGCTGTTAAAGCTTCCTTAGTAATTTCTTTGGAGATGTCCCAAATTGTCAGGTGTGCACATGAGTGTGGAGTTATTTGCATATTATATTAGAGATGCCTGTTGTGTAGATGTTGAGGAATCCTTGATTAGCGATGTGTGATGTTATACTATTGAAAAGGAACACTTGTTAACAAATATTAACATGCACCTTTTAGTTCAAAACACAGAATGTCAGAGAATTGCTATAGTTACTGTTTTTTTGCATCCAACCTGCTGTTCATATTTCAAATCTATAGACAGTTTTCTGTTTCTTCAGTGGGTAATACTAAGATGCTACCATTTCTGTTTTATCTGGAAGCAGTTATTTTGTAGTTATGTCAGAGATTAAGGAAGCAAACACATTATTTATTATAAAGTATCATGGTACTGGAATATCTGAAAATAGAGAGATTCCTCTGTATGCTAAGATACAACTCTTTTTATATGTTAAAATTTAAAAAAACATAGTTTGGTTCATACAAAGTTCAAAGCTTTCTCAACTTGAGATTAAAACACAAACATGTTTCCAAATGCAGAAAGGATTAAACAGACAACAAGGTATGCATAAGGGAGGATAGCTTGAGACCTTCTCATGCTTCAGTCTTGACATGGTTTATGTATTTTTCTTTCAGCAGGCTATCTCAGAGATAATTCCCAAAGTACCTAGGTAGTTTCAAGGTTAAATGATTAGAAGCATTTGCCATATGTTTGCTAAACTGTAATGAACTCTAACAGAGTCAAACTGTTCTTCTCAACTAACTAGCAAAAATATATGAAACACTTGAAATACTTTTATGCTAGCATTATATTAAAATAAGCATTAATAGACATAAAAATGGCATATCCAGTATACTATCTATGAAATAAAAGTTAAATTCTATTGCAGTTTTGAGTGATGAGTTATTGGTAGGGGGTTAGCAATGAATTCTTGGGCTGACTGTAAGATTTATTTAACGGTTGACAGATTTTTTTTTTTTTATTCTGAAAATTGTTATATTTAGTGTTGTCTTCATTTATTTGCTTTTTAGTACAATTGTGGAGCATTCTGAAGTTATCAAGATATTGTGGTATTTTATATTTTTGCCATTCTTTCCACACTTTTTCTATCCTGCATTAAAATCCTGTTCTTTTTTGAACAGTGAAATTGCATTATTTGTTTTTAGTCCCTTTCTGTTAGGAGGTGCAAGGCGATTCAGAATATTTAGGAAAGTTGTATTGAATTCTTTTATAGAACCATCTAAGGTGAGGATTTTAGGATGTTCCAGTTAAAGATAATAGGTTAATGAATATTTCTGCGTTAAACATGCACAGATTGCATGCTGTTTTATAAACATGCTGCATAGGTTGATGTATAAGTCTGGTTGTACAGATTCAAGATAGTCGCTGAGAGAGTCTGATGTTGTACCTATGGTGGTGAATTTACTAGGGTCTGATACTAAGATCCAGTCAAACAAGGTTTTTAAAGTCCTGCTATAATGTGTAGGGCAATTAATTACTTGTGTGAAACTTACAAGTTTGTGCTTGATGTAGGAATGTTAGATGTTATGTGCAGTCAATTGATATTGACAGCACCTGATAGTATTTTTTATAGTGGAATTGTTAGGGATACCCAAAGAAGAATATCTTCCAGTATAGCTTTATTGTCATTAGGAAGGCTGCAGAGATAGCAATACATACTTGTTTATATCTGTTTAGTTTCAGAAAAGTAATATGAAGTTATGCTGAATTAAATTTTGGTATTGTTTTGTTGTAGGGGAAATGTGGTAGTTGTTTGGAAATACTGAATCAATACCACCACCTTTTCTCTTTATACATTCATTACAGATGATATTATTTCAAAGACATTTATAATGGGTTTAAGCCAGATTTTAGTTATAGCAAAATTATCAGGCTTGCACTAGGTAATCCAGGCATGTATGTCAGTAGTTTTATTTCTTATACAAAAGTTGGATTACCAGAGCTGGGGTTGATCATTGTGGGGTCAGAGTAGTGCATGGAAGAATGTTGTCCTGATGTTGGCTGTGAAAGGAGGGAACAGTATCATGGTGAATATCTCATCCTATTAGGATTTTAGTATATAGTAGTATTATTATATTTGTATGACAGTATTGTACCACTTAATGTTATTTTTATTTGAGTTGAAATGGAATTAATCAGTCTGTATTTGTGGTAAAGGTGAGGGGCATCATTAAATAGGTTTAGTGCAATGTACGCAAAGTTTAGGGAGGAAGCATGGATAGATGGTTGGGACAGAGTTAGAGAGCTATTGAGAGCTATTATTGCATCATTGTAGGATGAGGGATTGTGCGGCAAGGGAAGAAGAATAAAAGATAAGCTGAGGAGTAGCATAACTAAGTAAAAGGATCTGTATTTTATTGATGGCAGGTACTGGGGAAGTAGGAATCAATAACGAAGCAAGATGTTGCACGACTAATTGATGGTGGTGGAGTCTGAAAGCTGGTAGAAGATAAAAACGAAAGTATTTTTATGACAAAAGAGAGTTAGAATGTCTTGATAACGTCTCTTAATGTTTCTGAAATTTGAAGAATAGTGAGGTCTGACAGGATAGATTTTGAGGATATAGTTAAGTTAGGAATAAGTGCAGGTTTATTTGGGATAAGTAGAAGGTGAATGTAGAAGAATAGATAGGTACTGTTGTAGAGGGGCCTGAGTATGAATGGATATAGTGCAGTGCATTATGGGAGCGGAAATGATTGTTGTGAATTATGCTAAATGTAAGATGGAAGTGAGGAAATAGGAAAATACAAACAGCAGTGTTTGTATCATATCAGTAATGTTTAGGGAGGGTTAGTGAATGGGTATAACTGGTGAAATGAGGATGGGGAAGTATAATGGTAGAGTCAGAAATGGTGGGTGGGAATTGGGGGAGGACAGGAGAGATTAGTGAAGGTGAGTATAGCAAGGCTGAATGTAGTAGGATTCCCACCCTCATGTCAATTATCAAAGACAGCAATTGGTTTATAGCGAATACAAAGCAAATAACATGGAGGCACAAAGTAGAACAGGTTCTCATTAATTTATTGAATGTGGAAACTAGGAAGCTAGGGCAACCAAGTAGCTGGCAAATATGATGTAATCTATTAGTCAAGAGAAGGGACAGTGCTGAACTTAGTAAGTGATTCTTAGAGGCCAATAATTACTTATTTAGAGGGAATATCACAGAAACATTCCAGTACAGGAGAGGTGTGTATTTGATTAGTTAAAAGATAAATGACAAAGTTTTCAAATGCTTTCAGAAGCTGAACCTTGTGGCACACTTCCTGCAATATTGGGGTGAAGATTGGATATACTGACCACAGGTTTTGAAAGGAAAGAAAAGAGAAAAACATACTAAATTTGACTGTTATATTGAGGCAATCAGGTTAAAACGTTTTCCTAGAGATGGAGGAAGGACTATTGTAATTCAGAATAAGTGATTATGGGGTATCATAAAGGTAAACAGATTTTAGAAAGTTTATGAATGTAAGGTCAAAATAGGTTTAGTAGGAAGTATACTGAGAGAGAAACACAGTAATGCATTATATAGCAATTTATTATAACAAAGCACTATACTAATAAGGACTATATAAACCATCACTTAGTAAACATTCATTGGATTAATCAGTGCATTAAAAGAGTGTTATATACATATATATATATATATATATATACACACACACACACACACACACACACACACACACACACACACACACACACACACACACACACAGTATATACCAAAACACCAGCAACTGACATTAAATTTATACTAATTAAAAGGCACAGGCTCAAATAAAGCTTATCTGACTTGAATGAATTGGATAAATATAACACACTGCCAGTCAGTTATTACAGGAAGCAGTCAGTTTACCACTAGTTTATATAGTAAAAAAGCAATTAAAAAGGAGTTACAGAGTAGAACATGTTTTCTTTATTTGACTGAATGCGGAAATCATGAAGCTAAGGAGACTAAGTTACTGGCATATACAATTTAATCGCCAGGTCAAGAGAAGAGACAGTGGACAACTAAGTAAGTGGTCCTTAGAGTGTAAGGATTACTCCTTTTGGCAAAAAATTACAGTCACTTTCTAACAGGGAAGTCAAGTATTTGACTGCTTAAAGCTAATACACAGCAGGGTTCTTCATCTTACCATTGCTTACATTTGCACATTAACAAATTTCTCAGGGAAAACTTTTGGGATTTGGGCCTTTTGGCAGAGCACCTGCAATATCGGGGTCAGGACTGGATGTAGTTGTCGCAGGGTCCAAAAGTAAGTAAAAAAGAATAACACTACAAAATTGTAATATTACATTCACGTAATAAAGTTAATACTTATTCACAGAGTTGGAGGAAGGACCAGAGTAAGTCAGAGCAAAATAATATGGGTGACTGTAAAAGAAGAGAGCTGGTAAGAAAGTTTATGAATGTGATGTCAAAAATAGTTTAGCAGGAGGCATTCTGAACAGACACTTACAGTAATGCAGTGCATTCAGCTGTACAGAGCAAATTATCATAACACAGCACTATACCATACCTCTCAATTGTACAGATTTTCACAGAATGTCCATATTTTTGGCTCATATTTTTGGTCTGTTCCTCATAAAATCTGTGTTTTTCTGATAAATTACTGGGATGATCTGAGGAGTGAAGTCACTAAATAATGACATACATTTGAGTTTCAGACTTCAAATCCTTCAGAAAATGTATGTTAAAACAAATTCTGTTAGTCTAGCAACTTTCTAAGCTTATAAGAGTAATGCTTAAAACATGTCCCTATTTTTGGGCCTTTGTCCCCACATTTTGTCAGTCTCTGTCCAGATTTCCTGCACTGAGAGGTTGAGAAGTATGCACTATACTGATAAGCACAATATGAAACCATCACCTAGTAAACATTTATGCGATTAACCAGTACATGAAAAGAGTTTTATATATAGCACAACACTTGCAAATGACATTACATATCTGTTAAAGGGCATAGGCTCAAAATACATAAGATTTATCTGACTTTAATGACATCATTAAAAATATAATGTACTAGTAAGATCTTTTCATTGTTCTACACAGTATCAGAACAAATATAAATATAATAACACATAACAAATACATGAACCATGAAGGAAGATGGTGACTGAGTTGAAGTGGAGACCAAAAAGAGAAGTCATTTATTTAGCAAAACATACTACGGTAGTGACCCTCTGACCCACAGGACAATTATTATAGAGAGCTATCAGTTTATAGCCAATACAAAGCCATTATCAAGGAGGCACAAAGTAGAATGTTTTTTTTTTTTATTTCCTGAATGCATAAATCAGGAAGCTAGAGAGTCTAAGTGACTGGCATATACATTATAATCTGTTGGTCAAGAGAAAGAATGGTGGCCAACTTAGCAAGTGGTCCTTAGAGTGCAAAGACAACTCTTTTGAGTTGAATACAACATACCGTTTTCAGTACAGGGCATATTTGACTAGTTAAAGTTAATACACAACAAGGATCTTTATTGCATTGCTTATAATGGACAATGACAAAGTTCTCAGTGAAAACTTTCATGAGTTCAGCCTTGTGGTAGAGTTCCTGCAATATTGATATCAAGTATGGATATAGTAACCACAGGCTATTGCACAATGGCAAAGTTCTCAATGAAAACATTTGGGACCTGGGCCTTGTGGCAGAGTTCCTTCAATATCTAAGTCAGGATTGGATATAATGACCTCAGGCTATTGCACAATGACTAAGTTCTCAGTGAAAATTTATGGGAGCTGTTCCTTGTGGCAGAGCTACTGATATGTCAGGGCCAAGACTGGATGCAGTGTCCACAGGCTATTGAGCCATGACAATGGGCTCAGTGAACATTTTCAGGAGTTTGGCCTTATGGTAGAGCTCCTGTAATATCAGAGTCAGGATTAGTGATCACAAGCTATTGCACAATGGCAAAGTTCTGAAAATGTTCAAAGTTGAGCCTTGTAACAGAACACCTGCAATGTTTGGGTCAGGACTGGATGCGGTGACCACAGGCTATGTTCTGTGAAGGAAGATGGTGACTTTGTGGAAGTGGAAACCAAAGTGAAAGGAGAATCATAACTACAAGCAGGAATTAATGGCTTTGAAAAAATTATAAAACAAATATTTGCACTAACAAAGAACACAACTTCAGGGTAAGGTACCACCTCACAAAAAACTGTGTAAAAAATACCAAAGAAGAGAAGTAGATATGCCACGGCAATCAAAGTAAACCAGATAAAAGTCAATGCATAAAATAATAATTTCCAAGGTAGAGGAAAAATCCTTTATTCGAATTAGTAAGTGCTTTCACGTCTCTCAGGACGCTTCATCAGACTTGAAATAAAACACCTAAATTCAACACTGCTTAAATAGCAGTATTGCACCTATTAAAAGCTACATTCCTAACACATGACAGCTAAAAACAATATCACTGGTGCACAAATTAATTCAAAACAAAAAAAAAACTATCACATATAACAAATGATGAACCTCACCATGTTAAAAAATATAGCTCAAATATCAATATATAAAAACATATATTCATATTGCATAAAACAGTTCCATATAAAATAGAACAGCTATTACATATATTTATTTCATAGAATTAGCTAACAAACACCATGCATGTATAAATAAACAAATAGAACTAATGGCTAAATGGTCTATGTGCTAGAAAAGGCTTCAATGAAAACTTATCATTGAGACCATGTCCTTTATCCACTGCTAACATGATGATCCATTTAGCTTCTCCCTTTTCAGTACTATTACTGATATTCCCTAGTCTCTCAGTGGTATACATATGTCCTAAAAGCATAAATCTAAAAGCATGCATTGTGTCATGTTGCAGAACATGATTAGCTAAAGCATTGCCCTCATTCTCTCTATGAGTGGCATAAATATGCTCCCTAATCCGTTCTCTCAGTGTTCTATTGGTCTTGCCAACATAAAAGCATTGGCATTTGTTACACAGAGCAAGGTAAACCACATTTCTAGATTTACAATTAGCATAGTGGTTAAACTCATATCTAGCACCAGTATCTGGATGTTCAAAGACATTCGAGTTCATAATAAAACTACATTGATTACAATTATGGCAAGCATAAGTTCCCTTCCTTTGGGAGGTTGTCCTATTCCTCCCTTTCTTTTCATAGCAAAGCATCCTTTTTAGTGACTTAGTGTTTCTATAGCTGATACCAGGGTTAGTACCTACCAAGCCCTTAATGCTTTCATCTAACTGTAAATTCCCCAATGCTTTTTAATGACACCTACCACTGTACTATTATTATTAGTATAGGGAATAACTATCCTTCTCATTTCATATCTATTTCTAGTATGTTGATCATATACTGGATTACTCCTTTTGATATAGGGTAGTCCTGCATGATCACGTTCAACTTCATGTAATGTTACAAGGTCTTTCCTATGATAACCTCTATCCATAAACTCCTGTTCCAGCCCTACAATAGCATCAGAAAACACAGAATCATCACTTATTAGGCGAGAGTGGCGTACGGCCTGATTCTTGACAATGTTCTTATGTATATGCGTTGGATGCATGCTATCTCTATGTTGGATGGCATTCCTCCTACAAGGTTTCCTATATACCTCTGTAATTAGAGTCTCATTATCCTTATGCAACTTATCCAAAAATTCAATCCTTGTCTGTGAACTCGTACTAGTCAATGCAGAAACGTTGTGGTTCCATTTATATAAGTAAGAAATTCTTCCAAACTTTCCAAATCTCCTCCCCAAATCAAAAAAGCATCATCTACAAACCGTCTATAGTATTTGATAAATTTAGAGTATGTCATATGTTCTAATATATATGTGACCTCCCAATATGCTAGTACTAAATTAGCATAAGAGTTGGCACATGAAGTGCCCATCGCTACACCTTTCATCTGAAGATAGTAGCCACTATTGAAAGTAAACACATTATTATTAAGAACTAATTCCAACAGCATGGTAATCCTCATAATCTGGTTATTGTTCAGACACTTACTTATCAAATATAACCTCAAAAGATCTACACCTACATCATTGGGTATACTCTTAAACAATGATGTTACATCTAGTGTCACCATATAATCTGAGCCTCTAAGCTTACTATCAACATTGTAGGGTGCCAACGTTGAAAAACAACTCAGGTAATCGGACAGTATTCTGCATCAGGAGAACATGATGCCACTGCTCTCCATTTTCCACTCCCTTTTCGTACGGTGAACAAACAGATGTGGAGTCCACAGTACAAGGGGAGAAAGAGGAAGACTTCTGGAGAACAGTTCGAATTCCAAAGGAAAGCCTTGAAACCCATACCCAGGACTTAATCATTAACATGTCACAGTATGTATTAACAGAAAGTGAAAGATCTGTTTTAAATAGGGGTTTATATTCCTTCGCAAGGAGTAGATGTGAGTAGTCTGATAGTAGATATTAAATGTTTTACTAGGAATGTTGCACTGGGAATGCAATTTGGTAAAAGTGATGTGAATAATACTAATGTTTCTTTATTTAGGAAACCCTCAGTGTATACACCCCTTATGCATCCTTTACTTGAAAGTTTTGAAAAAGCTTGTACAAATTACTTTTTGATGTTTTTTGAGAATAATAGGATGAAACCTGAATTTTTCAATTTAACTAAGGAGGAGAAATTGGCTTTAAGTAGGTTACAAAGTAATGCTGATGTAGTAATAAGACCAGCTGATAAAGGGGGTGCTACCGTGTTATTAGATAAGAACTATTATGATGATACTATTAATGAAATGCTATCAGATAGTACTACTTATAAGAAGCTTAATATGTCTGATTTAGACAAATTAATTAAAACAGTACATGCTGATATGTATGACATGTTAATGTGTGATATTATTGATGACAATTTATATAGGTATTTTCTAGTTGAGAAACCCCTAGTATCTGTATTTAGAGGTCTCCCTAAAGTGCATAAGGTTATGGACAAACCTCCATTAAGACCAATAGTCACAGGTAAAGGTTGGTTGACTGAGAGTATGTCAATCTATCTGGAGAAACAATTAAGACCAATAGTAAATTCCACAGACTCAATTTTACATGATACCCAGCAATTTTTGGAAACGTTAGCACCGCACAATGTTGATAGTAAGCTTAGAGGCTCAGATTATATGGTGACACTAGATGTAACATCATTGTTTACGAGTATACCCAATGATGTAGGTGTATATTTTTTGAGGTTATATTTGATACGTAAGGGTCTGAACAATAACCAGATTATGAGGATTACCATGCTGTTGGAATTAGTTCTTAATAATAATGTGTTTACTTTCAATAGTGGCTACTATCTTCAGATGAAAGGTGTAGCGATGGGCACTTCATGTGTCAACTCTTATGCTAATTTAGTACTAGCATATTGGGAGGTCACATATATATTAGAACATATGACATACTCTAAATTTATCAAATACTATAGACGGTTTGTAGATTATGTTTTTTTGATTTGGGGAGGAGATTTGGAAAGTTTGGAAGAATTTCTTACTTATATAAATGGAACCACAACGTTTGTGACATTGACTAGTACGAGTTCACAGACAAGGACTGAATTTTTGGATGTTAAGTTGCATAAGAATAATGAGACTCTAATTACAGAGGTATATAGGAAACCTTGTAGGAGGAATGCCATCCTACATAGAGACAGCATGCATCCACCGCATATACATAAGAACATTGTCAAGAATCAGGCTGTACGCCACTCTCGCCTAATAAGTCATGATTCTGTGTTTTCTGATGCTATTGTAGGGCTGGAACAGGGGTTTATGGATAGAGGTTATCATAGGAAAGACCTTGTAACATTACATGAAGTTGAACGTGATCAAGCAGGACTACTCTATATCAAAAGGATTAATCCAGTATATGATCAACATACTAGAAATAGATATGAAAGGAGAAGGATAGTTATTCCCTATACTAATAATAATAGTACAGTGGTAGGTGTCATTAAAAAGCATTGGGGAATTTTACAGTTAGATGAAAGCATTAAGGGCTTGGTAGGTACTAACCCTGGTATCAGCTATAGAAACACTAAGTCACTAAAAAGGATGCTTTTCTATGAAAAGAAAGGGAGGAATAGGACAACCTCCCAAAGGAAGGGAACTTATGCTTGCCATAATTGTAATCAATGTAGTTTTATTATGAACTCGAATGTCTTTGAACATCCAGATACTGTTGCTAGATATGAGTTTAACCACTATGCTAATTGTAAATCTAGAAATGTGGTTTACCTTGCTCTGTGTAACAAATGCCAATGCTTTTATGTTGGCAAGACCAATAGAACACTGAGAGAACGGATTAGGGAGCATATTTATGCCACTCATAGAGAGAATGAGGGCAATGCTTTAGCTAATCATGTTCTGCAACATGACACAATGCATGCTTTTAGATTTATGCTTTTAGGACATATGTATACCACTGAGAGACTAGGGAATATCAGTAATAGTACTGAAAAGGGAGAAGCTAAATGGATCATCAAGTTAGCAGCGGATAAAGGACATGGTCTCAATGATAAGTTTTCATTGAAGCCTTTTCTAGCACATAGACCATTTAGCCATTAGTTCTATTTGTTTATTTATATATGCATGGTGTTTGTTAGCTAATTCTATGAAATAAATATATGTAATAGCTGTTCTATGTTATATGGTAACGTTTTATGCAATATGAATATATGTTTTTATATATTGATATTTGAGCTATGTTTTTTAACATGGTGAGGTTCATCATTTGTTATATATGATAGTTTTTTTTTTGTTTTGAATTAATTTGAGCACCAATGATATTGTTTTTAGTTGTCATGTGTTAGGAATGTAGCTTTTAATAGGTGCAATACTGCTACTTAAGCAGTTTTTAATTTAGGTGTTTTATTTAAAGTCTGATGAAGCGTCCTGAGAGACATGAAAGTGCTTACTAATTCGAATAAAGGATTGTGTTTTACCTCTACCTTGGGAATTATTATTTTATGCATTGACTTTTATCTGGTTTACTTTGATTGCCGTGGCATATCTACCTCTCTTCTTTGGTATTTTCAAATATTTGCATTGTCTAACTTTTGTAAAGTTCCAGAACTATGCTGGGTAAATATACCCCACACAATGAAGATGAAGTTTCAGGTTTATGGGAATGATGTCTAAACATTACGAGAATTAAAACTGTGTCCCAGTCTTTGGTGTTGCTAGAAAGAACAGACATCTCACAAATAAATGAGAAAATGAATATAAAATTAAGGGTTCTGAAGTTTAGAGGAATATATTGCACTACTTCATACTTTTTTCTTTCAAGCTTACAACAAATAAGAGAAATGAACCATGTGACAAATGTACAGATGTTTCAATGTTTTATCTTTAACCATACCCATTGATTTCATTTAATGTGTGGTTCACAGTATTCTAATATAGCTGAGTTCATACTTTCTTGAAGATAAAACATTTCATTTGTAATCCAAAATCTATATAATTAGGAAGTAATGACTGATATAGTAAACTACAAATCTGGAATAGTATTCGTAAATGAGTGTGGTCATTGGAAGCATCAATCAGCATGCCCATTCCAGATGTCACCAAAGTGGAAAAAAAATATCAGATGTGTCAAGGAAACCTTGCAAATTCAAATCCTGTAAAATAAGTCAATAAAAAATACACTAAAGGTACACAAAACATATATTCTGCTGATCCCCTGAATGAAAAGTGGTACCTTTCTAGGCATAATTTAAAAATAAAAATGACAGCAAATGGAGTTAATATCAGTATAGCAGCCTTCTGTGCAGCACTGGAAAAGGAACACTAGTAGTGGACTTTGTAAAGAACAGGTACACCATCACCCTTTTTCACAAAAACCTCCAGTAGTAAAACAGCAGCAAACAATGTTAAGATAAGAACAAGAGCAGTACATCAACTCTTTGTAAAGTAATGACAGTTTCATATCCACAAACTGTGCCAAAAAGTCACTTACTCCATATACTATTGTAAATACCCAAGCAATGTGCACACTATTAAACTAAATAAATAACAAACATGTGCCAACAGTGAAACAATTCATAAAACAAAAGTGTGGAACCATTTTTGTTAAAAAGAAAAAAACACTTGCTTGAATTTGGATAACATAAATGATCAAGAACACATACATAACCTGATACAAAAGTAACAGAACTATTTTATAGCAATATTTCATGGATTGCTTTGGGTAATGTTTGATGTCCTTTTATATCACTGTTGCAGTTTTCTTCTCTATAGGGATTTCTCGGCCAGGCAGCCTGACATTCAGTCAGTACACCAAAGCCTTATGATCTTGTATGTGCCATACATCACAAATATGCTCCCAACACAGGACATAGGGCATAAAATTGATATATGGATGCAGTTACCCAGAACTTCTTTACCGTCAAGTCCGAAAGTCATTATTGCTCTTTTGTTGATGTGCTGAATACCCAGCCATCAGATAAGTGCTCCATTAGGGTTGTTCATTTATTTATTTTATTGTTTATTTTTCTTTAGTCTTGTATTTTATTTTTCTTATCCAAAGATCATGTTATCCGAGAAGTGAAAATCTCAGTGTGGGAGGCAGTTTCCCCCTAAGGATCTTCACTTTCTTTTGTTTGGGTGCTTCCCACAACAACCATACCTCTCAATTGTACAGATTTTCACAGAATGTCCAGATTTTTGCCTTATATTTTTGGTCCAGTTTTCATAAAATTGTGGCCTTCTGGCAAATTAGTGACAAATCATTAAAAACTGAAGTTAGAAAATAATGACAGACATTTGAAATTCAGACATCATACCCTTCATAAAGTTCATGCTAATGCAAAACCTGTTATTCTATCAACTTTCTAAGAGCATTATTTCAAAATTGTCCCTATTTGTACCACTTTTTATATGGCTTTGTCCAGATTTCTTATTCTAAGAGTTTGAGAAGTATGACAGCAATACTTCTTGTGGTCTCTGTATGGCATTTGTACCTAAAACACTCAGAAGCCATTTGTCTTCCCTTGTTATTTATCTTGAAAATTAATGGCTTAAACAGTTACCTCAGGGTAAAACAATGGAATCTATTAACTCTGAGATACTCCCACTAGATAAAGAGAAGGCCAAGAAGTCTCGTCCAGATTCTGTAGCTATACAACCTCCATCAGATGTCCCTCTAGAAGCAGGTAATAGCTCTGTAGGCCCTTCAATGTATACATCAGATTTCTCTACCATGACCCTGTTGGAGGCTGATGTGGATCAGTCTTTTTGCACATTCACTGAGGCTTTGCAGGTGTCTGCTCCAGATGTCAAGGAGGAACTGCTGTTGATTATCTCAGAGGGTCTTAGAGGGATTCCACAGATAATGGTCAGGGATGAGCGTTTGGGTGCTCTTAATGAATCTCACCAAGGGTTGGAGCCTCTGGTATTTGTTAGGGCTGACATCCCTTCCAAGAAAAGACAAAAGATGAAACAAAGGAATGGAAAGAGTTTACTCAGGGCTTGTTTTCTACTTTGATGGCTCTGAAACCTCCTCAAGGGGGTTTCAGTGTCTGCTCTTCCTTGTACCTCTATTCCTTCTTAATGGCCTAAGGAACTGGATTCCTCGGATGATGATTCACAGTCTAATGAGGGATCATTTCCCTATTCTTCTCATTTGCCTTCACATTTGGCTTATGGTGCTGATGAGGAGAAATCTATTAGACCCTAGTCTCCTTGTGAGGAATTGTCCTTTGGGGACACAATTGCTAGAATGATTGAATACAAGTAGGATTCTTATCAAGTGTCTGATATTCACAGGAGATATTATGAATTGTTTCAGGTGGATACTCATCCACCTGTAGCTTCTCCTGTGTTGGCTGCCTTGTTAGACACTTTCATTGCTGCTTCCAATTCTCCTGACTCCCAGCCTCCTGCTACTATGAAACCTGATAGGGTCTATAAAGTCCCTGAGTATTGTCAATTTTATTTAAGTGTCCTTCTGATGATTCTGCTGTGGTGTCAGTTTCTTCTGACAAACCTTCCCAAATATTTACATTTTGATAATATAGTAGGCCAATGGAGAGGATTGGTAAAAGTCTACTACTTCTACTTTGGTCTTTAGGGTTATTAATTATTAGACCCACATGGCCAGCTGTGCTCTAGCCTTGCTTGCTTAGACTTGTCAGTTTTTTTCTGACCTCTGTGATTCTGAAGGCAAATCTTCTGCCTTATCTATTTAAGGTTCTACTTCTCAAGTGGCTTGCCTGTCTATCAGTTGTAGCTATGATGTTGCTGATGCCTCTTGCAGATCTCCAGTTTTGTGTCTGTCATGAGGTGTTATTCTTGGCTTCATCTCCAGTCTTTGCCTGAAGACATTAAGGCCAAGTTGTTGGATGCTCCTTTGGATAATAAACATCTTTTTAGGACTGATGTTGATGACTTGTTTACATCTCTTTAACAGAAAGACAAAGCCTTGCAGGAACTTAAACATATTTTTCTCTCTTCTGTCCCTAAGTTCCCAGGGAAATATCTTCTTTTGCCTACAGGTAGCTCAGCCAGACCTCCAAGTGCAGGAAAGGAGGTAGATGGGCCTCCTCTGCTAAGGCTTCTCAGACTTCTGTGGTTTATCAGCCTCCTTTATCTGATAAGCCTGCTTCTTCTTGGCAATTTGCCGCCTCCCCCTTTCTTAGACCAGGTTATTTTGTCTGTTCAGATTTTCCTTTGTCTTCAAAACTGGCTTCTCATCACTTCAGACTCTAGGGTTCTTAATACCATGCATCAAGGTTACTTCATGATATGGAAGTATCTTCCTCCTTTTTCAGAGATTCCTCAACCTTCTGTAGACCATCTTCCTCATTTCACAGAGGTCCTATGGTCTCTGGTGAATGAAGGAACCATTCAACTTGTTCCCCCTTCCCAAATGGGAAAGGGTTATTATTCCAGGATGGCCCTGGTTCCTCAAAAGGATGGAACTTGGAGACCTATTCTGGATCTCTCCCTACTCAACACCTTACTTAAAGGTTGAATCTTTTTGGATTCTTACTCTTCAAATCCTGTTTCCTCTTTTACTTCCCCAGGCTTTTCTGGTGTCTTTCAATCTGAAGGATACTCACTTTTATCCCTATTCACCCTCTTTTCAGGAAGTTTTTCTGTTTCTCTGGTTCTTCCTTTCATTTTTAGTTCTCTGCTTTGCCCTGTGGCCTCTCTACCACTTCAAGGGTATTCACAAAATGCCTAGCTCCTGTGATTGTTTTCTGCAGGCTGAAAGGCATTCAGATTTTTCTTTATATAGATAACCTGTTGCTTCAGACACCTTCTCCCAGTCACCTGTTACAGGATCTGGAGTTCGCCATCTCTTTTCTTCAAAGTCTAGGGTTCACTATCAACTTCCAAAAGTCCATCCTGACTCCCTCTCAGGATTATTTGTATCTCAGGTGCAGGATTCAGAGAGTGCCAATGTTGGCCTGTCTTCCACCTTCAAAGGTTTTGTCACTGGCACCCTTCTTTCGGTCTCTTCTTCCTCTGACTGCCATTCCATCAAGAGAATTTCTTTGGACCCTGGGACTCATGCCTCTTCTAATCTAATGCTCTCTCTTGCCAGACTGCATATGTGGAAGCTGTAGTGGTACCTAAAATCAGTTAGGCTGCAGATTGCCACCCTCTTTATTTAAATACATCTCTCCTTCCTTCTCTAAAGAAAGAATTTAAGTGGTGGATTCAACAGTTGTCTCTCAACACAGGCCTGCCCTTTTAGCCCACAGTCCCTTCTCAAAAACTGTTCACTGATGCCTCAGATATGGGGTGGGTGAACTTCATGTGGTCACCTGAAATTTCAGGGTGTCTGTCTCCCTCATTAGAAATCAGACCATATCATCATCAAAGAGGTGAGAGTTTTGAGTCTGTCCCTTCAAGATTTGCACCCCATGTTCTCTCCAGACTCCTTGAAGGTGTACACAGACAACACTACATTGATGTGGTATGTCAATAAGCAGGAAGGCCCAAAATCTTACCTCCTCTGGAAGATGGCTCTTCATGCTTGTGAGGTGGCTCTTGTTTATCAGTTATCTTTTCAGGCAGTATATATTCCTTCAGGGCACAATCTAGTGGCAGACTGAGCAATAATAAAACACAGATTCACTAATGGAAGCTTCATACAGACATTTTCTGGACAGTGTCCATCAATGGGGTACTCCTCAGATAAATGTTTTTGCATCCCCTCTCAGCAAGCATCTCTGTCTTCTGTTCCAGAGTGTCATGCTCTCTGGCATAGATGATGGACCCCCCTCTCTTTTCCTTGGAAGGGGATGTTTCTTATGCTTTCCCTCTTCTTCCTCCACTTCCAAGAGTCCTGTAGAAGATTCAGCTGGACTCCCCAAAAATCTTACTAGTGACTTCCTTGTGGCCAAGCAAGCACTAGTTCCCCTTCTAAATGCATCTGGCCAGGGGCACAGGGGCATACACCACAAGTTACTTCACTGGTTGGACCTCGTCACACAGGACAAGGGGTCTCTCGTCCATCCTCACATGTCCACTCTTCAACTGACACTGTCAATGATAGGGTTTTGATCCCTTTCAGGCATCTCTTTTCTGAGGACATGTTCAGGGTTTTGCAGGAGGCAAGGAAACCCTCAACCAGAAAATGTTATTTGTCCAAAGTGAAATGATTTTTTGTCTGGTGCCATGCTTGTAACCAAGACCTTTTCAGTGGGGGCCCCTTTGGTTCTCTCTTATTTGTGTGAGTTGCTCCAGTCTGGCTTAGCCTATTTTTTGTGAAGGCCCATTTGTCTTCTATTTCTGCTTGCCTGTCCTTGAATTCTCCCTTGGCTTTTCATTTTGAGGTCAAACAATTTTTAAAAGCATTCTTCAATCTTAGGCCTCCAAGGAAACCTATTTCTCCTCCTTGACACCTTAAGTTTGTTTTAGAAAATTTGACGCAGGCACCTTTTGAGCCTGCAGATTCTGCTTCTTTGGAACATTGTATCTGGTAGACTGATTTGTTGCTGACTCTTACTTCAGCTTGGAGGGTTTCTGAGCTCCAGGCCATTATGACCATTCCTCCTTTTTTGTTTTTTTTTCACAGGGATAGGGTGTCCCTTTGCAATAATCCTTCTTTTCTGCTCAAGATAGTAAATGAGCAGTCCTTGAATCAGTCAGTACAACTCGCTTCCTTTTTGTCTTCTCCCCAGTCTGCTAGTGAGAGGGTTCTGCATACCTTGGATTTGCAAAGACAGCTTAGGTACTATTTGGATAAAACTAAAGACATTTAGAAATCTGACCATTTCTTTTTTCATTCCAAAAGTTTAAGTGGCTGTTTCTAAGCAAAATATCTCCTGGATATTTAAGATTATTTCCTTTTGTTGTTCCTTTCTTGGAGAATCTTTGTCTACTTCTGTTAGAGTTCATTCCACTAGGGATATTGCATCTTCTGGTGCTTTCTGCAAGGGGTTGGACGCCAATTCCATCCTTAAGCTGCTACTTGATCTTTGGTGCATACCTTTACTAAGCATTATAAGTTTTGATATGATTTCTAGAGCCAGAGCAGGTTTTGCTAGAACCATTTTGTATGGGTTTGTTGAGGACTTTTCTCAGCCTTCCACCTCCCATTCTGTTTCTTGAGCTCTTTTACTCTCCTGATGGTAATGAACACTGACTGTCTTTCTCTTAACTGTTGCAGTATTCACTCCCTCCCTCCAACCCCTTCTTGTTTATTCTGCTTTTTGTTTTGAAATCCCTTTTGGTTGATGGTCTCACTTTTTTTCTCCTGCATTTTCTCTTCTTGGATGTACATGGACTCCTTTGTCCTGTGGAGACTGTCCTCTACTGGGACAATTCAGTTCTGGGTAACTGCATCTCTACATCACTTTTATGACCTATGTCCTGTTCATGGAGTATATGTGTGATGTATGGCACATTCAAGATCATGAGGCTTTGATATATTGGCCAAACGTCAGGCTGCCCTGGGTGGAAGATCCCTATAGTAAAGAATACTGCAACAGTGAAGAGGAGGACATCTACTGGTTATGCTGAGATTTTACACAACTGTACTGTTTACCCACACCAGTCATGGATCATTGTTAAACTATTCAGGCCTTTCCCAGTAAGTCAAACATTGCAACTAATAAAAAATGTCTAAAACACATTCCCAGTTAGTCTGTAATATTTCTGCTCTTTTATTAAATCTATTAAAACGAAATTATAATTATATATGAGGAGCATATGTAGTAAGGTTAAATATTACATGTACAGCATGAGAAGTGATCTGCACATCTATTTAGTTAATATTTAACAATGTGGGTACAATAGTTTGAGATCATTTTCAGCCATGACCAGATAAAAGGCAAAGTCAAACGTGTAGTCATGTTTGCAAACATACCATTATAATGATATAAGAGATGGACTAGGTCTAGGACTCATCCCTTTTTTTTTTTATGAATGGACCAAGTTTTTTATTTCATGTTCAGTATAATAGCATCACTAGAGCACATATTTCTCAAAATAAGGTGGGAAATGTATTAGATATAAATATAGATATAGATATATAAATATATCAAGTGGGAAGTGAATTACTGAACTGTGAAATTAAGCCATCAAGAACACAGGTATATACCCTAATGACAAAATGTGATATGTCTTGTTTAATATAGTGAAACTGAACTGCAGTGCATCAGCCAGTTAGGTACATGCTAAAATGAAAGTAAGTGCTGCTCCTACCTCTGGAAGGTGGAAATAATTGCATTTCACAAGGATGAAATTCCATTTTTATGTTACTGCCTTCCGTTCCACAGAAAGCAGAGTATTTTTTTACTCTGTTCAAACTTAACTTGGACAAATGGATAGGTAGCCACAAATTTATCCATGTTTTACCACCTATGGCCCTCATGAATATGGGAAACATTTAGTTACTCCAACATATACTTGTTTGGCCCATTTGAAGAGCCATATCACAAAATATAGTGGCTAATAATTACTATGACAATGCAAGGCTAGGCATTTTTTAATTGTTTTATTTATTCACCCTTTGCTGACCAGGTTAATCATATGAGGCTACTAGCTGCTTTTCAGGGGAGATCCAAGGTGGTATTTATATTACTAAGGTAAATTTGGCCATGTCGTCAATAACATTCCCTACTCTTTTCAGTAGGTATCATGGGAACTTTCATATCCATCTGAGGCACCACTGTCTTCAATGAGTCATGCCTTTCTTGCCAGAAAACTTGGTGCCTAAAGAAGGTTTATAAGTATTTACTAGGCATGAAGTCCTGGTGACCATTAATGAGCATCGCCCAAATTTCTAATTGCCCCAAAGCACTGTCTAGTTAAATGGCTTGCTCTAGGTCACACAGTAGGCAAATGAGGGTGAAAAGAATCAGCCACAGCATCCTTGGAACAGGAAACATTTCATTAACAAATTAGGAGTCTGAGCTGGCTGCCAGACTTGACTTAAGGTCAACAGTAGTGCTCATCCTTTCATGCTGGTGACAGGTCTACAATTTTGTACACTCTTATGGTGTTAAGAATTTTAAAATTCATAAATTGTGGATCTACTTAATGCATTTTTCTGTCATAAAATGTAGAAAATGAAAAAGGCTAACAACAGACACGAGGAAGGTAAATTACCTGTTAATCCCTTTCTCAGTAGCCAATATCATATTTGTGTGAGACTTTGGCCATTGTTGAAATGGAAGTAACTAGTTGTGTAACACTAGCACAGAGGCATAAACCTCTAACTGTGAATGTATAAAACATCATCCCCCTCCTTTGTTTGCACAGGTGTGTGCATTCCTAACACAACAGGTGTGGGTATCCATTACATCATGCATAAATTAACAATTAAAACTGATTGACTGGTCGATTGTGTGAAGTAATATATTTGCATATGTTGGGGTAAAAAATTGGGAATGAATATTAATTAATGCTATTAGCTTCTTCTTCTTTCGACTTTTCCTGGTTAGGGGTCATCACAGCAGATCACCAGTCTGTTCATGATTGGCAGTGGAATTTTATGGTGTCGAGTTTCCAGCCAGGCAACCAACCTTCCACAGAAGGCACACACATGCATGCACTCATGCCTAGGGCCAATTTACAGTATCCAGTCCACCTACAACATGTCTTTGGGATGTGGGAGGAAACTGGAACACCCGGAGGAAACCCATGCAACCACAGGGAGAACATGCAGACTCCACACAGAAGGCACCCCAGCCGAGGATCGAACCAGAGAACCTCTTGCTGTGAGGTGAATTAATGCTATTAGCTAATGAATATTTATTAAATAAGCTTCTTGGTGACTGTCTGTTTTTACAGAATGTCCATAATTTTGTCTTATATTTTTGCTATGTCCCTTGTAAAAGTTTGCATTTTTCTGGTGCATTAGGGTAGCATTTAAAACTTGTCTGTTGAATTGTGTACTTTATCCCCAATAATTATTGGTTTTGCCCCTGATTCTTGACTGAAGAAGATAAGGGGTATGCTGGTAGTATTGTTGCCATGTCCCACCCAGGTTGTGAACAGAGGTACAGTAGTGGAGTACAAACAGTAAGAGGGGACTTAAGAACAGAATTCTCAACTGTTCCTCCTTTTTTTTTTAATGTCTGTTGTTTTGACTCACATTTTTTTGCCCTGTCCCTCATAAAAGGTCTATTTCTTTCTTTCTTTCTGGTTAATTACTATTACTGCATTCAATGTATAATGCCAGACATTAATAGTTTCTTACTGCATATAGTTCAAAAGGGTTTATGATCAAATTGTTGAAAGTCAGTTACATGACAGCCACTTCCTTTAAGATGGTAGGAACGACTGCCAGAATGTCGACGTTGAAGTTTCCACCAGTCAAGAAGGATATACACATGGCAGGAACATGCATCATGACTAGCAATGGCAGCTGCCAACATTAATATTGACAGTACGTTGTTGGTGTTGATGCATCAACCTTTGGAACCAATTAATATTTATGAGTCAAGCATATGCATCGTGTAACTCAACGATCGCAGTTGTGAGTTTCAAGCTTTTAATAGTAAACAGTTCTATTAACTTATTTAAGGGAGGTAGAGTAATAATGATGCTATCAGACAGGAGCACTACAGAAAAGTTTTTATCTTTGTCATATTTATGCTGGAAGCACAACGTGAAGTCCAGAAGCACAATGTTCGCCAATTCTGCAGCTAGAAATAGCTTGAGTTATGAATATTCATTACTTTTCTGGCAGTGATCATATGTTTAAAGATTATGCATTGAGTCCTTATAATAGGGTCAAAACGTAAAAACTAAATTCTATCGGATCACCCATGTTCTTCAACAGGGTATTAATATACAAGGATATCCTTGGAACAAGTCTATAAATTCACAGTAGCACATTATGCGGATATGAAGCAAGGAGGAAAAGTGCTGCTGCATTCTTTTGGCTTGCTTGATGCAAGCATTTAGTGAGTGTAAGTTAAAAAAATGAAATAAATAAAAACAAAAATAAGAAAAGTAAGTACAATAGCACTTGTTGCTGCTGCTTTACTTTCCTTCTTGCTATTCATGGCACTAAAAACTGTGTTTCGTGCTCATGATAAAACCCATCCATTTAAGTGCTTCAGAAGGATGTGCATATGTGTTTGAGAGTGTGTGTGTGTGTGTGTGTGTGTGTGTGTGTGTGTGTGTGTGTGTGTGTGTGGGGTTGTGTGTGTGTGTGCATGTGTGCCATTGTGAGTGTACATGTGCATGTGCGTGTGTGCGCATGTGTGCATATGTGCTGTGAACTTCTTTGCTCAAGAATTCTAGACAATAGTCATCACAAATTTACTAGAAAAGCACACATTTTTTTTAAACAAAATAGCAAAAATATGAGGCAAAATCTGCAACACTTTGCAAAATCACTGACAGATGAGAAGTATGTTAGTGGGGATACTATTGTTCTGTACTGTGTGTAATTTTTATTCATTTGATCACTGTGAGATATATGAGGTACAGACAGTCAAGAAAGTAGCTGCAATTGCTGAGTACATGCATGCGTGTGTGTGTGTGTGTGTGTGTGTGTGTGTGTGTGTGTGTGTGTGTGTGTGTGTGTGTGTTTGAGTGTGTACTCATTAAATGCTTAAATAATGTATATATATATATATATATATGGTTCTACCTGACTTCGTCGACAGCTGAGAAGACCGACATCGCTCCAGAAGATCGAAGACCGGGGTTGCAGAACATCGACAATGCAGAAGACCGACACGACGGATGACAACACCAACGCCGAGGATGCCGACATGGGGAAAGGCTGTGTGAGTATAGGTAAGTGTGGAGATTGACGGTCTGTGGGGATAGGGTGGGTTAAGTGAGTTAGGGTTAGGGAGGCGATAGGGGTGGGTTAAGTGAGTTAGGGTTAGGGTGGGTTAAGTGAGTTAGGGTTAGGGAGGCGATAGGGGTGGGTTAAGTGAGTTAGGGTTAGGAGAGGGGCGGGTAGGTAGTGTGTATGCGATAGGCGGACCTTAGGGTTAGGGTAAGGTTTAGTGTGGGCTTGTAAGGATTTTGGTGTGCTTGTGTTGTGTGTGTGGTTTGTGGAATGGGGATGTGTTTTGTTTTGTATGGGGTTTCGTGTTTGTGTATTATGTGTGGTTTCGTGTTTATGGACTGATATGTGGTGTCGGTGATGTGGTTGTCGGTGTTGTGTGGTTTCGATTATGTCAGGTAGAACCATATATATATATATATATATATATATATATATATATATTTGAATGTATACTATAGTCTCCAACTGCAGTTATATATTCCAAAGCAGCTATGAAGCATTAGGTAAAGGAACTATTTTACATCCAAAATACAAAAAAAGTAATGAATGTATTACTAATAAAATAAATGCAAACCGATTTAAAAGATTACTCATTTTCTAAGCACAATAATGCCTACCAGGGTGGGTATTATATGAGAAATAACAGACCTTCTAGCAGCTGACAGGCTTTATTTCTATGATTAAATTGTCGATGTTGGGCATTATTGCTTGCTTAACATGGCAATAAGAGTGTGAATTGATTACACTGTCAACGGTACTTGGGAGAGTTTACTACTCCATATCTGGGAGTATAAAGTTCTACACTATCACCATTCTAACTGATTATCTGTTAGCAGTCTACTTAGGCAGTTAAGGCTACAATCTATTAATGAGAATCATCTTATAGCATTGAGTCTGATTTCCTTCAATGTACTCTTGCAAATTATGTGACTATGAGTAACTGGCTTAACTAGACAATGATTAAGTTTAAGTTCAAGCGTGTTTAAATGCCTGAACCCAGATATTATACAATTCAATAATAAATGTACAAACAAATATCAGAAAGACAAAATACAAAAATTAAACAGCAGCAACATAGAATGGACAAAATAAACAATTAATTGAAAACAAGAACAGTGCTTCCAGGTTACCACTAAAGAGAGGTGCTTGTGTCCAGTGTGTTTATCTGGTTTGCAAATCAATCAATCAGTCATTCAGTAAATAAATAAATGCATACATACATGCATGCATACACAAATAAATAGTAATGACTTTCTGCTTTTCCTGGTCAGGGGTCACCGCAGCAGAACTCCGGTCCGCTAATGATTGGCAGTGGATTTTTACGGTGCCGAGTTGCCAGCCCGACACCCAGCCTTCAAAGAAGGCACACCCATTCATGCACACACCTACCTGCATGTCTTTAAGCATCACTTGACCATGGGGAGTACATGCAGACTCCACACAGAAGGTGCTCCAGCCAAGAAGCGAACGGGAGAACCTCCTGCTGTGAGGCAACAATGCTAACCGCTGCACCACCATGGCCTGACATGCATACACAAATAAATACATACAAAAAAAATTAACTGGGCTCACAAAGCTGGCACAGGCATAGACGAGCTGGTCAAAGTAAAGCTGAAGGGTGTCTGGTTGCCACTTTGCCTGTTGCAAAGAATGTACAGTGAATGATCCTTTTCTTCAGCCAACCTTGAGTATAGGTAGAAGCAGTAAAACTAAGTATATAAGCAGTCTAGTCAGTGGACCCATCATCTTCAGCACTCTTAGTGCTACAGACTTAGTGCATCTGAGTGCCTGAGGAAGAACAAAGAAGATAATGAGTAATGTTGTTACTTGCTGACTCAGTTGTTCTGACACCTGAAAGTAGGCCCAAGTGATGTCTCCATCACCAAGTTGTCTCCCATTTAGTGTCACAGTCCAGGGGTCACAAGCTAGACTTGCAGACTCTGAGAGGAGAATGGTTGCTTGGAAAGGAAACTAATGATCAGTTTCCACTGCTGAAAGTTAGTATGACACTGGTTGTTGAGAATGAATGAGGGATCTTAGAGGTAAGGAATACTGATAAAAATGATTTAAGAAAAGCTGAAAGAGACAGTGTTTCATTCCAACTTTGTAGGCATAACATACACATTTGAAGAGTAAAGGAAGAAAACAAATCTGTGAAAGACAATATACAGCAGCAAGCATTAATTAGGAAATTTAATCTCCAAAAGTGTTTGCGTATCTTTATACAGACCATTATCTCAGGTTGAAAAATAATAGACTATGTGAACAATGTACTCAGATATATAATCCTTTTGAGAAACGCCTAAGACAGCTATGTGGAGTAGAAAGCTGAAGCCCTGAATATGGTCAATATGACCTTTGTTAAAGTGAAGGTTCAGGCCCTGGAGGATAATTGCAAGGTAGATGGAGGATATTGAGCTGCTGATGTCAACTCATCTATTCTGAGGAGGGGAGGTTGGGAAAGTGGTCCCATTTTAGGCCTGTGCTGTGCTGAGACACCTGCATGAGAAAGGCAGAGTATGGACCTGCAGTGATCAGAGTGGTCATATTAGGCAACCAGTATGGTAGGGTTAGGGTCTGTTAGCAATGTCTTACTACCCATGTTATTTAGCAATTTTTATTCTAATGGAAACCATGTTATGTACAGACAACATTTAAAGACAATATATGAAGTCCATTAATAATTATGAAAATCAAAATCTTAATCAGTTTGGATATGTAAAAACATGTCACATGGGTAACTTCTCATGTGACTCCACTGACCCTTGAGAAGCTATTCAAAGCAGCTTTGTTTAAAATGCAAAGGGTGTTCCCACTATGAAATGCTGTCACATTTTTGGTTGACTCTAAAAGGTGACCAGATAGATTTGAAAACAAGAATATTTACAGCAGAGAGATATTTTGTGAACTTTCCACTAAAAGATTCTTCATCATGCATTTCAGTCTTGTAGAAGTCATTTAAAGATGTGCCATTGCCTTTCTGGGGGAAACATAGAATGTAAGACCTGACATGAACTGAATGCAATAACGTTTAATGTGCCTAGTTTCGAAAATACAACATCCATTTTAGTAGTAAACGTTCTAACGTTTCTTATGGCTAGCTGCAAGATAGGCTAATGTAATGCCAGTGGTTATTTACACACACACACACACACACACACACACACACACACACACACACACACACACACACACACACACACACGCACACACACACACACATATATATGCATATAATATATATATATATATATATATATATGTGTGTATGTATATATATATATATATATATATATATATATATATATATATATATATATATATATATATATATATATATATATATATATATATGTATATGTATATATATATATATATATATATATATATTCTTTCCTGTTATCCTACAAAATTTACTCAGTTGTGAGGCTGCTAGCAAAATGTTGACTATTAGAAGTATAAACAAGTTTGCATAAAATATGTCTGTTTAACCACATAATAATGAGATAGTATATCACTCACATCTTCCCTCACACTACAGGATCTGTCTGAAATGATAGCTGTGAAAAAAGTCATTCTGCAGTATTTAGGAAGGAATACAAAATACCGATTATCATGAAATGTATCTTTGGCATATAGATAACAAACTCACTGTAGGTTTTATAATGATTAAGAGTTATTTCAACAAATGGAAAATTGCTGCCCTTTCTGTTTTATATTTTTAAACTCTTCCATGTCTGATTTATATGATTATTTCTGTAAATAAGTTTAGTATGTGTAAATTTCTTATCTGAATTTGAAAATCATACAGTAAACTCAAGCGCAGTACAAGGTATTGTAAATATTGGAACATGGATATCTCAACACAATTAATATTAATAGTAAATGGTCATAAATTAACCATCAAGGTAATAATTACTATATAAAACTGTTATAGCATAATGTCAAAGAATAACTGCCTGTCTCAGTTACTAAAAACATAGTAACCAGTTATATAATTAACTGAGCTATCTGTATAACAAAGACCTTATCTAGGATGAAAGTGCTTTTTTCAGTTCATTACTAAGGACGTTTAATTTTATCATCATTATTTCATGCAACACAGGTTAATAAGTAGTTCAATGCTTATTATTTTGCAATAATGTAGCCTCAAAGCAATTTCTATTCTTTTGCTGAAATGAAGTTTATAAAAATTAATTATTACCCATATAACATAAAGAAAGTTCTTCTTTTATAAAGGTCATTAAGTACTGTGAGGGTGAAACAATAGAAGCTACATGTTTTATTCTCTGCATCAGTAGCTATTGAAAGAATGCTTCAGCAAGTAAAAGTGATGCTATATAAATCACACTAATTGTTTCCGTCTTCTTCTAAAAGACTGCTATCCGTAGTCTGCAATTAACATGACATCTGGCAAAGTACTAGGTTTGAACATTGATTATTCAGATCCCATCGTTAGTAATCATTAATAACAGATGAATAATTTAGTTAATCATTGGACACCTTCTGATTTAGAAATCGTCTTATTTTGAAGGATTTTTACCCGAATCCAAACTGGATTACAAAAATGGCCATTAAGTATGAATGTCTTGAAGGCTACCAGAAAGCTACAAGATATGATACACATTTAAAGGACACCTACATTTATTCAACTTCTAGTGACGATGATGATTTCATATTGCCTTGTAAATGGAGATGAGTTGTTTTCTTGTATTAACTACTGCATTTGCAATCATCTTTTGTTTTTACCACACACCTCTGGAAATGTTAAGCAATTAATATCAGCACATAAGAGATATTTAGAATGAAACAAACTCGATAACAGCACTGGAAGAAATAAGAAACTAACATGAATAAATACGCTTCACTTAAAATCCAAAGGATTGCATGAATATTTGCTACATGAAAATATTGAACACTTTATTATTATTATTAATATTATTAGTATTATTATTAGTACTATTAGTATTATTATTAGTAGTAGTAGTATGTTGTTATTATTATTTATTATTATTATTGTTATTATTACTACTACTACTGCTACTACCTTTTTCACCATTAACAGTAATACTAATACTATAATTTTATACAGTTTAGAAGCTATTTTTAACTTTTTGTCTACAGAATAACAAATTACATTACTATAGGTATAAAGCACAGTATTTAAATTATCGAAGAGAGCTACATGACCTCAATCCATTTTCATTTCTGTTCCATTTTACTTATTTGACAGTAAGTCTCAGACGATGCTTCCCTGGAGTTACCTGCTGTTGTCAATGGCAACACATTTTGTAGAGCTTCCTGTGGCTCCATTAGAGGATGCTGAGAACTGAGTACCTATGTGATGAAAGGATAAGAGTACCTGCCTATGGAGCAACAATCGCAGAGACACTGGAAACCACAGCTGCATGTCATTGAACAGAGGAGCAAAAAATAAAACTATCTCCCATATTTTAGTTTTTTGGCCATGATCATACCATGGAGCAGCATAGCTCTCAGCATCTAAGTGCAAGAATCAGGAACAAAGCTAAAAAATAAAGTGTGAGAAAAGAGAAAGGAGGACAGCCACCCAGGATGTTAACAGGATGCTGCTAGGGGTGCAATCTAATTGATAATGTGAAAGTAGAGGGCCAGCAATGGCTTCTGTGAGGCCTGCAATCTGTCATTTTTATTCTAATAATTAATTTAAGCAGCCATCGTTGTGTGGTTGTTTAAATGAATGAATTGTTTATGTGACATTATTGAAATGAAGAGCAGCTTTCATGTTATTTTTTTTGTTTTGTTTTGTTTTGTTACTATTTAACTTTGGAGACAATTTTCTTTTTTGATTACCAACTTCAGTTTGAGGAGGTGCCTGTCTGGAAGGTGTCAGTTATTTCACTGCTGGTACTGCACTCCCACAAGTTCAGATGTAAATGCTGATACTGCATCTGCAATCATGGCAGAGGTACTGACGTGCTTAGTGAGTAGTGACCTAACTGTAACAAGTTACTGTTTTGTAGGTCCTCAGCATTGAGTTAGGGGAGGCACAGGTTCAAGAGAAACTACCCAGGACTCCAGAAGATATAGTACTGGTCCTGGGAAATTTTTCTAAATATTGCTCTAGCTCATTTAAAAACTTAATAGAGTAACAGGTTTTGCATCAACATGTACTTTCTAATCAAGAAATATCAATGATTGGCATTACTGAATGATCAGTCTTTTGCCAGAAAATCAAACATCATATGGCATGGCAAATAAATGGGGAAAAAATCAGGAAGGTTCTGCAGAATTGGGGCAGTTGAGAGGTATGGTCTTCACTGATTGGCCTAAGACCACAAAATTTATGAAGAAGATATCAAAAGTGTTAAGCATGCTCAGCAGTTGCCATATTGGAGATAGACAGGGCAAGTCTGCCATGTGATGCTTGCCACAGTAGCATTAACTATAACTACATGAGGTATGCACCAGTGATCTATACTATGCTACTCTAGCTTGTGACGCATGTTGTTAGGCAAAGGTACCAACTGGTAGCCTGCTTCATGCAGTTCACTTAACTCATCAGTGCTCAGCTGTGTATAACACACAACACTGCACAGCAGAGGATACTGAGGTTTTGGCAGCTTGCATTGCAGCTTTCTGTAAAAGGCGGTGGATCACTCCCATAGTAGCCCAGTACATTGATCTCCTGAGCTCTTGGTGCAATGAGTCATTGGTTTAGTGGAGTTGATATTTGGAAGCTGTGGTGTTGTCTGACTTTATAATTCATAGGTGAACCACTTTGAGTAAAGACAGAAGTCAACTGTATGCTGTAATTCTGTACAACAAATACAGCAGTGTTTATAATCAGACAGGGGTGTGTTTGAGGCTTATATTAATTCTGGAATTTGGGATAACAAATTTTTGGCATTTTCTAATATGTTTCTAATGTAAGTATCCATCTGATCAGGGACTCATTATTTATACCAGCATTTAGAAAAGAAGGTCAAAGAAAATTTCATCATTTGTCCTCTAAAATGACAATAACACAGGACTGTTCTAAGCTAACTCCTGGCAATCTTACTTTCCACTTTAAAGAAATGCAGTCATAGCATGTTTGCAGACAAACTTAGAGCATGTCAAATCCTACAGGAACACAAAGCACATGGTGGACAGATTACCAAGTATAATTACAAGATAGCTCTTATTCAAGGAAAGTGCAGACTCATGCAGAAAATAAAAGCCAGCAGTGTGATGTATGAAATTTTTCATCAGAACAATCATATGGAGTTGAATTAATATTATCTATAACACTACTAGACAAGTTCATCTTTCCTAAGAAAGATTAGTGCAAGTGCGCAAATAATAAATCTAGCAATAAGACTGACAGACGTTTAATAATTAATTACAAAAACAGGCAACAATCTCTATCCTCTCACATCAAGCATAAAATTGTAATGAACATAATTTTTCATAGTGAGACTAAGAATTTGTGACTCACAAATATGAGGTTACTCAGTACTCTAGTCTTTCTTGCAAATGCATCTGCAAGAAACAAAAATAAATACACATTAACAAAGGAACAATGTGCTTCAGGCCCATTGAGAGAACATGCTGAAACACAAAAGTCACATGCTTTATTTTCCTACAAAGACTGGTTTTACAATACAAGATACACTTTCGTAACATGGTCACTTCATAAGGATTACCTGATGTGGAATTTACATTGCTTGAAAAGATGAATTAACACTGCAGAACCTGAGTATTTTGTTCCACATAAAAGGTATCACATTATCTCCTTGTTCCTGTGAACTTAAGGAAGAGAAGTAGCAGGACATTTTAACATAAACACTGCAGTGTAGAAACATAACAGGATTTGGGGCTATATAAAGGCGATATGATAAAGATCTTCTTTCTTAAGTATCATGTATAACATGCAACATAACTTAGATTTTGTTGGTAGATGCTACTTGACTTTGTCTTGCCAGTATAATCAGGAAAAATTTAATTGTTTAGGAGTCCATAGATATGCCAGTCGAAAAATATTCAAAACAGATACCCTACTGATAGTCTCAGTCATTGAACCCTAGCAAAAGGAAAAGATACAGGAATACAACAGGAGTAAGCAGAAGGGCAGAATATAGCCAACGTCAGCAGATTTTGTTAAGAAAATAAGAGTTTCCATATAACACTTTACTGATAGAATTGTATCATATAAAACAATGTTTAGCTCTAATCTAGTTTTCTATAAGGAAGGGAGGAAGCAAAGTGATGCATATGTTCTATGTAGAACATATAAACAGCTGGGGCATGTGTAACCAATATGTCACAGAAGCAGAGGTGTCAGCACCAATATTAAAATTAACTGAGATATGCCACTGACATTCCAGAAGATATACATTAGCAAGAAAATAGCACTGCAGCAGAGGTTCAAAGGTATGCTATCCTGTAGTAGAACATGGACCTCTCTATACACTAGTGAGTCATCTAATTCCAACATTAAAGTGAATTGTCACACATTTTTAAGTGTTCCAGTTTTGTTTTGCTTGCATTGTGATAGCAGTATTGGTTGTCATTGTGGTAACAGTCATGTGTGCTTCTTTGGTGAAATTATTTATATTCTTATTTTTTTGTGACCCCCCCCCCCCCCGCATATCCTCATGTTTGGTAAATAGTGTTAGGGTAGAGCTTGAAGTACAGGAAAGTGACAGATGTTTTCAGAGACTTGCTATTATATTTCCTGGATTTCATCTGTGACAGGATAAAACCCAATGTAAATGGATTTACATTCAGTTTTATAATCATATCAGTATTGCACTGTGTGTTTTACTATTTCACACAGTACTACTTTCCAAAGAGTTGTCATTAAGTTTATGCTAGGGTAAAATGGTTTGGAATTATGTATTGTACTGCCAGTAGCTTCATGCTTAATGCAGTTTGCTTTTAAGAAATCTAATAACTCTTTTTGTAGAAATAGTTACTCATGTATGTATTGTGTTCAGGTGTCTGAGCCAGATTTGTGCTGCACATACCTTTTAAACTGCCCAGAGTATTGCAGAATGACCCTGAGTTTTAAAAAACACATATGCAGAATGTTAACAAAATATCCCTGCATATCACATACATGACTCTCATGTGTACATCACAATCTATTTCTTGGATCTACCCCCCTAACCCTATCATCATCATAATCATCACTCCAACCTCTCCCTATCACCCTCCAAGCAGTTTCAAGAATAAGCCTTTGTTCCTTTATAAAATGCACTGCATACATGTCATGCAACTGTATACTACATTTTCTTCAGTAAGAAATTTCACTCCTTTTCCCAAAAGCAACTTTGTGCGTGTGTGTGTGTGTGTGTGTGTGTGTGTGTGTGTGTGTGTGTGTGTGTGTGTGTGTGTGTGTATGTGTGCGCGAGTGTGTGTGCGTGCGCGCGCATGTGTGTGTGTGTGTGTGTGTGTGTGTGTGTGTGTGTGTGTGTGTGTGTGTGGAGGGGTGTGTGTGTGTGCATGTTTGTGTGTGCTTGCGTGTGTGAGTGTAACATTGCACAGCTCATTCCTAATTTCATGTTCATAACTAATTTTCATGCATATGCATACCATTCTTTAAATTGTCCCTTACATACCAAACTGCTGCTTTTCATAACATTAACAAAAACAACAGTGAACCGCTGTGAACCAACAGTGCTAACAGGTAATACGATGATACAAAATAGAAGTAATGCAGCCAACAGTTAAAAAAAATATATATATATATATATATATATATATATATATATATATATATATATATATAGATAGATAGATATAGATATATCATTTAGTAATCAGCAGCAAAAGAAATTAGTAGAACCCATACAATTTCAGCTTTACCAAACATCTTTCACTAGTGTAAGGAGGAAGCCATACAACCCCATCAGTATCAATATCGCTGTCACCTGAGCTTTCTGCTAAACTAAAACAAGGGTCACCCTTGTTAGGATTTAGAGCTCTAACATCAGGAGTTAAACCAACAACTTGGACATCACTGTATTACTTGAAGAAACAACACAGTCCTCATAATTGCTTTCGCACATGAACAGACAGATTTAGTAGAATGTTTTACATGACATTGATGGTCAGAGGGCAATCCACAGAGAATTACATGGATGTGGTGCATCATGTGACAACAAATAATAGAAAAAGGGAAAAATGATTGCGACTATTCTTTTACAGTTTTGTTGACTGTGGCAAAAATGTACAATAAAGCATTTCAACAATAAAAATTAATGAAGGTTTTTATAGCAACAACTATGGCTAACAATGCTGGCAACAGACTGGTATATTGGAGTAGCAGATGTCTCAGATGTATCATGACATATCTTACTGCAGCAGGAAATGAAACTATGGTAGCAATTCCCTTAGGGCAAGAGACCTAGGACTTTACACACAACCATGAGCATGTGTTGTGTCTATGCATTATGCATCTGGGACAAAAAAAAAAATAAAGCACAGGTGGCTGCTGTATTTTGGGTGGAAATGAACATTTCTCCCATTGCAATGACCCCTAACACTATTTTCTATCTTCACCAGTTATAAAGAAATGTGTGATAAATGCATGCACAAATGAAAGTAAAATAGTATAAAATAGCATACCTTTCTTGCAGTATCTATCACCATCTGATATCCAGTAGTTAAAATGTGGTCTTTTGCACATTGATTGAGAGTGAAAGACTGAAAGATTAAGGAAATTGCCATTTTAATCACAGATGCACTGAAACAGTGGGTATTTGTTTATGTTGTTCTGCTGTTGTGCTTTAATAGTTGACTCATCAGTTAACTACCAGTAGCAGGTACTGACAAGTTGAGATAATGTCAAACAGTACCCACAGCTGTATTGTTGGTAACATCAGGAACAGTATCATTCTCCCTCAAGTTGTTGTTGTCCTGACTCAAATGTACTTCCTCTAAACATTATTTTTCATAGATACCATAAAAACAGACATTAAGGATTAAATGATCTAGTATGTTTTATATATTGATTTGCTTCGCCTCAAGATACAACACAGATGCCCATAAAATGTCCTAATTCTCTCCTGATTCTTGAGCATTTGCATTTGTGGCGTATAACTGTGGCATGGAATATCATTTTGCTCTTCAAAGCTATTTACTTAAGTTTTTTTTTCTTGGTTTCCTTCAAAAAATATACTCACGGAATTCTGCTTCAGTACATCTTGATAAGTCGTATTGTATGTAAGTGTTGTGTGGGTGTGTGCATTCGTGTGTGCAACTATATGTGTTGTCATGCTCTTATCAAGGTCTAAGCATTTTTTCTGTGGCATTTAACCACTCATTTACCTTATAAACAAAAATGTAACTCATAGGTTCATAGGTTCATAGGAGGTTACTAGGGTGGCGGCCTAGAGTCTTTACAAGCCTAGCAACGTTAATCCCAAGTATCTCAATTTGCTCTTTTTTTGGGTAGTTTGTAGAATTAATTTATGAGCAGGTGATCAACACTAGCTACCCCTGTCAATGAGGGAAAAGAGTGCCACCACAGGGGTGGATTTGCAGTCTCCCATACAATTATCTAGGTTGCGTTCGAATAGGGTCAGTGAGGAACTCTGTTTTAATTGAATAGAGAGTCTATTCCAGAGAAGTGGCAGTCTCTGGGAAACATGTCTGTCTCTCCAGCATGATTTGTTAATGTGGCAAGCTAGGTTGAGATCTCTAGAGCAAATGACTTTTGAGCTATTTGACTTGTAGATGTGCAGTATTTCCATTAGGGCAGGACTGGAGGTTGCCCTATAGGCAAGGCACTAGTCAGCTCTCAGCAGCCTATATGATAAAAAGTACAGTGGCAGGGCTTTCAACCAGTCCATATAGGTCATGGCTTGGAGTGCCTTTATTTTCTTAGTGAGAAACCTTTGAGGTCTCTCCAGCTGCTCCAGGTGTCTGGTGAAGTACATGCAAAAGGGTACATTATACTCTATCTGTGGTATTATGAGAGTGGAGTACAGTAGAGTTATAGCATCCTTAGACCTGCATGTTATCCCTTGCTTATGAGGTGCACTATGCAGAACGCTTTTCTTGCCACTGTGGAAACTTGGTGGTTAAAGTTCGGATTGCTGTCAACCTGAGTTCCCAAGTCTCGCTCCACTGGGTTGGAACACATGGGGGTGCTGTCTATATTGCAATTTGTAGAGAATTCCATTTTGTCAAAGGGAATAATAATAATGCATTTTTTTTTATTTAGTTTTAGACCATGGCTTTGGCACCAATCATTTGTTTATGTTAGCCATTCTTGTAATATGTTGACATCACTGGGGAATGATTGCTCACAGTTTGCAATCATTAGCGAATTTGGTGAGCCCAAGGCCATCTGCTTTGGCCTGGACTTTGGAGAAATAGATGCCAAACAGAAAGGGGTACAGCACAGACCCGTGTGGTACTCCACTGGGTTCTATTGGTGTAGGAAGAGTCACCAATTTTGACAGAGTGTTTTCTGTTGGTGACAGATCATTTTATTTTTCTTATTGTCTAATTTTGTACCTGTGTACCACACCTATGTGAAAGACTTACATGCTGTTTTCATTCCTGAGGCAGCAGAAGCATGCCATTGTTTCTATTGTTTCATGCATTAGTCATTTACAAGAGAAGTGTATGAACAGCCAGTAAAATGTGGATGATTATTTCAAAGTTTTAAGATATTTCTGGTATCATGTCAAAGTACTAGCATGCATAATATTCATGGTGACCTACACTGTGTATGAAAATTAATATCTCCTGGTATGACATATAAGCCTGCAGAGTCATATGTATGTGTGATATATAATATGATGACATTTTCATGTGAGTTTTTTCTTATAGTTTTTACCTGTGCGACTGCTATCTATCTATCTATCTATCTATCTATCTATCTATCTATCTATCTATCTATCTATCTATCATTTTTGTTTTTTGACCAGGTTAGAACACTTACTAAAATAACTATTTCCAGGTTCAGCCTGGGTTATACAATCAAAAGAGAGAACATCAAACAAAATTATACAGTAATACAATTATGCAGACATTTTATGTCCACAGTAGATTTAAGATACTTACAGTGTAAACAGTCCTTGGCAAACAAGAACTGTAAGGTTGCAATCTTGCCTCAAGGTATTTATACTGAGTTGAATTAGAAAATGTATGGTATTAGCAAGATGTGTAGGAGACAAATGAGGGGAAAATCATAGTGATTGTATTTTTTCTGTTCTGCTTGGTCAACATCACAAGATCCAAAGGTGATACAGGTGTCATTCTAACAGCAAATGGGGACTTCTGTTTCAAGTCCCTATTGCCCATTTGCAATTCTCATCAAGCGCTAAAAGTGTGGGCAAGCAAGAGTACAGTGTGAGGATGCCGTTCACTGTCTTGGGTAATATAGCCTGGAAGATCTACCTCTATTGTAATCAGGCTTATGATCAGCAGAAAGAATGCACTGTCAGAAGATATGCTCCCAAGACAAACCCCTTTCCACCAACCACACTCCTTGAAAGACTCAAAGATGCAATGTCTTATCATTCATCTCCCACTTACTGCTTTACCAGGTGATTAGATGACTGATCAAAACCGTTTTTCTGACTTAGATCCCGGGCTCCATCCTTCTGTGTCATACAGCTGTCAGTAATGATAACACTTCTGAAAAGTAAAATTCTGGACTATGACAGAAAATTTTCACAATAAGATATGATGTGACTTTATTTTGTTTCATATGCATATAGGATGCCCATTCAAAGACCTACATAATCAAATTCTGCTTCCCTCCAAAACAAGAAGAATTTAGACTTAGATTTTTTCTGGTGGACGAAGACGCCCCCCCAACCAGCCGCATATCTTGCATGTAGAGAATTTCACCCATTAAACCTTTTTCCTATTTAATTTATTCTGAAGTTTCTACAGTTCTAGGGAAATGAAGTACCCTTGCCCTAATCACAGTGTGTTTCTGTCAGCAGTATACATAAAACTATATATATATATAAAGCTCTACAAACCTCTGATAAGAAGTAAATTGTAGAAAACATCATGAAGTCTCATCTGCACACTAAAATCACTAAAACCAGTTCATAAAGTAGATAGCTTGGCATCTAGGCACTCATGTAGGGTTACATATAAAATACTTGGCAAATCATTATTGAAAGTCACAGAAAACAGTGAGCATAATGTTCTACAAACCTTAACTAAATCAAACACCATACAGAAAATTAATGACCATCCAACCCACAAACAGTGTGCAAAAAATTATAAAAAATATAAAAGATATAATTAAATAAATAAATATATTACATACATAATACATACATACATACACACATGCATGACAATCCTATAAAACAAACAAAAATAGCTAACTAAGTAAATAAAGAAATTAGAAAAACAGATAACTGGAGCACAGGTGTCTAGTGATAGATAAAGGAGTATTTTTTCACTCATGGTCTTCTATTTGTTCCGTATACATACAGTCCAGATTTAACACGTGATTTAGAAGAAATTGACACATTGCAATAGGCAATGTTATGTGATGAGCAGCTCATGCAGGGTGTGTGTGTGTGTTTCAGTAACGCACTCCACCATGAGCAGTGGAGACTGAGCAACAGAGCTGCATGCAGTATATATTAGTGACTGCATAAGCAAATGGCAATTAGGAATAGTATTAAAATTAAGGAATCAGAGTATAGAAATGAGATAAAACAAGATGGTGGGGTGATTCAGAAATATACAATGAGTGCAATGTGTGCAAACCCTAGTGTTAATCATCATCATCAATCACCTATTCCCTTTTTATGTACATGGGGGTCAAGATGTTGGGATAGTGTGTGAACTGACTATACCTCTCTTGATTCAGTGCTACTCTCCCAACTATTGCATGTGGTATATCACACAATCCATCATCTCTCTGTCCTTGTTTCCTCTTGCCCTCGTACTGCCTCTCCTAAATCTTCTTCACCAAATTATCTTCTGCTTTCCTGCACATGTGACCAAACGAAAGTAATGTGTTCTCTTTCACCATCTATGCAACTGGAGCTAATGTGGTTTCTGCCCTGATGTCATCACTTCTATGCATGTCCCACAGTGTGCATCATACTACCCATCACATGCACATTAACTCCATCACCTCTAGCTTTCTCAACTGCGCAACCTTGTTTTACAGCTTATTTGGCATTATTTTGTCACACACTTCCACTTACACTTTGTGCCTCATTGTTGCAGTCCCTCAGATTTTAGATTAGACCTCCTCATTCTGACTTCCTTTCTCCTCAACCACTCCTGTCATGCATTAAAAACTGTTAACTTGTTCCATTAATTCCCTTGTATCTCAGTTTTTAGCTTCTTCTGATATCCCTCAATTATTTGCATGACATTTGCTTTGTCTGTACTCAGTTGCTTCCCCTGTGTTTTCAGTTATGCATTCCATTCCCCTATCATTTACTGAAGCTCCTGTTTAGAGTCCACTCATAAAGCCACATTGTCAATATATAGCATCTCTGTTGATCTATTTCCTCCAGCCTGTTTGCTAGTGTAGTCTATCGTCAGTATGAGCAGCAGTGGACTCAGAGATGAAGACTGAGGCACACCAACTCCTACTGAGACCCCTCTGTAAGTTGGAACACTATCTGTATTTGTGTCATTGGGTCCTTGTACAAAGCCTGAAATACTTCTACCAGTATTTCTGGGACTTCAATACATCTCCGGACTGCCAAACTAGCTTTCTTGGGATCTTGCCATATGTTTTTTGAAGTCTTAGAATGACCTCTTGAACCCTTTCCTCGTCTCTATCTTCCCCACTATCTTGCTCACTGCAACCATCAGATCTGCAGTGCTACATACTGATTTGAACCTGAATTGCTCATCTCCCTTCTTACATTCTACTACGCAATGAATTTGATCATCAGTCATCCTCTCCAGCATGCCCATGCAGTGGCACAGGAGACTGATACCTCTGTACAGCCCAAAGTTTTGAATGACTCTTTTGTTCTTGTTCACTGGCACTAGAATGTTTATTCATCAGTCATCTAGGACACACCTTTTTCACCATTCTACTATTAATACCTCAGGAGTCACTTGCCCCTTAACTCATTTAGTTATTTATCTATTGGCATTTGTTTACTGGTAAAGTCCAACTGAGCAGTGCCTTTTTATATTGGAGGCCAGAGGAGAAAAAGTACATTACACAGACATCATAGACATCATTTGCATTGTTTCTTTGTCATTTACAGTCAGTTTCATTCATGAGCAATAGTTCCATTATTTAGACATCCTTGATATCAGTTACATCATTTATCAACAGTTTTGATTAAAAATATCTGTTACATAGGTTGCATATCAATAATTGTCTTTTTTTTAAATACAGAAAAGTGATTGCAGTGCAATATCATCAGTATGAGTAGACTGTCATGTTTTATGTAAGTATATTTGTTACTGTAAAGACTTACACTGCTTGGGATCTTATCTAGGCTATAGGAAAATAAGATAAAGAGAACACCCCTAAGAAAGTAAGAAGGGGGGGAGGCATAAGGAAGATAAAGGAGATGAGATGAGAGAGGAGGGCATAGTTGTATTAATAGTACATTAAGTTTTGTTCAGCAGAGAGTTATATCACAAATACATATGAATGTGTTAGTACAAGTTTAACCGGGGGGAAAAAGGTGCAGGGACCATTTGTCTCTCAGGTGTTCCTTTTGTTGGCATTTAGGTTCATAGGTTCATAGGTAGGTACTAGGCTATCTGTCCGAGGGCATTTTTAAGCCTAGCCAGAGTGTGTCGGCTTTCACCGCCCCATTGATTAATTAACTGAGTCTCTGTCAAGCAGAGCCAATGAAGTAATCCCAGGGGTGTATTTTCTGTTACCCATCCACTCGTCAAGGCTTTTCTTGAAGAGTGTTAGTGAGGGGCTCTGCCTTATGTAGTTAGGAATTTTGTTCCAAAGCATGGGGAGTCCCCGTGACAGGAATCTATAAATTCCAGCATGTTCTATTTATTGTTGTGGCGAGGTTTAGCTCACTGGAGCATGTGGCTCGCAGTGACTTGGATTTCTTTAAGTGGAGCATGTCCATCAATTCTGAGTTGGACATGGCTTTGTAAGTCAGGCAGAGATCACCTCTGAGTAAGCGATATGCCACTAAGTACAGCCGGAGTTTTTTCAGTCAGGCTGCATAGGACATATGTTTGAGGCCAGTAATCCTCTTGGTGAGGTGCTTTTGCGGTCTTTCCAGCTGTTGGAAGAGTCTTGTGAGATACATTCCAAATGGGGCATTGTACTCTATGATGGGTCTGATGAGTGACAAGTAGAGGGGCACTATAACCTTTTTATTTCTAGATGCAAACCCCTTAATAATTAGATGGGCCACATAGAAGGATTTCCTAACTACTTTGGCAATATGATTGTCAAAGCAGAGATTACTATCTACATGGGTCCCCAGATCTCTTATTACCTCTTCTGTAATTAAGGGGGCTGCCGCCTATGTGGTAATTCGTGGGTGTTTTGTTTTTCCCAAATGGATGACTATGCATTTTTGGCATTTAGCTTGAGGCCATGACTTTGACACCAGGTGTCTGTCTCAGTAAGGCCTTTTTGAAGGATGTCAGTGTCAGCCGGAGAGTCAATTATGGCTCCCAGTTTTCAGTCATCGGTGAACTTGGTTAGCCATATTCCTCCTGTGTTTGCCTGTACTTCTGAGAAATATATGCTGAACAGTAGGGGTCCCAGAACCGAGCCTTGTGGGACACCACTTGTGACTGGTTTAGAGTCGGACCTGGAGCCTGCTATTCTTACCGTGTGAATTCTGTCTGTAAGCCAGTTGGTAACCCATCTTGTGATGTAGGGGTTTATGTTCAGGCTGGTGAGTTTTTCTATAATACCCGAGTGAGGAATTTAAGGCCTTTTAGGTTACAGACTATTTTTAGAGGAGTTGGATGGCATTCCAGCCATTAGCAAATCAGTGTGAATACAAGAAGGATCCCATATTGTTGTTAGGTTTAGTTATGGAGAGTAATAGTGGAGCATAGCAGTGTCTTTGTAGTGTAAGGCTGAATGATAGAATAAAAAGATGAGAATTTTTTCAGAATTGTGCCTTAGTTTGAAGCTTGTAATTAATTGTGAATACAATATAGAATTATCTAGTATGAGCCAATTTAGTTGTCCTAGAGATAGGCAGTGATGTGATCTATATTGTTGGTTGGTTGTGAATTTAGCTACTTTATTGTAGGATCATTCTGGCTTGGCTGATAGAGAAGAGTTGTAATTAGTTAGTATAAGGAAGGCATATAATAGGGTGGAGAGTAGAAAAGAAGTAGCTATGTTTTATCTAGCAATGTCAGTAATGTAGTATTTTACTCTGTAAAAGCAGGCTATGTTTTGATGTGTCTTCTTTTTGTCTTGCTGAAGGTGGAGTTCAAATTTCAGGTGGTCATCTATAATTACACCTAGTAGTTTGGTGTGGAATACCAGTTCTATATTGCTCTTGTGGGATGACAGTGTATTAAAGGTAATTTTCTTTTTTTGGGGGGGGGGTAGTTGGGGGTGAACTGTGATAGTTTCATATTTTTTTTTCTTTTTTGCATACAGGAGGAGTTGTGAGTTGTCAAGCTAAGTTCCTATGGAGGAGAAGATTTCTTGGTAAGTATTTGGAGCATGGATAGTATCCTCGCAACAGAGTATAGTCGTTGGTGTACTGTACTATGGTTGCCTTTTTGTCACTGATAAATAAGTTAAACAGTAGTGGTCCAGGGATGGAGACTTGTGGTATGCCAATGAATATACAAATGAAACAGAAGAAGTCATCTTGCCATTTCACTGCTTGAGACCTATTAGTGAGTTTGCTAGGAAACCATTTAAGTGTGGAGGGTGATAGCCTACAGGAAAGGCATTTACTTAAAAAAAAATAATGACTGACTCTGTCAAATGCCTTGGATGGATTCAGAAATAGATCTAAGGTTAGAAGACCTGAATACCTGTTGTGATTTCTTATATCTCTGAACCTTATAAGGACAAAGGCTGTAATGTGATTGGGTCTAAAATTATTCTGTGAGGGAAACAAGAGGTTGTGAGAAGTAATATATGCAGTAAGTTGAGAGCCAATACATCTTTGCAAGATTTTAGATAAGGGTATGAGAATGGTGATTGGTCTATAGTTTGAGAGCTCAGTTGATTGGCTGCCTATTTATGGAGGAGTATTAGGATTTTTTTTTACATAAGGTGGGGACATATTTTTCTTAGAGCAGTTTATTAGAATCGAGACATGATATGCAAGGCTACCTACAGCAAGTTTGAAGTATTCAGAAGGGAGTTTGTCAGGAAGAGTGGATGTTGTCTTGGGAATACATAGTTATTTTTAATTGTAGATTTTGGCACTGGAGTGTGTTATGGCTTCAATGAGTGGAGTGGCATGACTGGATTTGTAGTTCTTTTGTTTTGTAGGAAGAAGGTTACTGTATTTATAAAATGTGAGTTAAACTGTGAAACAATTCTTTGCAAGTTTTTGGTTGGGGATGGTCTGGGTTGGGTTGGATTTCCAGGGCAGAACAATGTATTTATTGATCTCCAGAAGTTTTTTGGATTGTTTGATGATGAATTTTAGGTGTTGCTATGATAAGTTTTTTTTTTTTTGTCCTGTTTTATGTATTGTTTATTATGGTTCCTTAACTGCCTATATTGTTGAAGGGTTGTTTGAGACTTGATTTGTAGCCATGACTTTCAGGCCTTATCTCTAAACTGCCTGAATTGCTTTGCTTTTTTTTTTAATTAGCCAAGATGTTGGTTTGTTTCTAACTCTTTTGGTTCTAAGTGGAACTTGGTCTGCTAGGATATTTAGAAATATTGCATTAAATGTGTTTACTGCTTCATCAAGTGGATGAGTTTTAAGCAGAGTTCTGTTTATTAGTAGCAGGCTGGAAGTATTCTTTATTGAAGTTTCATACTGTGATATAGTGATGAACATTGTGAATTTGTTTGGGGTATCTAGTTATATAGCTTTGGCTATCAGATGGAGTGCCACTTGTGGAAACATTATTTGTGGTGGATGTTAGAATCCAGTCTAGTATGGATTCTTCAGCTGGGGTTTCAATCAACTGAGAGAAGCCATATAACTGAACTGGATTTGCTGGGCTTTCTAGGGTTGTCTTTTGCCAGTCTATGTTAACATCTTCTAGCAAGGTGGTTTCTAGTGTTACATTGGCCAAGATACAGGACAGGAACTATTCCAGGATAGGAATGTTGCTACCAGTTGGTATGTACAGCTGTATGATGGCTAGAGATTTTTGAGTATACACTTTGAGGAATGAAATGAGAAGTGCAGTTTTGTTGAAGGAGGGGATACTATCATGATAAAGGGGGAGATCTAAAACATTTCTGCAGAAAACAGCAACTCCACCTGTATTTAGATTAGGTATATCTAGTCTAAATATGTTATAACCTGGTTTCTCTATATTTGGAAACTGGCTTTAACCAGATTTCTGTAGCTATTAAGATATTAGGGGCACAGTGAGCTCTTCAGGCATGAGCGTCTATGATTTTGTTATAGAGACTTCTTAGGTTACCGCAAAGTATTTTACATCCTAGGTGGCTGGAGAGGTAGCCTGTTGCTGTTTTGGAATGTATGGGTCTGGGGTTAGAAAAGTAAGCCTGACATTGGGATGTGTAACTCCACCCAACATCTTAATCATATCTGCAGTGACCTCAACAGAGCATGCTGCTTTCCCTGAGTTAATATTCCTTATAACTGTTTTTATTTCTTCTATGGTGAGTTCTTCTCCTTTTATTGTAGGCTTAGTATGGTCCAGCACAGCTTCTATGGGGGTTCTTCACTTAAAAGTTGCTGGAACTATTCCTTCAATTGACTTTTAATGTTCTTTGGACTGGTGAGAAGATTACTGCTGGCATCCCTTATAAATGTTTTTTTAATGACTCTCTACTTTATATTTCTCTCTTTGCCTTATAACCTGACAAAATTTCTTTGTTCCATCTGACAAGTCACATTCCAGAAGCACACCACAGCAAAATCCTCATGGACATGCAGGGGAGTGCTGAAAATATGGTAGGGTTGGTGCTCCATTAGTCAAAAAGTATATGCCATAAGCTATTATTGCTGCTATAAACTATGGTGGTACACTTTGCATCCTCATTGATGTGGTAGCCCCTGTCTGCACTTAATATTTTATGGCATTCATGACACTGTCATTGTAGACTTGGACAGTGTGGATACAGACACCATACAGGAGCTGGTCGAAATGTGTCAGTCTTATCTGCAGGCCTGTAGGAATTGTGGATTAGCCATCCCAGTTGATAAAAGATATGCACAGCTTTTATGTATACTAACTACGGGGAGCTTTCTGCAGCCATCAGGGGACACAGTGGGGGCATCTGGGGCATCTACCACAAGACCAGTCCATCATTTTCTCTATAATTTTCTTCAACAGGGCAAGTACATGTGGTTTCCATGTGCCACAGAAAAGTGTGTCAATATTGTGTGTGACTTCTATGATATAGTGCATTTCTCTCAGGTGTTGGGGGGGCCATGGACTTCACTCATATTGAAATAAAGGCCCTACCTGGTGATCTGTGAAGAAGATATGCCAACTGTATAAAGTATCACTGTCAAATGTCAGACTGTCTGTAATTCACTGGGCATCATCTAAAATGTGTCTGCAGAACAATCAAGCAGTTAACATGACTCCCACATATTGCTCATGTGGGATCTTGACCAATGGTTGGAGATGGGTGATTTCCCTCAGAGATATCTCATCGGTAGTGCAAAATATGCCCTTGAACCCCAGTTGATGGCACCCATCTGAAATTCACAGTATGCGACAGACTTTGGATATAGCTATATTTTATCACAGACCCGGGTCATTGTGGAGCATGTTTTGGGCTGCTGAAGGAACAGTCTTGCTGTCTGGATGTATCTGGTCGTGCTTTGTTGTGTGATCCTCAGCAATATTTATTTGTTTATTTATTTATTTACATTTGTTACCTGGGTAGTGTCCAACTGGACCAGTAGCCCATTTTCAGCAGAGACTGGGGGAGGAAAGCTCCAGTACACAGTAAACAATAAGTTACAACTAGTTAAGAAAAAAAAAAAAAAAAAAAAAAGCAAGTAGAACATGGAAAACATGTTAACAGAAAAAAGTAAATAAAATTATTTAAGTAAAAAAATTAGAACATGGCAAATTATACATATATTGATGACTGAACAGGCATAATATATCAGAAGCAGACCAACTGGTAAAAAAAAATAAAATAAGCCTTAGATGTTTAAAAGTGTTAAATAAGGGTTGTGAAGTACTAGGACAGGGGAATTATCCAGGAGAATTACAGGGACATAGCCAGTTGTTGCTGAGATATTCTTTTAATCTTTTTTTAAAAGAAGAACTGCTGGTATTGTTTTGCTTGTGCTAAGGAAGAGCATTCCAGGCCTTAACTATTTTACTGGAATAGAGGGAGTCACCATGATAGTTGCAAGACTGGGTAACCTTTAGCAATAGCCTGTCGGATGACCTAAGGGACCTGCTGTTGAGTGTAGGTTGGACCAGACTTGAAAGTGCAGAGAAGTTGTTGGGGTTGTGTATGATTTTTTTGGGAGATGATGATTTGGTTTAGTGTTAAAAGGGTGGGAAGTTCCAGCCAGTTAAGTTGTTGGAGAACTGAACAATGATGAGATTTATGTGGCTGATTGGTGGCAAATTTAGCTATTTTTTTATATCAAGACTATAGGTTATTAAGGTCAGCCTTATGTAGGTTGGTGAAGATTTGAGATCAGTAGAGGAGGCTAGATAGTAAGTGAGATATAGCTGTGGCTAATCCGGCTTGTTTTTTTCGGCATGGACTTTTTTGATTGTTAAAGTAATATGTATATCAAATTTTAGCCTGTTGTCTATTGTAACCCCTAGGAGTTTGGTCTGGTTTGTAGGCTCAATTTTGGGACCATTAGAGAAGATTTTTGCATTTTGTTTTGAAGTTCTTTGAGGGAAGGGGTAGAGCAGATAATAGAGGAATCATCTGCATATTGTATGATTGTGGCAAGTTGGGTAGCTGAATTTAGGTTGTTGGTAAATATGACAAATAGAAGGGGGCCAAGCGTGAATCTTTGGGGTACACCAATGAATACAGGTAGTAGAGGGGTGCGACTGTTCTCCCATTTTGTATCTTGTTGATGATTTGGCAGGTATCTGTGAAACCATGTTAGGGATGATGAATTGAGATTAAAATTAGCAAGTTTGTTGAGTAGCAGTTGATGGGATATGGTGTCAAAAGCTTCTGACATATCTAGAAAACTTGCTGAGACTAGTTGCCCATCATTCTTGAGGTGTCAAATATAGTCAGCAAAGATAATCAATGCTGTGTTTGTACTATGTTTAGGTCTGAAGCCATGCAGAAAGCTGGATAGCAGGTTATTAGTGGTGAGGTGATTCAAGAGTTGTTGGTGAATACATTTTTCTAAGATTTTAGCTATGGGAGAGAGGAATGTAATGGGACAGTAGTTTGAGATATCTCAAGGGGGACCACCCTTGTGAAGGGGAATGATGTGATAAATTTTCCAGAATTTAGGCATGTACTATTCAGAGACAGAGTGATTGATTAGGATGGATATAGGGTAGGCAATGGATGGAGCAGATGCTTTTAAGAATTAACTGGGTAATTGGTCGACAGCAAGGTAGCATGTTTTTAGTTTGCTTAGGAGGTTTTTCATGTAAGCAGTTTGAATGGTTTTCAAGGAGAAAGAGTTTGCATTCTTAGTGGTAGGGAGTGGACCATGAGTTGCAGGTTTTGGTTGCTGTGTAGGAGGGAGGAGATAGAGTTAATAAAGTGAGGATTGAACTGAGAGGCTAAGGATTCGGAGGTGTCAGAGGTGTTGGATGTGGAATGAGTGGGGGAAAAGTTTTTCCAGGGTTAAGGAAGTAGTTAATATTTTGCCAGAACTTTTATGGGTTGTGTAGGTTATTTTATTGGCAGGTTAGGAAGTAGTTTTTTTATCATTGTTGATTTTTTTTCTTAGCTTGGTTTCTTAGTTGCTGATATGAGGTAAGATCAATTTGGTCTTTGGTGGAATGGTATAGAGACCAAGATCTATCCTTTTGATTAATTAGCAGTTTAATGTAATTAGACAGCCATGGTAATTGTTTAGATTTGGAGCATATTTTTCTGATGGGGCAAGTCTGTTTAAGATGTCAAAATACATGTTGTTAACAAAATCCACTGCTAGGTCCAGTTGTAGGATTTTTAATGGAGACTAATCACAAAGTTGTAGTAGTAGATTAATTATATCAGGGGAGACATTTTTCTTACTGTGGGTGTATTTGAATGGGATGTAAGTAGTGGTTTGAATTCTTTTTCTAACTAGAAACGAGGGGCATGGTCACTAAGGGTAGCAGGTAGACAGCCTACTTGGTAACCCAGGTTTGGCTTGTTGGTTAATATCCAATCAAGTAATGACTGCTTTTTAGAACATTTGTCAGTCCGAGTGGGACAGCTTATAGTTTGGGTGAAATTATATAGCTTGATAAAGTTGGTAGGACAGTTAGAGGAGCAGGAGAGCCAGTCGAGATTAAAGTTACCTAAGATGATGGTTTCTCGGCTGAAAGAGTAAGCAGACCAAGAGAGGAGGGTGTCTGTGCTAGGAAGATTGTTGCCAGGAGGTAGATGGCAGCTATGATAATAATGGCTTTGTTAGGATTCACTTGCAGCTGTGTAATTAGAATTTCAGCAATGGAGATGTCTGGGGAAGTACAGTTTAGTTTTTACACTTTAAGAGAGTCTTTGAAGATAACAGCTACACCACCACCACCTTGTTTCTTAAGTCTATTTTGTCTGATAATATTGTGACTGTTGGATGTAATGTCAGAGTCTTTAATGTGGGACTTTAACCAGGTTTCTGTTATAACAGCTGTCTGGAGAGTAGGTGGGCAGGATAGCATTGAATTCAGTACTTTTATTTACAAAGCTTCTGAGACTGAAGTTAGTTATTAATAGGTCTGATTTGGAAGTTATTGGTAGTGAGGTATGCAGCATAACTTCAGTGAGATTTTGTTTTGGTGTATTAGAAAAGGAGACAGGGAGGCATTTTTGACTCGGAAGGAAGTCACAGTTAGGGCCTGGGTTGGGATGGATATCAACCTGTAATTTAATATGTGTTAGAGAGTGCAATAGTAGGTTTTTAAGTCTGGTAATTAGACGATGATACCTGAATGTGGAGAGCTGAGGATTGGTGGAGTGATATGTTTGAAAGGGAAGATATGGGAAGAGTTGCAGATGTAGTATAGCTGAGGGCTGATGTAACTATAAGGTTTAAGTGGAAAGTGAGGAGTGCCAATAGTCCCAGAACTGCAACTGGATCTAACAGATAAGGCTGGGGCATGCACAGGAGATGATTAGGCATTCAAAGTTCACCCCAGCCAATGGAAGCAGCCATCACCAGGATTTTCATGAGTAGCACAATGGCTCTGGCCAGATTTAGGTGTGCTGGGGGACCATGAGCAACAGCTGTTATCAGACGTGGCAATACAGTGACTTCATGGAAACCCTCTTCTGATGGCAGGCACCTCCACAGCTGATGTTGCTATGGACATGCTTCCACTGTTTGACAGTGGCCTTGGCCATCCATGTCCACAGTGGCTATAGTCTGTGGAGGCAAAGGTGGATCAGATGCATATTCCACACATGCCATGCAGCACATGAGCCTTGGAGGATATGTCCTGTGCCAGTATGTAATACAGTCTGTCAAAAACATTACACATTTGGGACATGCACTCCTTGAGGTCATCCTGCACACTCTGCATTGCCCATGTCAAATCTAGAGAAGATGAGATGGTATGAAGTCCCCTCCTCTAGGCCAGTAATCAAACAACCTTAATTCTCACCACTGACACCAGTGAGAGACATTCAATTGTAACAAAAATAGATACACACAATATTCCCAGATGCAGAACTCTGCATCAAGCACAATATCCCTTAAGAGCACACAGGGAACACAATGGTCTGTTTCCCTGCTCCAAGTAGCTGACACACACACACACACACACACACACACACACACACACACACACACACACACAAATGTGCGCACACACACACACACACACACACACACACACACACACACACACACACACACACACACACACACACACACACACACACACACACACACACACACACACACACACACACACACACACACACACACACACACACACACACACACACACACACACACACACACACACACACAGCTTTGCTAAGATCTGTTGCAATTTCTGGAAGTCATAAAACTTCCACCCTTCCAAAGTAGCAATTAGTTCACTGCTAAGGACAATATAATAGGCTTCCCAGTACAAACGTTTTGTCTCTGGCTGCATTGAGACCTCTGAGATACAATCTTAATAGCCTAAATTAAGTAATTTAATTTCAGGATACTTTCTAAAAGTTAGCTGGAGATAAGCTTTACCTCTTCTCATCCAGTATCGTCTGTTATAATATATTAAATCCAACAGTTACAATGCAGTCTGACATACAGCTGTATTTCTTTTTCTGCCCAGTAGGACCCACTGTTGGTACATTTTTAACACAAGCAACATTACAGATACATTTTCAACACAAGCACCTGTACAAATCAGCTTGATATACAAATGGCATATAATTCTTTACAAAACTCTAGCTAGCTATGCTGGCAAATGTTACACATCCACTGCCCTACTTCTCCTGGCATAGCGGATAATACCTCACATCACCACATCTCTCCCCCTTTGAAGACTCAAGCTAGTTTTTCAAGTGATCCTTGAGAAACATTGCTTAAGAGGCATGAGCCTGTCTAGGAATACATTAACCCATACCCTGTCTTGAGACCTCATCTGCATTGGCATCGCTGACCCCACTATGGTGATACACTGTCATGTCATATGCATGTAACCCTAGGCTCCACCTTAGTAACTTGGCATTTTGCTGACTGGCTTGATGTAGCCATAGATCCCTCTTAGAATCCTCCTTCAATCCACTACAAATACACATCACCAGGGCCTCCCTATCATGATAAGGCTTCATCATGTTAACATGGTAAATGTGTGCCCCTGACTCCTGCCTAGCAGTTCTACCATATAGTTAACATCATTTACCTTCCTTACCACTTTAAAAGGTCCCTCCCAAGCTGCCTGCAGCTTATTGTGTCTGACAGAATAAAAACAATAACTTGCTGTCCCACAGCATATTCTCAGGCTCAAGCATTCCTGTCATACCAGATCTTTTTCTGCTGATGGGCTGCAACCAGGTTCTCCTGGGCCAAATCCATGAGCTCCATAAGCGTTGTCCTGAGGTTTAGGACACATGCCACAACAGAATCCTTGTGGGGTTAACAATCGCCCTCCAACTCATCAGGAATCAAATCTAAATCCCCCTTAACCCTATGAACATACAGCAAATAAAAGGATGAAAATTATGTGGATTCCTGCAGTACCTCTCTTTATGTAAACAGCAGATGGGGCAATATTTGTCCTACTCTCTCTTAAACTGGTCAGCAAATGCCCATAGCATGGTCTTTAGTGTAAAGTTTAACCTCTCCACAAGACAATTAATCTGGGGTTGGTAGAGGGTGGTCTTTAGGTGCTTCCCCCCCACAGTGTTCCCACAGACAAGCCAGCAAGTCTGATATGAAATTGGTACCTCTGTCAGTCAGTATTTCTGTCAGGAAACTTACTCTGCTGAAAATCTCTAACAAAGCATTTGCCACCTTCTCTGCTTCAATTGAGTACAGAGCCACTGCCTCAGGGTATCTAGTAGCATAATCTACTACTACCAGGAAAAACGTCTTCATTGTGGAACTTGGGATACTCAGAGGCCCCACAATATCCACAGCTACCCTCTGAAATGGTTCCTCAATTACAGGCAAAGGCAAGGAGCATTGACCTTGTCTCCTGGCTTGCCTACTTTTTGGTACTGCTCACAGGTCCTGCAGTAGCCTGTTGCATTTCTTGCAATCCCAGGCCAATTGAAGTTCTGCATAATACATCTGTTGGTATACTTTATGCCCATATGACCTGCAAAAGAAATGTCATGCACTATGACTAGAAGTGCAAGATGGTAGGGTCTAGGCACTATCAATTACTGGATTATCTCACCCTCTAGCCCTCCCTCAGGGGACCACTCTCTATACAGTAACCCTTTGTTCCAGTATACAGAGTTCCTTTTTCCTTGAGAATCAGGTACCTCCCTAGCCACCTCCCTCGTTAGGTAGGGTCCGATAGCTGAGCCTGTCTCAACTTTGTCTTTGTGACCCATCTCAGCTCCCTTTCCACAGGAAGCCTGGTATCCTCTGACAGTGGTAACCTGGCTACTACCACTCACCTCTTCCTTTGCATTCACTCTGTCCAAGGGAACAAAAGTACATACCAGCAGCTGTAGCTCACCTTTAGGCTCACTGCTACCATATAGGTCACTCCCTAAAATAGCCGCCTCACCAACCCTGACTTCAGGTGTGGGGTCTGTCTGGATCTTCTCCTGGCTAACTGCCCAAGATGCCTGTCTCCAAGCCTGACTGCATGTAACTCCATGCACACAAGGTATTGCATTATGAAAATAATTCCCTATAAAGACATCTGCAGAGATATCCTTAAACAGACCTACTTGCTTGCTTCCTTTTCCACCCTCGCAGTCAAGGTGAACCATGGACAAAGGCATTTGGAATAGGGTCATTCCTAAAGCTCTGACTGTTGTGGATTGTCCAAGTAAGTGCTGTTCCTCTTTAATCACTGCAGCCTTCACAATGGTTATGCCAGAGATGAGTGTCTCTTAGCAGTGGCCTTTTTTCCATTCACTAAGATTTGATAAAAACTCTGGTGATAGTTTGGTACCCCTGTTGCCTCCAGACATCTTACCACTGGCATACTGTTATTCCCATTTGCTGGTTCACCAACCTTTTGTTCCTCACCTTTCTTTTGTGGACCTCTATATGATACATGGCCCCACTAGTTACACTAAAAACATCTAAACCTTGATCCTGGCTGTGTACCTGAACTAGTGGCTTCCCCTGTTACTGGTGGACTCTGTTGGGGTGTTTCAGGCTGCCCACCATGGGTTCCTTTATATCCATGTGCAACACTGGGTATCCCCTTCTTGAGCAGTGATGCCCTACTTGCTAACTAGAGATCCCCTTTTCTCCTCAGCTCATCTGCAGAGTTACACTCCCAATCTGCCAAGCAGATTCTCATGTTCTCAGGCAAAGTGCTAAGGGCTTGTTCCATTAGCAAAAGGTCTGCCAGCCCTTCAAAGGTAATGACCTGATACTCACTCACTCACCCATTTATGAAAATATGTGCTTAATTCAGCAATTTAATCACATATACTTTCATATGCCTTGCATCTATCTTCATGAAACTTTTTTCTGTAAGCTTCAAGTATTAACTTAAAGCATTGTACACTTTATGATAATTTAAACAATCAGTATCATACAATTTAGAAACAACAGTTACAGCGTTACCTTGGAGTGAGAGGGTCATGAACTGTACCCAGGGCCTGTGGTCAAAATTATACTGTTTACATACTTTTCCAAATACATAAATAAAACTATCAAAATTATCACTCTCTGTAAACTGTGGAACAAGTTTACTGACCTTTATTGCTCCTTGGGTTCGGTTATTCCCTCTCCCATTACCTCCATGTTCCTGTTGGAGAGTCAGCGTGTCCTTCTCATGTTGATGCTGCTTCTCATTTTCTTCAGCCTCCAAACACTGCAGTCTCTCTGCTGATTTTTCTTCCAAATGTTTGGCCTCCAGTTCAAGTCTTTTTAACTCCAGACAGATCTTTAAGCACTCTGTGGAAAAGGTGAACTGTACTATTTCTGAGGGCTGCAAATTCCCATCACCAGACTGGTTACCCTCCTGGTTGCTGGTCTTAGCTGTGACTAAGGCTGAAATGTTTTCCTCTTTAGTCAGGTTGGCATGCACCAGTCCTTTGGTTTCACACACCTTGGCCAACTACCTGTTTGTCAGCTTGCCATAATCCTCTGCCCACATCTTTGCCTGCTTTCCCTGACTAAACTAAACTAACAAAATAAAATAAATACAACTGTTGTAAAAATGAAACTCTGTATGTTTACTGTGTGGCTGCTGAGAGTATCCACACCTTCAGTGACAACTGCCTACAGGCTACAGAGGTTCAATTAATATCCATACCACTGCTCAACAATATTTGACATCCCCCTCCTGGGCCAGTAATCAAGGAGCCTGATTCCTCATCAATGACACCAGTGAGGGATGTTTACTGGGAACAAACATAGATGTACACAATATTTCCAGATGCACCTGTCTGCATCAAATACAATTTTTCTTAAGAGCACAACACACAGGGAGCACACTCAGTCTGAGGGCTGGGTCCTCCCCTCTCTCCAGGCCCCCAGTAAGACACCTCACTGGCACACCTGCAGAGTTGAGTCCTTAGCCATGTGTCCAAGCCAAGTCCTCCACTACTCTGTGAAACCAGTGCTCTGTGTCCCTTCTCCAAACAGTGGATAGCATAGGCATTTACATTATATTTGTCTATTTCTTTTAACAATGCCAACATGGGAGATAGTGTCAGAAGCCTTGGTTAGATTTGCAATAAACAGTGTGCATTGACTGACCACTGTCCTCAGTCTCCAAACCTTTTCAAAGAAGCTTACTGGATTCAGGAGACATAAGCTGCCTTTCACAAAAGCCAAAGAGATTTGACAAAGATCAGTTAAGTCACCTGTCTGCATTAATCCTTTCTATCATGCTATGATATTATTTGTTCCATGGCTTTGTATATACAGCATGTGAAACTGATGGGCCTATAATTACCTGGACCCATAGTGGGGCCACCTTTATGTAGGGGAATCACAGTGGCTGTTTTTCAGCAGTCAGACGTGAACCCAGTGGATAAGTTGAGGTTGAAAAGTTGAAGTAGAAAAACAGCTAATACATACTTGATACTGATTACAATGCAGCATGAAACGTTGTCTGATCCCATGGAAGGATTACTTTTAGTTTTTGACAGAAATTTTAAGATTTGTTCCAAGTTGATTTTACAAGTAACTAAATTTTTAGTGATACTGGGAATAAAGAAGAGAGAAGTTAGCACTGAATGTGTCTGTTAATATAGTCACTATATCCTTGGGATTGGAATATGTGATATCATTATAAAGGAGCTCAGTATATTTACGGACATTATTCCTTAATTTTATAACATAAGTAGCTAAAAAAAAAAGATTTGTAATTTCTTTTCATATCTGCAGTAATCTTTAGCTTCTACTCTGTGTTACATTTTCTTTTGGTACTCTTTTAAGTTCCTTGCTGGCATGTTTCTGTGTGTTCCAGAGATAAGGAGATGGGGATTTCTTACAACTTTTCATCATTCACCTTATTTTGTCATGCAATTTATCATTATGGGAATCTCATTAGAGAGGTTTACTCCTGAGTTTGCCATTACATTTAGGGCAGCTATGTCCTGACTTTTATGTGGAGTTGTTTACTTATTGGTAAAAGGCAGAGGTGACCAACAGTTAGAAATTTTGGTTAATACTTTCTATGTATAAGTATTTGACACACATCTATAATGCATTTAAACTTCTTATGCAGCTGAAATGAAGGAAATATGTTATCATCTTTTGGTTATTAAGTAACGCCGGTCAGCTGATTAAGTTATTTTAGGGTACTGCAGTAGTTGTTTAGTATATGTACTCGTTATTTTCTGGATAGTTGCACACAGTAGTGCTACCTGAGTGGCACAGCAAGTGCATCTACCATTCATGGTGCAGGATAAGAAGGTTGTTGTAAGATTATGCTCAATAGGGTTTTAAGGTTGAAAGTAATTCTGTTACAAATATGTAATATAAATAAGGTATAAAATAAAGCTTGCTTAAATGCAGAAACAGAGTTTAGTAATATGTGATCAGCATCCATACTAAATGACTGTGACTTGGAAAATAAGGAATCTGCTGAATGGACATTTTTTCCTTAAAAACAGGATGTATGCAAGAGCAAAAATGCAAAATCTGCTTTTAAAGAAAACTGTGATGATGTGTTTCCTTTCTGCATATAAAAAGAATGGACACAATGTATTTCCTTAAAAAACATGTTTTTCTGCATTTGGCACAAGAACATATGTTCTTATACAAAGATACAAATAGAATACTAAAGACAAAAAACAGGATGTTCACACTGTCAGAAAAGCTGAAACATAATATCAAGTCAGCAGTTTGCATCAGCATCTGCAACAATCAGTATTGTTTCTGCAGGATGAGCAATTCTCCAAAATAGAATACCAAGAGGAAATGTATATGTATGTGCATGACTAAAATTGTATATAAAGATCTGTATTAATCCAGTTATGTCAGGGGTATTGGTAGGGGCACATTTGTGCCGAGGTAAATGTTATATCTCTCACATCATCTGTACTATATGAGAAGTAAAGTGGAACAGTACTTTAAGCTGCAATGTTAGTCTGTCTGGTTTATTATAAAACATTATTTGTTACTTCTCTAAGTTGATGCTGACATTATATTCAGATGTTAGACAGTTATGTTCTGTCACCAGATGTAAAAGGCTTATTTCAGAGTTTCAACAACAGTCAAATCAGTTACTGATAGAACCTCTAGTGCATTTTGTTACAGAATAATGTAATAAACTTCTAAAGGACAGGCACAATGAGTTCAGGAAGCTTAGACAAGTTATACATACATCTTTTCAAAAGTGCATAGGAGTTTCAAATTCAGCAGAACAGCTTACTAAAGAATGTCAGAAAGACCATGCAACTTTACAGGAAACTCTTCAACAGCAGTTTCAGGATAAAGGAAATAAATTAGCTGTACTAACAGAGACTGGGGACTTCCTGCATGCACAGCTAATCTGTGCAAAATAAATATATTTTATAATATGTTTATGTTTTGAAAATGGTTAAGCATACATGCTAAGATCTGATGTATGGACAAATCATACTTAAATGTTTTACTTTCATTCAGTTAAAGCAAGACATTTATCAGTAGTACAGTAAAATAGACCATATAACTGTGATTCTAATAGCAGAGTCAAAAGGTACACAACAGTTTTAGTGTATAAAAATTAAATAAAAATTGTTACACTAAACTGTTCTAGTGCATAAAATTAAATGAAAATAGTTAATAATAAGAGTAAAGATTTAAAGTCACAAGACTGACATGCTTAAATAAAGATATAAAGATACAAGACTGACATGCATGTTTTTTCTTTTCATCTAGAGTACATTTGTTTACAATGCACAAAAGCAAAAGGCAGACAACAGCAAATATAAATAATGTAAATATAAACATGTTAGTTAAGCTAATATCTATTTGTTTTTTATAATTTTTATATAATTTTATAGTAACACCACACCAAACCGTTAAAGTTCTGAATTTTAAAAGGAAATAAAATCAAAGATGGTATTAGTCAACAGTTTTTGTAAAATTAATGGTAGAACAGTTAAATAAATAAATAAAAAAATACTGAAATCCATATAAGCTAATTGTAAAATAATGTCTATTTATGTAGTATAAATGCATAGTTATGCAAATCACAAATACTTATTATATTTCTAAATGTTTTACAACTACATTCTAATTTCAAACTGTAAGTGTATTAACAGATAATTTAAAGAACAATGCTACAAGAATTAACTATAATTTATAAAGTATAAAATGTGAGCTCAGACCTTCCTAGACTACAAGAATAGTTACAGGAAATGTTGGAAAGATAAGATAAACAAGATTGATTGCCAGACAAGTAGCTTGAGTTTTTCTAAAACATTATTGTTATTAAAATATAATTGTTAAAATGTTTACAGGCAACACAATTTGGTAATTGTAATAAAATATCACGATTGTGCATAGATGTCACTGGATCTGTTTGCAAGTAAATCTTAAAAGAAAAAAAAACTCAGTTGCATCAAATGGGCTATAGTATACATACAGTTCAAATCAATTGTGCAGGAAGGTATAAATACCTACTAGTGGTAATAAACAGCAAAAGCTTTATAAAAAATGATTAAATCAGACAGGGGTCTATAAATTGGTAGCCTAGTGGGCAGATGTGTGGCCAAAGTATTGGGCTGGTGTACATTCTAAAGCAAATAAACAATACTGCTATACCACAGGGGGAGGGGTACTTTCTCAGTTTTACACTGACTGTATAAGCAGTACTGCACAAGGGTCTGAAATAGAACTACAGGAAAAAAATAATATTCCATTCCTTCTTGACTATACTCTTTTGGGGGAGACAGGTATTAGTGCATAAGAAACACTGGTAAACAGATTAAATCTGAAAGTCCAATATATTTTATGCTAGTTATTATTGTATTGTTTAGTATTAAATTGTATTTGCAACATGTTAAACTGCAAAGCTATACACAAGATGATTTAAAATTGCTTTATTACAGCTATACAAGAAAGAATAAAGATATATAAAAATTTAGCAAAACTGGTCACTATTCCCTATTTTTAATATTTTTTTGTCAAAACAATGTTGGTATAAAAAAGCATGAATGTTTCTAATCGCTGAGTATGTAGTTTAAAATAACAGGACATATGCCTCTGGTGACGATTCCACTAAATACTCCTAAAGCGACATAAGAAATTTCCAAAATTTTGCTTAATATTAATGTTATTAAATTTGTAAGATTAAACTAAATGTACGTTTAACCAGGAACAAGTAAAGTAAAAAACCTTTCCGGTCCAAACGACAAGGACTGGTGCTTGAAGTTTAAAACAAGCTAAATTTCAGCTAGCAATGCAACAAACGTTTTGTAATCCAACCAGTTCATTAATGAAAAAACTTTTTTGTGATTGCAAGTATGGGGTTTTAAATGTTTCATTCAATTAATGTCAAGTAGAGTAAGTTTATATATTTTTTACTATTCTAAAGGGCAAGGAACGTTTCCTACATGTGCTTTTTTGCAGTCTGTAAGCACTATTGAAATGCATTCGAAGGTATTTGCCAAGAAAATAGCAGGCAATCTTATTAGGCAATTTCAATGTAAAGGTGTAAATTAAGGATTGCACATAGTGGTGTTAATTAATTGTCTGTATCACCCAGCTATAAAAACGCTGTATATTCACTAAAGTCTTTGTCTCACTTGAAAAAGCCTGGTAGGTGCCAGGCGAAAGCGCTCGTGTTAATTTCTTTTGTTTGTGTCGACTATTAAATCGTTTTATTGGAATTTAGAACTGCATTGGACTGTCATTTAATGAACTCGTTGGATTACAAAACGTTTGCTGCATTGCTAGCTGAAATTTAGCTTGTTTTAAACTTCAAGCACCAGTCCTTGTCATTTGGACCGGAAAGGTTTTTTGCTTTACTTGTTCCTGATTAAACTAAATGTACTTTATAGTCTTTGTATGTACAAATGCAGAAGAATTCAGTACAAATGAAATCAATGTCTAGTAATGAATATGTGTGAAAAAACATGTTTAAAAAATGGGTCCAGGGTACCTACTAGATTGAAATGCATAAATAGAAAACAGTCTGTGTAAATACATACTGTATAGAATACATTGTAATAAGTTCAAAACTAATTTGTCAAGTTGTAATATCACTGGTTTTACCCCAGCTAGAGAAAAAATATATTAAAATATTGTATTCATACAGCTAATGGACTAATATGTACATAGCATTCTTTAATGTATAAATCATATTTTTTAAATCCTCAAGTATTATCTAATCCCAGTTCAGTACTTTACCAAGATGTTAATGAGCAGTTCAGAGACATGACCACAATGTTATGGTTAAAATGACATTGAAACTGTATATTTTCAGCAGTGTATCAATGCTTGCAGTAACACATGGTTCTTGTCTCTTATAGTTAATTCAACAGTTGCAAAGAGTTAATGGAACAGTTCTAAGTCATAAATTAAATTCTGTAATTGCAAAAGAATAAATTAATCAAGTTAAAAAATAAAATTAAAGCAGACACATCCCATAATTGATGAAATATTTTCACAGAATGGTCTGCAAAATAAACAGTTGTTAAATGCATTCAGTTTTGGTAGTAATACTTTTATATCATTGTATTAACTGTAAAAATGCATTTTGACTTGTATCAAAAGAAGACTAAAGGTTTTGTTTCTTAATGGGTTTTCTATATAATGTCATCAAAAATACATATCAGTATAAAGTGTTTTGAGTACTTTAAAATAAAAAGAGGGAATTGTAAGATTATGCTCAACAGGGTGGAAAGTAATTCTGTTACAAATATGTAATATAAATAAGGTATAAAATAAAGCTTGTTTAAATGCAGAAACAGAGTTTAGTAATATTTGATCAGCATCCATACTAAATGACGGTGACTTGAAAAATAAGGAATCTGCTGAATGGACATTATTTCCTTAAAAACAGGATGTATGCAAGAGCAGAAATGCAAAATCTGCTTTTAAAGAGCACTGTGACAATGTGTTTCCTTTCTGCATATAAAAATAATGGACACAATATATTTCCTTAAAAAAACATGTTTTTCTGCATTTGGCACAAGAACAGATGTTCTTATACAGTGATACAAATAGAATACCAAAGACAAAAAACAGGATGTTCACACTGTTAGAAAAGCTGAAAAATAATATCAAGTCAGCAGTTTGCGTCAGCATCTGCAACAATCAGTATTGTTTCTACAGGATGAGCAATTCTCCAAAATAGAATACCAAGAGGAAATGTATATGTATGTGCATGACTAAAATTGTATAAAAAGATCTGTATTAATCCAGTTATGCTAAGGGTATTGGTAGGGACACATTTGTCCTGAGGTAATTGTTATATCTCTCACATCATCTGTACTATATGAGAAGTAAAGTAGAACAGTACTTTAAGCTGCAACGTTAATATGTCTGATTTATTATAAAAAGGTATTTGTTACTGCTCTAAACTGATGCTGCAAAGTATATTCTCTCATCAGTGTATATTCTGCAAGTTTCTGTATGCAACAGACTGTGAATGTAAACATAACCAGACTTTGATTTCAGCAGAATCCAGCCAGCAAGACTGAGTGTCTTAAGAAGACTTCTAATCCATCACAGTAAGCAGCTCCATATAATTTTCAGTTGTGGGTTCTATACCCACACCTAATCCTTTGATTCAATCTACATTATAAATACTACAACACAGCATAAGGGTGGGAGAATTGTGCTGTCCTGTAAAGGGGGCAGCTTTATTTGGGCCTGTCTGCCTGACTCTTAGCTATCTGCATACAACAGACAGGAGTCCTTCCACAGTACATAGATGAAGATGTACATGCATACTTTCATATAGCTACATGACTGCATTTAAACCTAGTTACAACATGTGAACTTCCCCAGGCAGTGCCATTTCTATGCAGTTGCATATTTAACTGGCTCAATTCATAGGATTTACACATCAGGTTATGTGTTACTGCATTTGTAGTAGACCCCCATTATTGTCACTGATGTTTAAGCATAAGAGTGCTGATGATGTAATTGACCTAGCATGTTTGCATTAGTATGTAATACTGTATTTCACTGCACATTTGCATTCGCTCCCCAACCTCATTGTTGCAATGCTTTCTGTTTAGTAATGTTTTGGTTGTTTTGTTGTTTCTCTGCAATTATTTTCTTTTTGTTTATATAGCAACATCGACAGCTAAGCCAGTAGTACTGCCTTGAAACACCAACCCCCAGGTAACTGGTACCACTTTACGTGTCGATACATTAGTTTTTCAGAGCCATCTCCCAAGAGATACTTGTGGAGCATATAAAAAAGCACTGAATTCCTGGTCTTGGTGGGGCTTTACTGGTCAGGGACACTGTTGTTCCTGCCAGTGACAATATAAGGTGTGAAGACCCACTCATTAGGCATGTCCATCTTGAAGAGGTGGCAGGAGAGCTGATGGACTTATGCCTTGATGCCCACATCAGACACATGGAAAGACTTATTTTATGGCTTAAAAATTTGTCCCCTGCCTGCCACTGGCCACACCATCAGTGCCAGTACCCAGTGATTATTGTGCCCAGGGTGGGGTCAAATTTCAACTGGGTTAAACTTAATCAATGTAATTATGGTGGTTATACCCAGCCTATCCCCCATCCTGGTGGTTTCCACACTTTTGTGTCTTTGCTTTCCCTTGTTTTTGTCCATTCCTTCCCATCACCACTGTATAATGTGTGATAAAAATGTTGCATCTATAGAAAAGATGACTTATTTTTCACTACTGCACCAATATCATCAGATGTTTGTCACCACTCTACCAGCTGTTATATGAACAGTAAATCTTTATACTAGCAATTTAGAATCTGCACTTGTTCAAAGTCACAATATTTATGTATGTGTTTGTTATTTGTTTAAATTTGCTTACTATGGAGACCATTGTTCTGCTTGGATCTATTTCAGGTTCAGCCTAAAAGAGCAAACAAAAGTGATAGAAGCATATCTGTATTAGTACACTTGTGAATATAAGAGCTTATATTGGCTATTACATGATGACTGCAATGTTTTTACACTTCTAAAGACTAAGAAAGTAGTTTGAAAGTTCTTCTGACAAAAAGGGCGTAATTAGTGATAACTAGGTCACTTGCATTCAAGGTGGAAGAGATCTGAGGAAGGTCAACTACAAAGTTATAGAAAAACAGGTAAAGAGGTGTAAATGAGGTGCTGGACTCAACAAATGAGTTTGTCATGTGAAGAAATTATATTGTTTCACAATATGTTGAGAAGGAGTAAGCAGATATTCCCTAGGATGTATGCTCTAGTGCTTTAGAAGCCTTAGGTTGCTGCTGTTCTTCAACATGCCAGATTGTGCATAACACATATGCAAATGAGTGATGTAAGATGAACAAAAGGACATGAGTCAGGGACTGCTGTAGTAAGCAGCACATGAAACTGTGCCATAATGCACTTAGAGGGACACTGTAGCAGGATTGAATCCATTATATTTTGATGGAACTGCTCTTAATATTCATATCAAATGTATAGCTCTTAGGTAGGAAAAAATATCAGCATCCACTTTTCCCACACCAACCCCCTGACAGAAAAACATCACAAAAAAAGCCAATCATATAATCAGAGCAGTTCTGATGGAACTGCAGACTGTACTAGGATGAGCGGTTGAAATATTCTGTCACCAGTAAGATACAGTGCATGAAGCTACTGTACAATGGTAGTCATGGAGTAAGAAGTTCAAATGATAGGCAAATGCAATGGCAGCATATATGAATGCATAAGGAATATAACACCGTGCATATGTTTCTGAATTTCACTGCACTTTAAGGAATAATTCTAGTGCTCCACAATGTTTTTTGCAATACTCCATTTGGCTGCAAGGTGTTACAATATATTGGGTCTATATTACATCATCGAACATTTAAATGTTCGAATCTCTAAGGGTCTACCTTTAGAGATCGAACATTTAAATGTTCGAAAATGTAATAAAAACAAAATAAAGAAAACAAAAATTAAGAAAAGGGTTTTAGCAGGGGGCAAGCCCTCCTGCACCCCCCACATTAGGAGCTGTGGCCCCCACATCCCCCGCTACTTAAATATACCAACTCCGATATTGCACATCAGTGCACTACAGTGCGGAAATGGGAGATTTCCCCTTCACTACACTGTAGCATGATCTTGGAGTTGGTATATTTAAGTAGGGTGTGTGTGGGGGGTGCAGGGGGGCTTGCCTCCTGCCTACACCCTTTGGTTTATGTATTTATTACTTAGTTTTTTTTTTTTTATTTTTAAAGATTTTTGAACACGTGAATGTTTGATCTATAACGGTCGACCTTTACAGATTCGAACATTTACGTTTTCGTTGATCTAATATAGACGCCAATATATCTATATGCTGTGCTGTTCTAATGAGCACAGCAGTTTTAGAATGGGTTGCTTTTCTGTGTAACTCAACACAACTGCTGAACCCATCTGTAATCTGGTGCCATTCCTATGAGCCACAGCATTAAAGATGTACATAAGAACATAGGAAAGCACTAGGCAGGCAATCACAGGAAAAATATCATGCCTAGCCATGTACACCTTTAAGCAAACAAATTAAAAGTTTTGTGACCCCTTTCAAGCACTTAATAGTGCTCACCTCCCAAACTGAGCAAGGTCATGCATGCTTATCCTGGTGTAAACTTGTGTCTACCCATCAAGTCATCAACACCAGCCTTAAAGTTAGACAAAGTAGTACGTTGTTTGATGTGTCGAAGCAACTCATTCCATAAGCTGGGAGTGCACTAAGGTAGGACACCAACAACTTTCAGAACTTGCGATCTGTTGTATAGCCAATTTGAAATCCAGTGAACAATGTAGGGTTTACATTAAGCATGTATAATTTTCAGTAATGCCAGCATAGAGGATAGTGCCAACACCTTTGAGCAGGTCAGGATATACTGTATAGAATGCATAGAATGACCACTGTGCACAGCCCCTGAAACATTTTTAAAGAAGCTTACTGGATTCAGTAGACACAACCTACCCTTCACCGAACCAAACTGATGGGGATCTAGAGCAGTTTAAGTTGCCTATTTTTGCAAGAATGAGTTCAGTTATGATGTGGTCCATGGCTCTGCATATAAAGCTGGTAAGGCTGCTCGGTCTATAATTACATGGGCATGTACAGGACCACTCTTGTGTAGCTGATTCACAATGGCTGTACTGTAGGAATCAGGAACAAGTCCTAGATATGATGAGGTTTAACAGTTTAAGTAGAGGCTCAGTTAATGCATAATTGGCACTGATGTAAATGCAGGCTGGCATGATGTTTGCCACTGGATGTTGAAGTGGTGCAGTGGTTTGCATTGTTGCCTCACAGCAAGAGGTTCTCTGGTTCAATTTTCAGCTGGGTTGCCTTATGTGTGGAGTCTGCATGTCCTCCCTGTGTTCATGTGGGTTTCTTCCTGGTGCTCTGGTTTCCTAGCACATCACCAAGACATACATCTGGAGTGTTTCTCTCTGGGCCTCTACTGAAAATTGACTCATTCCAAGTCAGACGTTCCTGGTAAACAAATAATTTATAAATAAATGTTGTCTGGTCCATGATGTCTTATTTTTAGCCTTTAACAGGGATTCTAAGGTTTGTTTCAAGGTAATTACAGGAGATATTAAATTCACATAAATAGTGATGTCAACAATGTGAGTAGGAGGGGTAATGTTAATACAGAATCTGTTTGTTAATATATAATCTATATCATTGGCTTCAGAATTGGTGACATTGTAATGGATAACTCATTGCAGTGTTGGACATTATTCCTTACTTTTCTGACACAGCTGAAGAGAGATTTGGAGTTTTCTTTGGAGTCTGTAACAACTTTAAACTCATTCTCTGCTTTCCATTTGATAATATTGTTTTTAATCTCCTTTCTTTCACATTTCAGTGTAGACTAGAAGTAGAGAAATAGGGATTTCTTGCATCTTTTCATATGTTCCTTATTTTGTTGTACAGCTTATTAATACTGGAGTTCTACAAGAGAGTTTTATTCCTGAATTTACAGTTATATTTAGGGCAGATGTGTACTGACTCTACTCTTTTAATTTCTCCAAGTCTTTTGGGTTTCTAATACCATGACAGGAATGGACCCCATCCCTAAGTCAAAGTATGATTAAAGTTCATGAAATTAGTATTGTTTCAATCTTTGATGTCAGCCAGTAGTGCTCTTCGCAACATCCACAATGTGCCCAGTAATGACTCCTTCTGCAGTTGATATGTAATTACATGGATTGGTAACATATCTAAGTATGATTGTATATTATTTTTATAAGACCTATTGCTTCTACTACTATTGGAACTGTCTGGGCATCTTTTTTACACATTGCTCTCATTTCTGCCTGCAGATCCTGATATTTTATTACTTTGTGTCTCTGTATGCAAGACACTGTAGTCACTGGGTGTTGCAATTTCAATGATCAATGCTACTCTTGTCTTCTTTTCTTGGACCATTAAATCTGGTTTTCTAGCATTTATCTTTTGAATTGTTGGTAATGGGTGATCCCTTGTGATGTAGACTTCTTCATTTTCTATGATGCTTTCTGGCTCATGTTTCCAGTGTTTTTAAGCCACTTGAATACCATAATGTTTGCACAATCCCCAGTGCAACACTCGTGCCACATTATTATGCCTTTCAGTATACAGTCCTTCTGCCATTAATATGTTACAACTAGCAATGAGGGTGTGCAACTGTTTCCAATTCGGTTTTACAAAACCTACATATGTCTGCTTTTCCCTCATGTTCAATGGACTTTATAAACCAACGTGTACGCAGCCCACTATCTTGGACTGAGAATATTAACCTTTCATATCTTGGTTTGAATTTGCCTCTCCTTAACCATTTCTGTGTTAATTCCTGATGAACATGAGGTTCTTCCAGATGTTTTCTATACTTGCAACTATATTTATGCTTTTCCACATTTCTTGCCTTCTCATCTGATCCGTCATCATATATTCTTTTTTTTGTTTGTTTTTTTGGCACATTCAGTTGATGCCTGATTTTTATCTGCTTCTGGTTTAGGTTCATAGGTTCATAGGTTCATACTAGGCTATCTGCCCTAGGGCATTTATAAGCCTAGCCAGAGTGTGTTTGGCTTTTGCCACCCATTTTAAATTAATTTTGCTATGCCCTTTTTCGAGGTTAGTATACTGTGCCTCTGTCTAACAGTGACACAGAAGTGATACCCCGGGTAAATCTATGATCTCCCATCCACTCATCAAGATTCCTCTTGAAGTGAGTCAATGAGGGACTCTGCCTAACCTGGACTGGGATTTTATTCCAGAGTGAAGGGAGCCTCGGGGTTATGAATCTGTACATCCAGCATGTCCTATTTATTTCAGTGCTGAGGTTCAAGTCTATCGAGCGCGTAGCTCGATGGGATTTGGATTTTCTGAGGTGCAGCATGTCCATTAATTCCTGGTTGGACATGGCTTTATACGTCAGGCACAGATCGCCTCTGAGCAGGTGGTATGCCACTGAGTAGAGCTGGAGTTTCTTTAACCGGGCAGCATATGGCATCTGGTTTGATTCCCATTCCTGCTTGATGTCGATAAGCTTCTGCTAGATTAAGCAGAGAAGTCATCTGAGATTTATTCTCCTCATGTTTCATAACTTTCACTATGTTTAGGTCTTGTGAGGTCAGTAGATATGTGTGGAGTCCCATGATTTACATATAATCAATTTCAAGGGGGCCCATCCCTCCTTCAGAATGTGGAATATATAATCTTGGTATGCACTGATTTTTATAAATCATTTGGTGAGCATGAAGCATTCTTCTTGTTTTCCATTCTAATCTATCCAACACATTTTGGGGCCAGTCAATCACTCCAAAACTTTAAGTTAGGACAGGAAGAGCAAATTGGTTTATAGCTTGGATTTTGTTCCTAGATGTCAGATTAATTTAAGTCTTCTGAAGTATTCCTTCCTAAGTTGTGTTCACATTTGTTCATGTTTTATTGTTGATCCTTTATCAATTCCCAAGTATTTTTCCTCTCCTTCTTGCTCAAGTTATTTTATATCACATTCTTGTCCCAAACTGATGTTTTCCTGGCATTGCAGTTTTCCTGCTTTAAAGGTTGCTTTTGCACATTTATCAAGACCAAATGACATTCTTATATCATCTGAAAAAGTTTTGACAACTTGCAGATGTGCTTTCAGTTCCTCATCTGATGAGCTATACAGTTTTAAATCATCGACAAAGAGAAAGTGAAAAGTCTTTACGCTTTGTTGTTTTCTAGGAGCCAGATTATAGCCATGGTCTAAGCTGTTAGGTAAACAGTTTAATGGATTAAGGGCAAGGCAGAATAGCAATGGTGACAGAGAGTCACCCTGGAATATCCCCATTTGAATTTTTATTCCTGGGATAACAATTTGGTCATGGCTTAATTGCAAAGTGGTCTGCTACTGTTTCATGGTCACTGTAATGTAATCGATCAGTGTGGGGTGTATCGTATACATTTTTAAGCACTCTTTTATCCATGAATGAGGGATATAATTAAATGCTTTTTTGTAGTCAATCCATGCCATACTTAAATTCTTCCCCTTTTTACAGTTCTCTTACTATGACTTTATTTAACAACAAATTATCCTTTGTTCCATATTACTTTCTTTTATTGCCCTTTTGTTCTATTGCCATAATTGAGTTTTCTTCTAAATGACTATAAACACTGTCGGCATCGATTCCTGTGTATAGTTTGCACATTGTTGGAAGGCAAGTTATTGCTCTATAATTTTTAGGGTAGCTTGCAAGTTCACTCTTAAGTAGGAGCATTGTTTTTCCTGTTGTTAGCCAAGTTGGTATCTGTTCTGGGTGCACATATAAATAGTGCTTACTCATGGCTAAATCTTTTTGCAAAGATGTTAATACTTTTAACCAAAAGTTAATACTGCATCTGGGCCTGGGGTTTTCCAATTAGAGGCTTTTCTTAACTTTGTCTCAGTCTCTCTGTTACTTCATCCAATTTCATATCCTGTACATTTAAACTTCTTATTCCTTCTTTTAATATGACCTACTTGTACTATTGACTACTATGTAAGTAGTCAGGAGAGGGTAGAAGTCAGAGTTGAATGTAGCAGTTCTCTCAGTTGCAAAGGAATTGCTGGAAATTTTGCATAGGTCTTCCATTAGCTGAAAGAGTGATTGAATATCTCAAAGTGCATCTCTACAGTGTAGTGCTCCATCTATTACCCCATGCTCAGCAAGCATGAACCGGCAAGCACTCTGTTAGAAGTAGACAGTTAATCTGTTTCTGAATCTCTCAGCTCTTATCTTGGTGCCTTTGTTGTGATCCAGGTAACACTAAAACTCACATCAGGTGCAGGTGCTGAGCCTCATCTAAAGATGAGTGGTAAAGCAAAGTCAAAGTTAAGTCACATTTGTCTTCTATTTAATAGTGAGGGTTACTCCTTTTTACTGATTCAGATTCAAGGCATTTCCTAAAAAAATGTACAGTTTAAGCTGTTGAAGAAGTAAGGCGTGAGTAACTGAAATGATGATATTGTTGAGTTCAGGGAATAATGTTCTATTCATGTAACCATCAGCTATAATACATCAGGAATGATAAGTTGAGAGTCATGTTAGTTAACTAAATGAGACATGCCATAGCCATATAAGAGTGTACTATGCCCTAATAGATAGTCTCAAACCACTGCAGAGATGGCTTCTTTATGAATCATTATATGAAGGAAGAATAAGATGTCTGTAGATCTACAGTTGTCTACATTGACAGAATCATCTCCTATCCCACTTTTCCCTCTGCTTTGAACATCATGTAACACCAGTAATCAGAAAGTCCTGATCAGTGCAGCTAATTGCCAAAAGAATATCATCCATATCTAAAGAGTCCATTGTCTCCCTGTATTCAGCATTGATGAGATCAATTAGTGAACACAATGCCCATTTGGGATGTACCTCATTAGACAAGTCAAACAGCTAGAGAGACCCTGGTTGTACCTTACTAAGATCACTGTCTTAAAAGCCCTGTGCTCCCTGAAAGATGTTCTAGCCCTTTATTCAATATCTTAAGGTGAAATCTAAGTTTTGCCTTTGCTTTCCATACAGTTATGGATACAGCGGTCCTGCATCAGTTTTATCTGAACATATCAAATAGTCATAGAAATACAAGAACAGTGGATTTAAATTTTCATCAGAAGATAAGTAAAACACAATCCAGAGACATGTTTATTATGCATTGCTTTTCTCACCTCTGAAATAGGCTCTCATCTGCTAATCAGACAGTGCAGTATATTATAATCTCTCAGATGGAAACTGGATAACTGGATGCGCATTCATTAACTGGCCTAGTCCTCTTGAAAAAGGAGGTACAGTCTTAGGATGAGTACTGGCAAGGTTTAAGTGGTAGCAACACTCAGTTACCTTGTATTTCCCATCATTTGTTTAAGAGAAAGGAACATCAGCTTTCTGAAAGGTAAGGGCATATTAAAGAAATATACTAACTGGTCAATTTTTAGTGAGGGAGGAGCTAAACATTCAGCATGTGTGGTAATGAGCTTATAAATAACATGTAAGTTGAATAGTCTTGGTGCATGTCATTGTACTTGTTACGCATCATCTCCTTTTGGCTTATCCCAGTTAGGGATCACCACAGTGGAACAGTGGCCTACAGAATGATTGGCAGTGGAGTTTTACGGTGCCGAGTTGCCAGCCCAGTGCCCATCCTTCCACAGAAGGCACACACATGCACACACTCTCACCTAGGGCCAATTGAGAGTGTCTAATCCACCTACAGCATGTCTTTGAGATGTGAGAGGAAACCGGAGCACCCAAAGGAAACCCACACAACCACAAGGAGGACATGCAGACTCCGCACAGAAGGAACCCCAGCCGAGAATCGAACCAGACAGCCTCTTGCTGTGAGACAGCAATGATAACCACTGCACCACCCCGGCCACTCATTATCACACTGCACTGCATAAATGTCTTATTGTTGTTATTGTTGTATTAGCATTAGTATATGTGTTGTTATATTAATATTATCAGTATATGTTGTATGTACATAGAGTTTGAAGTAATGCAATTTCATTCAACTGCACCATTGTGTGGTATGAATGACAATAAAGTTCACTTTGACTTGTTTTTGACTTGATAAAATGAAGTTGATTGCAGTAATATGTTATTAAATAAATCATCACTGTGAAAACTACAATACTTATCCTTTATTCATGGTGATAAAATGACCAGTTTCAAATGGAATAATTCATAAAATAGGCAACTCACAGGCATGTCTATCAGTTCAAAAGTGTTCAGAATGATTAATTACTATGAGCAACATTGTTTTGAACTTGAAAGGTAATGCAATTAAAGAACTAAATTGGCCAACTATTAGCCCAGTAATATGTTCACACGGTAATTAATTAATGGATTTTTTAAACAAAAGGACAAGGTATTTAACTGCTTGAATAATGCTATTCCTATATAAAGCAGAAGTATTATTAAATCCTTTGCGCAAATAAAGGTAACACTATCACATGAACTGTATTAAGCCAGTAGCTAGTCAAATAAGTTTATTTATTTAAACCAAATAGGATATTTTTATTATAACTATTCAATACTAAAAAGCAACTGCTGCACAGGGAAAGCATTGTTATTTGATTCCTACAGGGAAAGCATTGTTATCGGATTCCTGCTTAAGGAAATAAAGTACCAGGGAAAGTTAGTCTGAATCATTGTCACAGCTATGAGTTAAATCAAGCCACTTTGATTTAAGCTCTGTATGCTTAGTTTTAATGCAGGTATACAGCTCAGCAAAATTAAAAGGTGAACATTAAAACTGTCAGTTCACTGATCCAGGGTGAAACGTGATTTTTCTCTATTACAGTATATTATACCATAATATTTACATTATTTGCTATTACTCATGTAACTAGGGAAACATTTGATAAAAGGTAATAGAAGATTGTGTTAGCTTTTGAAAAAAAATTGATTTGATATACTGAGATGTCAGCACTGGACTGAAGAGACATATTTGCTGATGTGCCACTGCAGATAGACTAGAAAATCATCTTTATCATGCACCCACGTTTTCCCATTTTCTTCATGGGGTCAGGGTATTGTGCCAGCTGTTGCTGTCTCTCGATTCAGTGCCACTCCCTTACCCTCTTCAGCAGTCATGAATGACTGTCACAGGTCTTTTCTCACATGCCATCCATCTTTTTGCTGGATATCTTTCTTTCCTCTGGCCTTCTTCCTATTTGTCCCAAATCATCTTAACCAGATTGTCTTCTGTTTTTTTGCACATATACCCAATCCATTGCAAATAGTTATCTTTGACTTTCTCTGCAATTGGAGCTACTTTGGCTTCTGCTATGAAGTCCTTATTGCTTCGTCTGCCCCATAGAGTACACCCTACCACCCATCTCAAGCACATCACTTCTAGTGTCCTCAGCTGCTCTACCTTTATTGCCCAGGTTTCAATATCATATAAGTAGTACTGGTTACACCTGTGTTCTGTACACCTTACTTTTCAGCTTCTTTGGCATTCTACTGTCCCCTTGACATTCAGTTCCAGCTGGTTGCAGCCTCTGACACACACACACACACACACACACACACACACACACACACACACACACACACACACACACACACACACACACACACACACTCCCAAACACACATATATTGATATGAAAATCATACATATAATTGAACATTCTTAATGTCAAATGTTTTTATGCTAGCAGAAGTAATTGTAACTCATTTGATCACTTCTGCTGGCATTAAGTCTGTACAAGATTGTGAACAGTATGGATCAAGGAACTTGCCCTTTCCCCACTGTAAAGTAATCTCAGAGTTGGCATATATAATTAGCAGGTGGTGCAGGGGGCTTACCCCCCCCCCCCCTCAAAAAACTGCATTTTTTTATGTTTTGGCTTTTGATCTTCTGGAATCAATGTATAGTCATTTGACATTTGTGTACTTCAGTGCTTCAATGTGAATCCTTTTTTATAAACCACATCTTTCATTTTCTGCAGGTAAAAACAGACAGCTTAATTTGCAAAAGAAGAAAAATAACAGAGTAGTTATTAAAAAAAAGTCTTTCATGTGCCGACTATCTGCACTAATTGCAGGCACTAAAATCTTTCATCTGCAATTTGGTTCTGAAAAAAGTATAGTCTCCATTGTGGGAAAAGTTCACAGTTCATTGCCAGGACATTCACAAGCATTCCATATTCCTGAGTTTTTCCTTCTCAGATCCAGGTGTGCAAGACACAGTGCACTCTTTTCATTTCATTCATGATTTCAGATTCCTATGGATGAACTCTCAAGAGCAACTGATGACGTTGGCCCCCCTAGTCATATTTTAATCATTCATAGATTCTTGCCATGAGCCATTTATCATCTTTTCTCAGACATTCCCCTTAAAAGACCAGTAACACTTTACATTCTCATACAGCATGACATTATAGTAAACGTTTATGGAACACTCTTTCTCTATATTATCAAGAGGAGAGTGACAATTTGATTTATTCTCGCTCTTCCTTTCTAAAATCATCTTATACATCTCACAGTTCTTAGTCCCCACAAACACACACACACACACACACACACACACACACACACACACACACACACACACATATATGTTGTTGTGTCTTTCAGCTTCGCCCAGTTAGGGGTCGCCACAGCAGAACTCCGGTCCGCTAATGATTGGTAGTTGATTTTTACGTGCTGAGTTACCAGCCCTGATGCACAACCTTCAACGAAGGTCCGCCCATTCACGCATGTCTCCACGCAGAAGACGATCTAGCTGAGAATCGAACCAGACAGCATCTTACTGTGAGGCGACTATATATACGGATTCTTATCGGATGATCGAAGTTCTGGAAATTCGAAAATCATATGGTCAAGACCATATGATCGAATTTTTAGAAATTCGAACATTATAAAAAAACAAACAAATAAAAACAAAAAGTTACTTTTTTTATGTTTTTGCAAATTAAATATACCATCTCCGAGAATGCACTACAATGAGGGAAAGGGTAAATTTCTTGTTCCGAGCTATACGCTATATCCATTCAAAATGTTCAAAGTTTCAAAACTTCAATCATATGGCATGTGGCAAAAGCCAGGGTACCGTTTGGTTAAACTTATACCTACTAGTACCTACCTATGAACCTATGAATATTGTCTCGACCATATGAATTTCAAAATCTTGAAACTTCAGTCATCTGATAGGGATCCATATACATATATGGGTCCCCTTCAGGTTGTCAAACATCTGGAACGTTGAACTGTGGATCACCGATATAAAAACACTGTGTTTTTAGACCATCGAACCATTTGCATGAAGATCACCTTAGGGAAAAATTCCCATTCACTTCAATCTAAGTACAATCTCGGAGCTGGTATATTTCAGTAGCAGGGGATGTGGGGAGTGCAGGGGTGGGGCATAGTCTCCCTGCTGCAGCAAAAGTTTTTCTGCCATATGTAGTTCGATGTTCCAGCAGTTCAACAATATGAAATAGACCCATGTACATATATACATACATATAAATATATATATATATATATATATATATATATATATATATATATATATATATATATATATATATATATATGTGTGTGTGTGTGTGTGTGTGTGTGTGTGTATATACTGCTCATGTCAGTTTCCAGGATCTTGAGCATTACCTTGTCAGCATTTGACTCTAACTCTATACTATTGTCATTTTTTGGGAGTGGAATATAAATTGTCTTTTCCAGTTGAAAAGCCACACTTATGGTTCCAAATTCGCTGACAAATTCCTAGCAACATAGTGATAGCCTCATTTTGCAGGATTTTGAACAATTCAGCTGGAATTCCATTACTTCCTGCAGCTTGGTGTTAGCAAAATGTTCTATGGCTCATTTAGGTTGTGTTTCAGGTCTGTCTGGCTCTAGTATTCTATTACATGCATCAGTAAAGTTAGAATTCTCTTTTGTAGTTCTTACTTATGCACCTGTCACTTCTTAACATTATCTCCTTCTTCTAGGTTCCTCCCATCTTGCATTTTATCATGTCAATTTGTTTGTAGATGTTTTCTTTAATATCACTGATCTTCTTGAAGAATTCTGTAGCCTTTACCATCCTCTTATCTTATTTTAGCTTCTTCCTGTTTTTGAACTGCTCATTGTTTGATGCCTCCTTAACTCATCTTGCTATTCTCTTAAACTCTGCATTCAAGTCTGAAATATTTTCCTTTCACCAATGCCTTTTGCTGTCCTTCCGTGGCCATTTCTAAAGTCTTCATGGATGCACATTTGCCTTTTCCAGTGTTCTTTCTGTTTTGAATATTTTATTGCAGCTGTCTACACAATATCTGACATTTCTGTCCATAATTTTTCAGGCAGTCTGTTCACCACATCTAATGCCTTAAATATATTCTTCATCTGCACTAGGTATTATTTTGGAATATTTGGAATAATGTATAGCTCTTTACTAATTGCCCTAGAAGGTTTTCCTGTTATCTTTCATTTAAATCTAGATTTTGAAACAGGAAGCTGATGGTCTAAGCCATAGTCAGTTGTATATATATATATATATATGTATACACACATATATATATATATATATATATATATATATATATATATATATACATATAGCTATTTATTTATATATATATATATATATATATATATATATATATATATATTTTTTTTTTTTTTTTTTGCTGGCTATATAGAGATCTTCTATCTTTATCTGACGAGCATAGTTTATTAAAAAATTGTTTTCTTGGCATGGTTGTGTAAGTGGTTTGCATAATGTGTGTAGGTTTCTTGTAAGCATTCCAGCTTGACTGCAAGGCTAAATAAAGAAAAACTTTGTAGTAGAGAATGCCACAGTCCTGAATGGTGGTATCAGTACAGTCTATCAGATATTGCTAACATGTTTCATACTTGCACAGTATTTGCCCTTTCCTTCCCTTTTGTGCTACTCAGGAGTCAGCATGTTTAAATGAGGGGGTGATCAGGAGACGTCTGTGAGGCATATGGGATGAAGGAAATGACCAGCAAAGTACCAAAGGGTTATTACTTGTCTACATGATTCACCATATTCATTAGAGATAATCGGGTGGCGCTCAACAATAGAAAGATTCTGTTTGCAAATGACAGAAATATCAGAGACAAATTCCTGGATCGTGGTTAGAAACTTAAATGAGACTTTAAAATCCACTACACCTGGACATGTTTGTGGGAAGTGAAGTCCTGAGAAGATAAATGAGAGTTTCTCTATTTTTGACACACCATTCAGAATATGACAAATAAGAGAGGATTGTTAATTATGACAGATGATTGAAGTATTAAACCCTAATTGCACCTATGCCTCTAGGTCTCTAATGCTGCTTGACCACATTGATAACCTTCTTACCTTCCTAACCTCGCTCTCAAATGTAGATTGTATATGTAACTAAGCAATAAAATCTAGATGTTATGCTATATGCCTGCCTTTTTCTCCTGAACAAAACTGTAATTGTTTGTTTTTTTCTTTTTTGAATGCAACCTGTTGTTTGTAATGCAAACTATCTTTGAAATTATTCATGTAAGTAAACTTTGTGTTGTGGAGCTTTTCTCCCTGGGCCTCCACTGAAAACGGCCCTCCGAGCCCAGTGGCCTTCCCTGGTCATCAAACTGGAATAAATAACTAACTAAATAAATAAATAAATAACTGCAAAACCATGAAAAGTATAAGCCAACTGAAAATCTCATCTTAATACTTATACAATGGACAACAGAACAACATTGATACTTGACTTCTATCTAGTGCAGAGAGGGAAATGCTAATTGTTCTTGCAGTAACTATGCACATTTTCATAATTTTCATATCTTTGAAAATATTTTAAAAAGAAATACACACAGAATTGATTCTCTTCATATGAGAGCTTTCTGTAAACTGAACAGTAGTGCATATATACTGGTAGTACATATATACTGTTAATACGTAGATACTGGTAGTACATATATACTGGTAGTGCATATATACTGGTAGTATATATGTAGCTTGAATACAATTACTGGCATTGTAAATTGCTTACAAATTATAAAAACAAATATTATGCACTATGTTTATTATCACTTCAAAACTCCATATTAAGACATTGAAACTAATGGATACTGGATACTATTACTGTAAAGCTGAGGTTGTGCTCAACTCCTTGCAGTTTATACTTCTTAAGAAACAGGGTTCTACAGATATGAACATTAGTTTGCACTCTGAGTTCATGACTTGATTCTGTCAAAATCAGCTTTCTATCGCTTCAGTGGAGACAGTACAGCAAGAAATTATGTGGGATCATCACAAGAAAAGAGAGAAATGAGTGGGCCATCTGGTGCAGTTGGAGGTGCACACTTTAACATGCAGTTAAGAATTATTTTTCAAAGAAAGTGTTCTTAATGGCTTGAAACAGACTACCTGAATCAGTGGTGGTTTGTGAATCACATGGGCATTCAAAAGGGCATGACACAGTGGGAGGAGATAGGGCAAACCAGAAATGAGGGAGACATCAGCCACTACAGCCACATATTAGGTGAGCCAAATAGGTAAACTACATAGAAATATCAGTCTCAGGCATTCAATATCCAGCCTATCATTCCAGCCTTACTGGATGTCATCAAGTCTGTTTTGTTGAGGTAAGATCAAGTGTCAGCCATTTGTTGGTATTAATTAACGTGATCCAAGCTTCACACCCTCTTCTTGACCTACATATTGTAATTTAAATTTATTTTCAAAAAAGACTTTGAGTTAGTCTTCAAGGATTTTCATTGTTAAGCTCTCACCAACCTTAATTTTCCCTATCACACATCATTAGCTATAAAATCTCTATATAATTCCCTGCAAATGAGTATTAAAAAAATTGCTTCATGCTGTATAAGTGATAGGATAGTGCTGCCCCTGCTAACTCTCAGTTTTCTGTTAGCAACAAAACACTAGGCATGCTCAATATCTCAGCACTTCTCTATCAAGCTAAACCTTTTGTCATTAGCAGGTAGATCTGCTAATGCTTGTGGATGTCTTCATGATTATCTCCTGAGCCCTACGGCTGGATGCTGCAATGACTACTTTCCAATTTCTCTTGGCTCTCAAACCTGTCAGTTAGCATTAAGTAAGCCAAAGGTTATACCTGTTACCTTCTGAGCTGTTGACCTTGATGCTTCATGGATTTCCCTCTTGTTTTCATAGACAGTAACACATCAAAAATAGCTAAGCATCTTAGATGTCACATCACTGTAACACTTTAAAACCATTATGGAAGCATCTTTTAGTTACAAGTGCAAATATGGAATAAAGCTTCGTCTTTTCCTAATAGGTTGGTTTAAGCACTGAACATGATGGCCTCCCACCAGCTGTCTTTTGCTGCTTGCTGTTTGCCTGCCCATTATAACTGCATATGCATTAGGGAAGTTGAGAGCCTGAATACATTAAATCCATCCCAGCTCTATGCAGTTTAACAGCATTTTGCTTAAGATGGATTTTGGGCACACATGTACACTGTATGTCTTGGCTATGCATGGGACATGATTTTGTAGCATACAGCATAATGAAGCTTTACCCTCTCACAAATTGTGCTACTCTTCTATTAGCTTCTGCATCTGAGACTGACACTCCATGTTGCCTCTTAACATCGTAGCAGGGAGTATCCCTATGCCACATTCCTTTTTCCTATAGTTTGCCATCTCTGGATCAAGCAGCTAGCAACATTTGTTAATTTAGTTATTGCTTAAAATGGCAACATCCAGCAGAGATAAGTACCCATTTTCTGTCAGCTTTTCATATGAAGGTGGACTCCAGAGTAGTCAATAACGTGGCACCCAACCACAAAACCCATCTCACCAGTTTAAAAGCATTGTGCAGTTGGAACTTGTTGAGGCTCTGGCCACATTTGCCAGAAACTCCATCTCTATCTCATATATATATATATATATATATATATATATATATATATATATATATATATATATACATATAAGTTGTTGCAATTGTCCATACAAGGTTTATGCAGGGATTGAGCACATTTTGTAACACTGGGCAAAGTTTTGTAACTCAGCTGTTAATTTTATTTTTATGGCCAGTTCTCCACCCGTGCTCCTTTTATTTTGGCTTCTTCAGTTACTAACTTTGTGCAGTTTCATTGCCAGTCTTATTTTATCTATCTATCTATTTATTTATTTATTTATTTATTTACAATTTGTTCACTGGGTAAGTGGACTGGTCTGTTGACCCTTTATAGCCATGACCCAAGCTCAAAAGAGCAGAAAATACATTCCAGTCTTTCTAATAAAAATTATATGCACAGCCCTCAGTCTTTCACCTCTATGTTCTGCTCTCAGTTTTTCATCCCTTGTTTTTCTGCTCTCAGTTTTTCATCCCTTGTTTTTATGCCCTCAGTCTTTCTTCCCTGTGTTCTACTTTCCCATTCTTACTTTCTCCTTTCATCCACAGTGCGCACACTGCCTATACTCATTTGCAGTTATACCTTTGATATAGTTTACATCCACCCAAAACTGTGCCTGATGGCTCCACTAATGACAACTTATCATCCAGTTTGCCTGGGGCACAAGGGATCCCGACATTTTCAGGATGGGTGAGTGTTCTGTGGCATATTTGATCCCACCCAAGAAGAAACGCAATAAGCCCATCTGTTCCTTGCTGGGAGTTGGGTAGAAAGTAACAGGCCATCTCGATTACTCTGGAAGGCAGTATATATTCTCCCCATTATGAGCAATCCCTTCTTCCTTGGCAGTTCCTCTAAATCTGCCAGTGCTCCCCACCCTACCACCCTTTGGGAAGCATGCAACCACATGCTGGATTCCAGTTTGCTTTAGTGGTGCTGAGCACCATGACAGTGTAGACTACTGGGTAACAGCTAGTGCTCCAAACCAGTGTCAGCCTTGTGGTGAGCCAGAGCCACCTCCGACCCACAGGATGGGTAATCCATCAATAGCTGCTAACTCACATTCTCTTTAGCTAACTCCTACAGGCTGCCATGCCACTACTCAAACAATATTCTATAGAGTAGTAAGGCCTTTATCCCTCTATGTCACTCACAGTGCTTACCATTGTTCATTATCTTGCTGCACACCAACATTTTAACCTAATTCAGTTATGTTAGCTATTACAAAAAATAAATTAATTAAATAAATAAATAATCTATGGCAAAGAAGAGCTCCAAGAATACTCCAGAGAGATGCAGTGCAAAGATGAGAAGAGGGATGAATTACATTTAGCCCTTCCTAGCCTATTGCATGAAAACTATTTTGCAAACTTAATGAATGTGTTGTATAAAAATTATCACCCAAATTGCTTGCCTAGAACAGTTCTTCTGAGAAATAGAACATCAGTAAAGGGGACTTCGTTTAGATCTAACATATTAGAAGAAGTATTCTTGAATGATGGGAATGAATACTGACATTATAAAATGTTGTTATTAAAAGAAGCCCCCACCCAATGGTTATAATAAAATAAGATATTTTGAAACTATAGTATATCCTCAGATCCTTTGGAAAGTATAAGTACTTAACTAGACATATTCATAATGAATGAAAAGGAAATTAAGTATTCATTTACAAGCTATTTTAGGGCCTTCTAATATGGCTAAAAATCTGATTTGTCAAGGAAATATTGTGGCCATTATTCTGTCATGCTTTAACAATGATGATGATGGTAGTAATAATAATAATAATAATAATAATGAAGAATCGGTGAAGAAGAAATAAAAAGACTGGCTGAGATATATAATATTAAATTGGATATGAGACAGGTAAGCAGTAATATTTTGTGCACATTTTGGATGAGATTTAGAAGAACGAAAATCAGAAAATGAAGAGGAATTAAGTTTCAGCTCAGAATAGAGCAGTTCCTGAAAAGTAATATATGGGCTACGTCTTTTCAACAAACACCTATGATAAATACAAGTAATTGACTTCAATGAAAAGTAATATATGGGCTACGTCTTTTCAACAAATACCTATGATAAATCCAAGAAATTGACTTCGGTGCTTATACTATAATGCTCAAACCATCGGGCTGGCTCAGTGCTGGTCGAAATGGACCCTGATTAAGCAATGAAATGCGCAGACTATATAACTGAGCGTACATTATGTAACAACAACTTTTAAAACCACTTTTTTTTAGTTTTAAGTTGAGGTTTATTTGCATAGAAAAGAAAACTGTTTTTCTTTCAAAATTTTGACGAGCAACAAAAAGTGTCAGATTCACAAATGCACTGACAGTATGTGTCAACAAATAGTCTTGAAAATGCAAGCCTCTAAAATCCAATCTGTTTATGATATTTCAAAATTTCAGTTCAGTATGGGTTCTTTTCACTTAATACCATTTCAGTATTTCCTTACACAGAATGCAAACATTTTTTCTTAAAGTTGTGTAGCAAAGCAACCAATACTTACAAATGCCAACATTTCCCCTTTAGCATTTTTGCCATACAAGCAGGATTAATGCCATTAGTTTATCTTTTGCAGGACAACTCATATCTCATTTTCAGATTACACTATCACTCTTCAGATTGGCTCTGCCACTCACATATAGCACCTTGGGCACTCCTTTCAGATCTGTCTCTAAACCCAGATCTCATGAATCTGACTCCCTCAGAAGGTAGTGGCCAAGATACTTGGTACTAATTAGCTGTCATGGATAACCTCTCTGTAGTTTACTTGTCTACCTCACCTTTGGATTTTCCTTGCATGATACACCCTGTGGTAAAAGCAACCTAAGCTAGTGCTCAAACAGCAAAACAGCACTACAGTAAGAAAAGTGATTCCCAGACTCAGCAGTTACTGTGTTACATGACTCTCCATGGTAGGACCAGCAGTTCTGTCATTGTTAAGTGGACTATAAGCCTGAGAAAAAACATCATGCATGTGAGGTTGTATTTTAAAATTATAAGGATAAAGGGGAAAAGCCCATCTTAAAAAAAAAAACAAAAAAACAATAAAACAGGGCTGGACTCATGATAGCAGGTCGATTGTAAATGGGCATAGACAGAAATTAACACAATTTCTCTTCCCAATAAATAGTATTTTTATGTTGGTGAGAGACAATTTTATGACAAGGCATTCTCTCTATCTCCTGAATGAAAAACATTGCTCATTGATGAATGTTCTACATAATAAAAAGACAGGATTTTTTCCTAGTCTGGAGTCTGAGACAAGACAACACCTATGCCCACCTCAAACGCATATGAGCGCATGGAAAATTGTTTGAAAAAGTATGCAGATATTAGTACTGCTAGTGAACACAGCATACATTTTAGTTGGCTAAATGCTCACTGCTCTTCATTTGTCCACTTAACCTTCAAGTGAGCCTATTCCTTGGCCATATAATTCTGAGAACAATATGTGGTAACAAATTAAGAATAAAAAGGCCAGCACACAAGTCGGCTGCTCCAAATTTATTGGATAAACAAATCCAAAGAATCCAAAAGTGTATAATACACATCCAAACCCCAAAGGGTGAATAAATTAGCATACCACTTTTGGCATGTATGCGTTCATTAGTGCAACCATAAAATACTAAACTCCACTCTCCATATATAAAAGCACCTCACAACCTGCTGTTTGGTTTACTCTTAAGTGATCTTTAAGACCAGTTGGAAACAAACAGCCCAGCCTAATAATCCATCCAAAAATAAATAAATAAATAAAACTTTGCTAGAATCTCCCTGTGTTCTGACTGAGTGTACTTCTCAGCTGATAAGTATAGTTTTGACACTTTTTAAATGTTTAGAGTTGAATAAAACAATAATTTAATTCAGTTCAGAATACATTTTGAATACATCGCACGTATTTAAACTGTATTTGCTTTAATACTGCTACACACTCAAGTGTGCTAGCTTGCACTGCACTTGAATTGTTTTTAGTGCTGTTTTAGCTGCTTTTCTGTAAAAAAAAAAAAAAAAAAAAAAAAAGATGCTAAGCTTGTTTCCTACCCTTCCTGTAACTAGTCTAGTCCAGATACAAATGTGCTGTATCCAGGACTGTATGTAAGCTTCTGAGCCCCCCAGGCCTTTCTGTGTTGGAGGGAAGCCTTCTAGCTTATTTGTGGGAGTGGTAAGCACTAGATAGCCTATCTACCACAAGAAGAGTGGTTTCTGGACCAGAAATTGTAGTTTATTGGCCGTTTGGGCAGTTTTTCCATCTCTTTCAAGTTTCTGGTTTAAAAGTCAGCATTTTGCGCTTTTCCCGCCCTTCCTGTAACTAGTCTAGTCAAAATACAGATTTGCTGTATCTAGGACTGTATGTAAGCTTCTGAGCCCCCAAGCCTTTTTGTGTTGAACGAAAGCCTTCTAGCTTATCAGTAAGAGTGGTAGGCATTAGGTAGCCCTACTACCACAAGAGGAGTGGTTTCTGGCCCAGAAATTGTAGTTTATTTGCCATTTGGGTAGTTTTTCCATCTCTTTCAACTTTCTGGTTTAAAAGCCCATGTTTGTGCTTACTTCCTACCTTTCCTGTAACTAGTCTAGTCCAGATATAGATTTGCTGTATCCAGGACTGTTTGTAAGCTTCAGAATAGTGCCAAAGTCTGCTCTTTAAGTTTTCCCTTAGATCTGCTAGTTTTATCCTCTCCTGCACTTTTACTAGCTTATTAGTCTAGCACTTTACCAGACTTCTTGTAGCAATTGTAGCACACAAAAGTGCTACCAGCACTAAACATTCTACAAGGATACAGCTCCAGTACTTATTATTAATGCCCACCCCTCCAGGCATGTGTAATGGTCAGTTCCCTGTGCTTTCTCTTATTAACCTGTTGAACTTGGGCATCCTGAGGCAATGTAGCAACTGCCTCATGTACACTGACAACCCTCTCCTCTTACCTCCCAACACTCAGACTTGCGAGAGATGCACTTATATATCCAATTTGGAAGCCACACACTCTCCAGCCAAGACCAGAATAGCTGGTCAAGAAGGGAAGGTCAACTCTTGCACCACACCATGTGGAAAATATAGCCTTCCAGAACACACACCAGCACTGCCTTCACATAAAAACAAAAAACACACACCCACCTTCATGGAGGCTCTCAATAAAAATCTACCCAAACAGCAGAGACCTTCAAGGCAGAAAAACACTCGACCACCACAACACAACACTAATCATGAGTTGCATAACTCTCCTACACACTGTGCCACTCAACCAAAGCCTCTAAGGCAAAACAGCATGCCCAGCACACTGGTGATAGGTGATTCAATAGTGAGGCACACTGATGTCCCACTCACTAGGTTGAATAAGGAGAAAGTAACAGTCAACTGTCTGTCAGGTGCCAGGATCCACCACATAACACACACACTCAGGTCCCTCAACAACAGGTACAAATATGACTCTGTCATTGTACATGTGGCTGTGAATGACCTGAGACGTACCTCCCTGGACTACATGAAAAGTGAAATGGAGGAGCTCTTGGATTATGTAGCCCAGGCAAGTATGACCCTAGCTCTGAGCAACATCCTACCATCACCCAGAGTGATACCACAGTACAAACAAAGAATTACTGATTTCAAAAATTGGCTAAGTTTATGGTGTCATTCTAAGGAGATCTAGTATCGGTCTGTCTGGGATGACATGACTGACAGACCTCGATGCTTTGCTAGAGATGGCTTGCATCTGTCACCCCTGGGCTTCTGGATACTGGCCAAGGCTCTTGCCACCTCTATAGGACCTTTTTTCGGTGGTGTTCCAAAGACCAAATTACCACAGTAACAGCTACAAACAAATGCAATCTGAGGGTCACGCTGCTAAATGCAAAAGTCTAAATCTCAAAATGCACTCAATCGAAGCACTCCTTAAAATGGAGAACATCAACATTTGTGCTGTAGCAGAGACCTGGTTCAAGGAAGCAGAAAGCACCCCTGCACTACCAGGCTATAACTCATTCCACACCTTTCGGCCTCAGAACATGGACCGAAGTTCCAAAGGCTGTGATGTTTCCATATTCATAAAGGATGCACACAATTCCAGACTGGCTACCCAACATAATGCATCTGAGATACTTCAGGTGCAGCTAACACTGGGTAAGACAGCGATTCAGATTGTAGCCTGCTATAGGTCCCCAACCATGTCCCAAGGCTCACACGCCACATTCCTAAGCACCCTGAAGAATATTAGGGTCAAACCTAACACTCTCATACTTGGTGACTTCAACTAACCTTCCATTAACTGGGAAAACTACTCATGTACCAATACACTTGCCCAACATTTCTTGGAATTCATTAATTCTAATGTCCTGGACCAGCTCGTTCTTACCCCCACTAAAAGTAGCAACATCCTTGACCTGGTTATTACTAACATGGGCAACCATTGCTCTACACCAGTAGTCATCTCCTCCCTGGTTAGATCCGACCACAAACTAATCACCTTGGAAATCCATATCCCCACCCCCGCAAAGGTAACCACCATGAAAAACTTCTCCAAAGCTAACTTTGGGCTCCTAAAAACAGAGGTGGCTAACTTCACGGCACCCATGCAAATGGAGAATAGTTGCATGACTGCCGAATCATACACCAATGCACTGTACGAACACATACACAACTGCATGGATCTCGCCATACGCAATAGAACCAAGGCTCTCTCCTCCAAGAAAAGAAGCCAATTTGGTGGTCCCCTGCCATAAATAAACTCTACAACAGCAGGAGGAAACTGATGCAGAATAAGGTGAAGTCCCAAGACTGGAAAAACTCCCTTATCAGTAAAGTTGAGTTCCCTCATCAAATCCTCTAAATCTAGCTATGAAAACAGAATTGCAGCAGATAGTAAAGACAACCACAAGGCCTTCTACAGTTATTTAAAGAATATCCACGGAAATACCCAGATTTGCTCTGAGCTACTGCACAATGGTACCTCCTACACCAAGCCAACAGATATTGCCAATATACTGGCCAACAGATTCAATGCCAACTTTACCCCTCCCCCACAAAGAACCAGTCACAATACCAGTAAATTGCCAGCCATCCAGTATTACTGCTGAACAGCACTGTCCAAGGCCAAGAATTCAGCTTCTATGGGACCTGACAATATCCCTGGCTGTGTTCTACATGAACTACAGAGTGAACTGGCACCTCAGCTGTGTGCCCTGTTCAATCATAGCCTCACCTCAAGCTTTGTCCCTACCAAATGGCACACTGCTACAGCTACAGCCATCTCTCTCCACAAAGGAGTAGCAACTACAGACCCTGGGAACTATTGCCCCATTAGCCTAACCAGTCTGATATGCAAAGCTGTGGAACGCATCATCATGGACCTAATAAAGAAGGATATAGGGAATCTCCAAACTCTGCATCTCACACAGTTTGGTTTTGTGAAGGGTAGATCATGCCTGCTCAACTTGGTCAACTTCTATGAGTCAGTCACCAGAACTGTGGATGAAGGCAAGGTGCTTCATACAGCCTACCTTGATCTGGCCAAGGCCTTTGATCATATTCCCCACTCAGGAATCATAGAAGAACTCACTAAGCTAGGCATCAACCCCTATATCACTTGGTGGGTTGCAAACTGGCTCACAGGTAGAACCCACAGTGTGAAAGTAGCTTACTCCAAGTCAGACTGCTGACCAGTCATGAGTGGAGTCCCACAGGGTTGGGTCCTGGGACCTCTCCTGTTTGGTATCTACTTATCTGAAGTCCAGGCCAACACAAAGGGACTCTGGCTGACAAAGTTTGCAGATGATTGCAAGTTGGGAGCTATTATTATCTCCCCAAGTGATGTTGCCATCCTATAGAAAGGCCTCACTGAGACCAATAACTGGTGTCAAAACCATGGCTTTAAGCTCAATGCCAAAAATGTGTCATCATCCCCTTTGGGAAAAACTCAGTTCCCATGAATTACCACATCGAAGGTTCTCTACTAAACACAGAAGGCATTATAAGAGATCTGAGAACACAGGTTGACAGCAACCTCTCTTTTGACCACCACATTGCCACTGTGGTCAGAAAGTCCTTCTATGTGGCACATCTCATTACTAAAGGTTTTGTATCCAGGAAGAAAGAGGTCATTGTCTCCCTCTACTCTTCCCTCATTAGGCCAGTCATTGAGTACAATGCCCCATATGGCATGTACCTCACTAAACACCTGCAACAACAGCAGAGGGTGCAAAAGTACCTCACAAAGAGGATCTTAAACATTTGTCCTATATGGACAGACTTAAAAAACTTAAAATATTCTCTGTCTCATATCACCTACTTAGAGGTGATCTCTGCTTGACTTACAAAGCCATGTCTGACCCGGCTCTATTAGAAATGTTACATCTAAAAAAATCCCAATCTGTCCACACCACGCACTCCAGAGACCTCAACCTCATTACCACAATCAACAAAACATGCTGGAGGGACAGGTTCATAACCCAGAGACTGCCCATACTCTGGAATAGACTTCCCATACATGTCAAGTAGAGCACCTCACTGACCCTCTTCAAGAGAAATCTTAATGAGTGGATGGGAAATAGAAAATTCACCCCATGGATCACTCCAGTGGCTTTACTCAACAGAGGCATTGGGGACTAAGGTCGGGTGCCACTATGCAAGGGTAATCCTATGGGCTAGGCATGTAAAGGCTCCAGGGCCATTAGCCTAGTACACACCTATGAACCTATGAACAACAAATGCTTGGGATCTACATTGTTTGTATAATTCTCATTAGGTCATTTTTTGGAATAATCTGTCAGGGGGTGCAACACAAAGCTATGGAAAATCTGAGTAATAATACACATTTAGTTATTGCTACTGCATATAACGGGGGTAGTGGTCTGGGACTGGGGAATGTATTTTGAAGAAGCCCAGAGACAATTGCTGGACCACTGTTTTTATCAGAAGGTGCACATAGACCCTACATTGCAGTTTAAAATGAGATTGATAGATTCTTACAATTAGCTCATGAGGAAGGAATTATTACCAAACATATGCTTTACTATTTAACAGTTTCTGATTCAGACAGATATTTTTTTTTTTACTTGTCGCCCAAGATACATAAAGATTTTCAACGACTTTCCAGCAGGCCAATCATTTCAGGGGGAGGGTCATTAACTGAATCTCTATCTGTTTATTTGAACCTTTGTTGAAATTTGTAAATTCCCATACTCAAGATACCACACAGTTCCTCAATATTATACAAGACATGCAGTTAAAGGAAGGGTGACTTTTATGTACTCTGGATGTGTGTGCACTCTGTGCTAATATCTCTCACTGGGCAGCCTTTATGGCCTTGGAATTTTGGTTAAACTGGGTTTTGTTTTATAGTCAGGGTTTCAACACATTTTTGGTTTGTTTAATGGAGCATGTCTTAACCAGGAATGTATTTTATTTCAAGGACCAATGTTACTTACAACTTAGGGAACCAGCTGTGGGAGCTTCCTTTGCTCCCATATACGCTGATTTATTTATGGGATATGTAGAAGAGCAGGTCATCTATGATAGTAGCCATAATATATTTTTGGATTCCATGGATATCTGGCAGAGGTATCTTGATGATTGTTGACTGGTCTGGAGGTCTGATTCAATGTATTTACAGGAATTTGTTATTTAAATGAGAACAAGTGGGGCATTCAATTTACTATGAATTGTCATCCAGTTAGTATTACATTTTTGGATGTTAAAATAATGGTACAACAGGATAGAAATTTGGATAGTACCACCTAGAGGAAATATCCACAATTTAATACTGTTCGGCATGCTACAAGCTGTCATCCACTTCATATAATGCATAATATTCCCAAATCTCAGTTTCTTAGAATTCATAGGATATGTTCTTCGGAACATGATTTAGTAAAAAATGAGCAAGAACTGATTGATAGATTTTGTGATAGAGGCTAAAGATTGTCAAGAAGTGGTGAGAGCATTAAAAACTGTTGATAATCAGTATAGATCATTATTACTACAGTATAAATAAAAGGAAATTAAAAAAACAACCACTTAGGTTGATTACTAATTTTGGGAGAAATACCAATTTTTTGAGAATTTGGTGCATAAGCATTTTCATATTTTACTGGTGGATGATCATCTAAGGGATTTATTATGTTCTAAATGTATGTTTTCATACAGGAAGGGTAAAAATAAGGGGGGTTGGTTTAGGTATATTATTGCAAAAACTGACTATGGATGGTGCACCACAAAATCTGACTATGGATGGTACACCACTGGTGGGTTGTTATCCTTGTGCCAACTGTAGTTTTTGTAAATATGTGTTTAAGGGGAAAGAATTTATATCTTAAAACACTTCACACATTTTCAACTTTACAGTTTTTGGTAATTATAATTCTGACTGGATTATATGTCTGGCAATGTATACATGCTCTAAACTTTATGTGGGGCAAGCTTTGCGCCCCTTTAAAGTACGGATTTCAGAACATCTAAGTAATATTAGATATAGACGATCTTCTAATGCTTTGTTTAAGCATGTTATTAAACATGCTGTTGCCAGATTTCCATTTACTATTATTGATCAGATTACCTTAAATAGGAATAATAAAATAATAAAATTCAGTGGGCATGTTGGTGAAGGGAACAGAGGGGATAAGGAAGTGATGGGTAGGTATGGTGTTAAACCAAAGGAATGCAGAAGGTCAGATGGTAGTGGAGTTCGCAAAAAGGATAGACATGGCTGTGGTGAATACGTATTTTAACAGGGAAGGGCATAGGGTGACATGCAAGAGTGGAGGAAGATGCACAGAGGTGGATTATATCTTATGTAGAAGGGCCAGTCTGAAGGAGATTGGAGACTGTAAAGTGGTGGCAGGAGAAAATGTAGTTAGGCAGCATAGGATGTTGGTTTGTAGGATGACATTGGTGATCAAGAAGAGGAGGATGAGTGTGAGGGCAGCACCAAGGATCAAATGGTGGAAATTGAAAAATGGTAATTGTGAGGTGATGTTCAGGGAAGAGTTAAGACAGGCACTGGGTGGCAGTGAAGAGTTACCGAATAGCTGGGTAACTACAGCAGAGCTAGTAAGAGAGATGGCTAGAATGGTGCTTGGTGTGACATCTGGAAAGAGGAATGAGGACAAGGAGACCTGGTAGTGGAATGAAGAAGTACAGGAGAGTATACAGAGAAAGAGGTTGGCGAAGAAGAAGTGGGATTGTCAGAGAGATGAAGAAAGTAGACAAGAGTATAAGGAGATTAGGTGCATGGCAAAGAGAGAGGTGGCGAAGGCTAAGGATAAGGCGTATGAAGAGTTGTATAAAAGGTTGGACACTAAGGAGAGAGAAAAGGACCTGTACTGATTGGCTAGACAGAGGGACCGAGCTAGTAAAGATGTGCAGCAGGTAAGGGAGATAAAGGATAATGAGGGAAACGTACTCACAAGTGAGGAGACTGTGTTGAGCAGATGGAAAGAGTACTTTGAGGGCCTGATGAATGAAGAGAATGAGAGGGAGGGAAGGTTGGATGATGTGCGGATAGTGAATCATGAAGTGCAGTGGATTAGCAAGGAGGAAGTAAGGATAGCTATGAAGAGGATGAAGAACAGAAAGGCTGTTGGTCCAGATGACATACCTGTGGAAGCATGGAGGTGTTATGGTAAAATGGCAGTGGAGTTTTTAACTAGATTGTTTAATGACATTTTGGAAAGTGAGAGGATGCCTGAGGGATGGAGAAAAAGTGTTTTGGTACCAATTTTTAAGACTAAGGGTGATGTGCAGAGCTGTAGTAACTACAGAGGGATTAAATTGATCAGTCACAGCATAAAGTTATGGGAAAGAGTAGTAGAAGCTAGGTTAAGAAGGGATGTGATGATTAGTGATCAGCAGTATGCTTTCATGCCAGGAAAGAACACTACAGATGCAATGTTTGCTTTGAGAGTGTTGATGGAGAAGTACAGAGAAGGTCAGAAGGAGTTTTATTGTGTCTTTGTGGATTTAGAGAAATCATATGACAATGTGCCTAGAGAGGAGTTGTGGCATTGTATGAGGAAGTTGGGAGTGTCAGAAAAGTATGTAAGAGTGGTACAGGATATGTACAAGGGGAGTGTGACAGCGGTGAGGTCTGCGGTGGGAGTGACGGATGCGTTTAAGGTGGAGGTGGGATTACATCAAAGTTCAGCTCTGAGCCCTTTCTTATTTTTAATGATGATGGACAGGTTAACAGATGAGATCAGACAGGAGTCCCCATGGACTATGATGTTTGCAGATAACATTGTGATCTGTAGTGAGAGTAGAGAACAGGTGGAGGAGACCCTGGAGAGGGGGAGATATGCTCTAGAGAGAAGAGGAATGAAAGTCAGCAGGACTAAGACAGAATATATGTGTGTGAATGAGAGGGAGGATAGAGGAATGTTGAGGATGCAGAGAGTAGAGATGGCGAAGATGGATGAGTTTAAATACTTGGGATCAACAGTTCAGAATAATGGTGAGTGTGAAAGAGAGGTGAAGAAGAGAGTACAGGCAGGATGGAGTGGGTGGAGAAGAGTGTCAGGAGTGATTTATGACATACGAGTACCAGCAAAAGTGAAAGGGAAAGTCTACAAGAGGGTAGTGAGAACAGCTATGTTATATGGGTTGGAGACAGTGGTATTGACAAAAAGGCAGGAGTCAGAGCTTGACATGGCAGAGTTGAAGATGTTAAGATTTGAACTGGGTGTGACGAGGGTGGACAGGATTAGGAATAAGTATATTAGAAGGTCAGCCCAGGTTGGAAGGTTTAGAGACAAAGCCAGAGAGGCAAGATTACGTTGGTTTGGACATGTGTTGAGGAGGGATGCAGAGTATATTGGAAAAAAGATGCTAAGGATGAAGCTGGCAGGTAACAGGAAAAGAGGAAGGCCTAAGATAAGGTTTATGGATGTGGTGAGAGAGGGCATGCAGGTTGTTGGTGTGACAGAGCAAGATGCAGAGGAGAGGAATAAATGGAAACAGTTGATCTGCTGTGGCGACCCCTGACGGGAGCAGCCGAAAGAAGAAGAAGAAGAAGAAGAAGAAGAAGAAGAAGAAGAAGAAGGAATAATAAAATTGGGTGGCATACTTTACTAGACAAAAAAGAGAAAAGATGGATTATCAGCCAGGGCTGTTTGTTTGCACCTGGTCTTAACATTCACTTATTTGTAACCAATCAGCAGGTTGTGAGGTGTGTTTACATATGCTGAGTGGACTTGGAGTTAAGTATTTTATGGTTGCACTGATGAAGGCATACATGCAGAAACCGGTATGCTAATTTATTCATCCTTTGGGTGTTTGGATATGTTTTATATGGTTATTTCATCAAAATATGGTCTAATTTAAACATTTGGATTCTTTGGATTTATTTATCCAATAAATTTGGAGCAGCTGACTTTTGTGTACTGGCCTTTTTATAATTGCAGTTATGGAAGTTTTTGTCTTTACACCTAGCTGCACTTGCATGGGATTGCTTGCATTTCAGAAAATTAAGAATACACATTTAATGCGTTATGATTTGTTAAAGAAGTTGTGTGAGTTCTGCTTAAACTGTTGTGAGAGATGTTTTGTTTAGTCCACTGATAAAGGTTGTTTGTGTGAAAGCTTTACTTGCCTTTGTTTGTTTGCTTACAATAAACATTTTTGGTACTTTGGAACTCTGATTTGTGTGATATTTTAGGGAGGTATACTGTTGTAGTGTCATTGAGACAGCTCCTGAGGATGTATTCTGGACAAAATTGAGAATGCATTGATAATAATAGCTGGCCAGGACTAAAATAATCTGAAACAGTTTCTTAATAGTTTATTTGAGTCCGGTGTTAATTGTTTCATTTTTTCTTGGTGGTTTCATATCTCTTACCTTATTCTATAGCCCAGTAAGTGGGTCTTTGCATTCTTAATTTGCACATATCTGGGTTAGCTGTCAACAAAGTTTGACACAGGGAACCTAAGACTGTTTAAACTTAAAGGAGAAGAATTTTCCAATCTTCTCAAAATGTTGCTATGTAATCCAGGTACACTACTGCATATGGGTTATATGAATGTTGTCTGTCAGCCTGTGGAATGATTGTGGTCCATGAGGACTAAACAGGACTGTGCAATGGAAAAGTCTATCTGGAATGAAAAATGACATTTTCATTAGCTTGTGGAGCTACTGGAATTTACCAATAGTCTTTGGTTAGGTCCAAACATAATAAAATTCTAGTTGTGTTCAATTTTTCAATCAGTTTGACAACAGTGGCCTGTGACATTAATCAAATGTATACTGAATAAAACCCATAGGCTGATTCAGATTCGTGGCCCAATTAAAAAAAATGTGAATATTCCATTCACTTTGGAATCTTTTTATAACTCCAAGTTTGAGTTTTCTGTGCCTCTTCCTTTACTGCTTGGTGCTGGAATTCCAGCATTCGATAAAGTTTCCAATTTACTTTCTCTGTAGGCGCCAGTTTCTGTATTGTGTTGGATTATACTGGGTTTGCTAGGGAAATATGAAAACATGTCTTTAATCCCGAGTACAAATTAATTTACTTCTTGTTTCAGAGTCTTTAATTACGACTCATCTAGTTGCACTTCAGGCATTTTCTGGAGGACTTGCCTTCCTCCACAAACATATTTGCTATAAAACTTCAATTGTCTGTAAATCTTCATGATATTTATGTGGAACAACCAATCTGGTTTCTTTTCCACAGATGTCTTACCATTTCTACAATTTAAAAAGTTATTTGCTTCTATACAAAGAACATGTTTTCAGCAATGGGTAGTAACATATGTATTTATTTCCTGGTTTCAGCTTTCAAAGATGAGCCTTTTTAGTCATATGCTCTCTGCTGTGTCCCTTTGCTCTCCCCGTGTCCTTTATATGTAGGTTTTGTATTTCTTAACCTGCCCTATCTGTCACTTTTTTAGGAGTAATCTCATCCTTACATATCTTTGCAGCATCTAACAAGCCTTTGTGATGTCTGCATATAGCAGTTCAAATGATGTGAATATAGTTGAGACTTGAGGCACTTCACTTACAGCAAAAAAAAAAAATTAGATTGCCTTAGTCTTTACAAATCCCACAGGGAATTCTTAGTTTGGGAAACAACAGTATTAGGGGTTTTTGGGCATTAACTCTTCTTAGGTGTATTTTTTACATAATCAGTGATGACCAGGATATACTGATGCCAACTACTTGAAAACTACAAGTGGATCTACAATGTCTAGTGTTATTCTTTCACATGAGATTTCCACAATAGATAAGGGAATCAAAGGCTTGGATGCTAACTTTTGACATTCTGGGCAAAGTGCACACAATTTTTTTGCATTCTCCATAAACAAAGATCTTAAGATTTAATGGAAATCCTGGATTCCTAAATTATCTTTCATATGTGGCTATGTGCTAACTTCATCACAAGTGTTTTAAAAGGCCTTAAAATTAATAAGCTTTTCTCCCTGGGCCTCCAATAAAAGGAGTCTTAAATCCCAGTCAGACTGTCACAACAAATAAATGTAAATAAATAAATAATTGGTTCGGGTCTATATTATAAACATGAACACTTACCTTACTGAATCCATAAACGTCGACCCATCCTCATCGAACTACATAAACATCAACCGCCCTAAACCACGAAATTCAAAACATCGAACTATCATACTTGTCCCACCCCACCGCCCACTACATACTACCTACACAAACAAACTAAATAAACCACATACATACACTAACCAAAACCCTACTTCTAACCCTAAACAAAACCCTACTTCTAACCCTACACTAAATCTTACATATACCACCAAGTATGCACTTAACTTAACCTGCACCCTAACCCTATGGTCTGTAACTATCGCACACTTATCTTAAAAAGCTAAACCCAAACAAGCAAAATAATTCACACACATACATTTAACAAAATCCTACACTAAATCTAACATACATTACCATCCATGCACTTACCTAACCCTATGGTCCATAACTATCGCACACTTACCTTACGGAGCTATACTGCAGAAGGCCAATCATGATGATTCAACATTTCCGGTTTCGATCTTCTGGACTTTTGATGTTTTCACGTTTCGATAAGGACGGGTCTACATTTACGAATTTGATAAGATAAGTGTTCAAGTTACTAATATAGACCCATTGGTTCAGTGTCTGTTATTTGCCTATTATTTTCCTTTGGCTACCCGGTAGAGCAAGTCATGTTTTAGTTCTAAGCATGTTTGTAAAGTGGAGCTTCTCTCTTTTCACAGGACAGCAAATCATATCTCCTTTCCAGCTTGCAAGGACACTTTACAGACTGCCTTCATCTCCCATATCTAACTCCACAGATACTTGTCTTCTACCCCCTCTTTAGACACAGAACTGAGGCATCTGACTACCTTAAGATTTAATAGTCACAATCTACCCCAAGAGGCACCTGCTGTTTATTAATCATAACATATACCCTTGTTTGTTGGCTATCTTCATGTTCCGGCTCTGCATTTCTTTTCTATAACCAATCATCTGTTCAGGGCAATCTCAAACTGGTGCATAGAAGAAGAAATAGCATTATAGTATGCAGTGAGATTCCCAGGCTCATAAGATCATAGGATCATAGGAGGTTACTAGGCTAATGGCCCTAGGGCCCTTACAAGCCTAGCCAAGTTCAACCCATGTTCCCAAGGGGGTGGAACCCCCAGGGTAAATTTCCAGTTACCCATCCAATCATCCAAATTACTCTTAAATAGGGCCAATGGGCTTTGGTTTAGCATGAATAGAAAGCTTGTTCCAAAGGTAGGGCAACCATTGTGAGACAAATCTGTCTCTCCAGCAAGTTCTGTTGATGTCACATATCAAGTTAAGGTCTTTTGAGTGAGTGACCTATGTGCCATTTGACTTGTGAATTTGCAGCATTTCCATTAAAGCTGGGTCATAGATTGCTCTATATGCAAGGTGCAGGTCGCCTCTGAGCAGTCTGTATGACATGGAGTAAAGTGACAATGATTTCAGTCTGTCCATATAAGAGAGATCTAGAAGACCTTGAATTGTCTTTGTAAGGAATTTTTGTGGTCTCTGCAATGGCTGCAGGTGTTTGGAAAGGAATATACCAAAGGGACCATTGTACTCTATTATTGGCCTGATGAGGAAAGAGTACAGGGGAGGTTATAACTTCTATTCTTCTGGAGGCAATACCCTTACTTATGAGATGAGCAATATAAAATGCCCTTCTTACCACTGTGGAGACATGGTAATTGAAGTTAATGTTGCTGTTGACCTGTGTGCCTAGATCTTTCACCATTGACTGTGTGCTTAGGGTACTGCTATTGATGTGGTAGTTTTCAGGAACGTCACCCTTGCTGAAGGGGATGATGATACATTTTTAAGTTTAAGGCCATGATTTTGGCACCAGTCACTAGTCTGCATAAGACCGTCTTCCAGGATGTTGACATTGCTAGGGGTTTCAATGATCGCTTCCAGTTTGCAGTCATCAGCAAACTTTGTCAGCCGCAGTCCTTTAGTTTTAGCCTGTACTTCCGAGAAGTAGATTCTGAACAGTAGGGGTCCCAGAACTGAAGCCTGTGGAACACCAACTAGTTACAGGTCTTCTGGATGAGGTGAAGTTCCCTATTTTGATGGTATGAGTTCTATCAGTGAGCCAGTTCGCAACCCACCTGACAATATATAGGTTGATACCCAGCTGGATGAGTTTATCAATGATGCCTGAGTGGGGGATTGTGTGAAAGGCCTTGGTTAAGTCTAGGTTGGCTGTATGCACAAATCTGCCCTCATCTAAGGCTTTGATGACTGTTTTGAAGAAGTCCACCAAGTTTAACACGTATGACCTTCCCTTGACAAAGCCAAACTGGGTGGGATCAAGCATTTGGAGATTTCCTATATCTTTGTTAATAAGGTCCATGATGATTCATTCTATGACCTTTCAGATAAGGCTGGTCAGGCTAATGGGTCTCTAGTACCCAGGGTCTGTGGATCCATCCCCTTTGTACAAAGGGATGACAGTAGCTGTTTTCCATTCTGCTGGGATGAAGCCAGTGCTTAGGCTGTGATTGAAAAGCGTACCCAATGGCAATGCTAATTCCTGTTTTAACCCATCTAGAACACAGCCCAGGATGTTGCCTGGTCCCATAGAAGCTGTGTTTTTGACCTTGCAGAGACTGTTTAGGACCTTCTCCTTAAAGATACTAGGTGGTGACAGGTGTTAGGGATGATTTGGGGTATATGTGGCAGGGACAGAGGAGTGAAGTTTTCACTGAACCTGTCAGCCACCAGGTTTGCTATATCCACAGGTTCTGTATATGTAATACCTTTAACTATGAGTTCAGCGCAAATCTGGGCCTTACCTTTGAGGTTACAGATGTAACTAAAGAACGTCTTGTGGTTATCATTGGTTAGGGAAGCTAATTTAGATTTGTAGTTTGCTTCAGAAGACTTCTGTAAGAGTCTCATTTGCTTGTTTAAGATGTGGAGGGAGTGTTTCCAGTTTTGAGACCATTCCTTCCTACTTTTAGATAACAATTTCTTTCTCCTATTGTATGGCCTATTAATGGCAGTTGTCCACCAGGTAGGTTTGCTTTTCCTTGAAGATCTTTCTTTGGTTCTGTCAGATATGGCAGAGTCAATACAATTGTACAGGTATTTATATATAGCATTGTTGTATAACTAAGCTTAGGTGTCTGTTCCATCAGTGGGGGAGGGGCTATGAATCTATTTATGCTGTCAAGTAAGAGATTGTAATTTGCCTTGGAGAAGTTTTTTAGTGTAGTTGTTGTTAAAGGGTGGTCTTGTGTCATAGTTACTTCTAGCGAGACTGATTTATGGTCAGATCTCACCAGAGACGGCCACGCACTGGGGTTGAGCATCAGATCCAGGATGTTTGCAAGATGGCCTCGGAATCACAAATACATATGCTAATTATTACCTTTGCTTAATTATATCTTTACTATAGTCAGTTTCAGCATGTTACATATTTGAGTATAATGCAGGCAGCAGACAAGTAGTTTTAAATGTGCCAGAACAGTTATCATTATGTTGTTTTTTTAACTAGAGCCAGCTTAAGCATAATGGATACTCCATTATATTTTTTCACAGTAAATGTATTTAAGTAATTTTGACTAGGATAAATTACATATTATTATTTCCAGTTCAACTGTAACATTGATAATGTCCTGTCAAAACACCATGCATATCTCAGGATTCTTTTCGGGCAATCATGTAAGTTATTCATTTATTATTATTATTATTATATACCATTAAACATCCTTGCAGTGAGATCTTTCAGCATTTCACTGGGGCTACATTATGAGGTTCACATAAATCAGCCTTGCCAATCCTACAACAAGTCCTTTGGTAAAAACAATAGATGTCAAATGTTTATTCTGCCCTTCTCTCTGTCCACAAAGCATGTTTAGGAGCATATTTGATTTTCAAAGCAACAGATGAAAGAACCACCTATATGTGTGTATTCTGTGACACAGCCCATTTCCATGGGGTTTGTGGGCCATTGCTTGAACAGGCATTATTATCAAGACTCACCTTTCTCCAGATTATGTCGGGTATGTCAAAAGGAAGGGCTTCAATTCCATCGACTGCTAGGTCGTGCGTAATGCATCATCATCATCATCTTCTTTCGGCTGTTCCCGTTAGGGGTTGCCACAGCAGATCATCTGTTTTCATTTCTTCCTGTCCTCTGCATCTTGCTCTGTCACACCAACAACCTGCATGTCCTCTCTCACCACATCCATAAACCTTATCTTAGGCCTTCCTCTATTCCTGTTACCTGGTAGTTTCATCCTTAGCATCTTTTTCCCAATATACTCAGCATCCCTCCTCAGCACATGTTCAAACCAATGTAATCTTGCCTGTCTGGCTTTGTCTCCAAACCTTCCAACCTGGGCTGACCCTCTAATATACTTATTCCTAATCCTGTCCACCCTCGTCACACCCAGTGCAAATCTTAACATCTTTAACTCTGCCACATCCAGCTCAGACTTCTGCCTTTTTGTCAATGCCAATGTCTCCAACCCATATAACATAGCTGGTGTCACTACCCTCTTGTAGACCTTTCCTTTCACTCTTACTGGTACTTGTCTGTCACAAATCTCTCCTGACACTCTTCTCCACCCACTCCATCCTGCCTGAAATGCAAATGGTATTATATGCATTGTGTCAGTGCGCCATCTGGGCAGTTCACAGGATTCCCATGTTTGACACAAATCTGATCTGTACCAGCATTTTTATGTAAGTGACTTTCCACATGATCATCTAGATGGTAGATGTACACATTGCCAGTAGAGGAAGGGAAGGTCCAGTCTCATAAATGTATATAGCAGACCACTCAAGATGGTGTTTGTTGTGGTGTTTTGCATGTGATGCTGGCATTCTGTGCAAAGCATGTCTGATAACTTTCATGCTCAGTCTCCAAACACTTGCAGAGATAGTGTATAACACAAACAAACTAGTGAAAAACAAAAAAAGTGAGTCAGCTGTAGGTTTCCCCCATATGTTAATGTGAGTGCTTTCATTCAAAATAATAATGTCTGAAGAAGTCTAAGCATTATTTTGAACAAAAGCGCCTACATTAAAGTTTGGGGGAAATCTACAGCCGACTCGCCTTTTTTATTTTTCAATAGTGTATAACACATCACTATCACAGACATTGAAAATCATTGCACATATGTTTGGACTTTTGAATGTCCAATTTCACTGCCTGGATTCCTCCTGTGCTGCACTGCAGTTTGCTCCAGAAAACTGCATCGAGATATTTGTTATTTACGACATGCTATGCAACATGATGTGATGAAAGCAGCTACAGTATATACTGTCTGACATTCCAATGTTAGTAGAAGAGGAGTCATCTGAAGAACTAGCTATGGAGGGACCACATGAGAAGCGGTGATGAAGGCAATACATTGTTGCATTTGAAAAGAAGTGTTGTATGGTCCACAACTGTAGGATGTGATGAGAAAACCACAGAAGAAAACCGAAGTGTGTAATAACATAACATGTTTATGCATTACATTGTAATTAAAGGACATGCACTGAATTAGAAATTACATGGAGTGTGTGTGTGTGTGTGTGTGTGTGTGTGTGTGTGTGTGTGTGTGTGTGTGTGTGTGTGTGTGTGTGTGTGTGAGACTATTCATGTCAGCAGACAAGTGAGCTATTACTGCCTCCAAATGGCCCTATTTTAGTGGTCACAGCCTTGTGTACTTCTGTAGTGTAACCATTTCAACACTATGTCTCTGGTATAGTAAAGATCCCATATTCCCTATAACACATCATGCTGTGTGCATATGCAGCAGTGATATGGCATTTAAGATGCAAGACAGTGACTGATCATGTTCCCTCTGCCTTGCCAGATAAAGCAATCAGGCAGGGCTGCTTCCTTTCCTACCCTGACCCCTACTACCTGACAGGTTGAGCCCCTCCCACCACCACAAAGGCTGCAGTTCTTTCCTAACAGGTTGAGCCCCTCCCCATTTGGAGGGCTGCCATCTGTCCTGACCTGACTGTTGTGCCTTGCCATTTCAAGCTACATAGCAGTACTGCAACCTGTTCTGACCTGTCCTCTGTTGCCAGTCAGGTTGAGCTACCTTCCACAACAGCAGAATTACAACCTATCTTACCCTATTCCCTGGTTCCTTTCAGGTTAGGCTCTCCCACTATGTTATTCTCATGTCCTGTGCTGTACAGTGCTGCACAACACTCTACTGTTGTGTTATACTGCCTGCTAATTTCATATGCCCTTATGTGGTCACTGCAGTCCTGAAGTCCATTGCCAGTAGACTTGTCTCCTGACAGGTTACCTATATGGCATTGTACTCTGATGTCTCCTTATATATTCTGAAGGCTTAAATTGTGTGACATAATTCAGTCTTCAGAAATAAGGGAAATGTGAATCTTATCAGACTAAAATCATATATGAAGCATGATAATTATGCTAAGGAGGTGGTTTAGTGTGGTTGTCTGTGATTCACCAAACCTATATGTATATGCATGTTTTTAGCCTTAGAACATGCTGTGGGGAGCATACCTACTTCTTTCTGGCTGGGAGGCTATCTATGGTGCTCACACATGCACAGACACTGCAAAGCCTGACTACACTACTATCACTTTGCATAATGCTATTCACCTGTCATAAAGCTGACATTCATTGGCATTGTGTTACCCATATGCCTATTGATGCATGTCAGGTGATGTTTGCTATATGCAGCCATGTGCACCAGGCTAGCGATTTTTCTTCTAGATAAAACCTAGAGAGTGAACATGGCCTGACCACAGCAGACATTAACAGGGCCTCCAGCTAAGGAAGTAGGAAGTGGAAATTCTTCTCCTGCAGTACTGGGATCATTGGAAACAAACAACTGGAACTATGAAGGCATGATTTATAAAGTTGAGCCTAGCCCTAACTTGACAGGCTAATGAGTAGCCACTGGGTTTATCTGCTCTGCAAGCAGTACAGGAACAAATTGAGTAACATAAGGTGGGCCACCAAGACCTTCACTGGCAATAGAGAGAGGAGGGCAGGGAAAAGAGCTGCCATTTTATTGCCTGTTCTCCCTTCTTGACTTGGCACTGTAGAGTACAGCTAACACTTGCAGATGTAATTGCATCTGTTGTCAGGCCTATGCTGTGATCATTACCATTTGTTTTATTTTTCCAGGTTTGCAGCAGGTTGAAGAAAATAGAATAGTCTATCAAAGAAGATGAGACAGGTTCTGCAGGTGGCAGGATAAATGTAATGTATTATTAGAAGTAACATATTGTTTTAATGAGCTGTAGCATGCATTGAATTTCTGTTGTATGTGTGCCATTTATTTATTTTGTAATTTAAGTTGTTCTTTTGTTTTGGTGGATTTATTTTCTTTTTCCGCACAATCAGCTGTGGTGTAGGCAGAGGTGATGCAGGGGCCACAGCACCGTACACAGGCCATTGAGCCTTCTAATGGGTAATCAGCAGTCTTCAGGCCTGCCAGTCTATAGACTGATGAAGTATACCCTGTGAAAGGTGACTTGGAGGGCTTGCTGGTAACTTCTATGGATACCTCTCTGAATGAAAATGAAAATTCTCATCTCAGAGTGGTGTGTAGGAGCACCCCTGGGTCACCTGGCAAGAAATGTATCTGCTGTTGAGTATTGAGATGGATGAATGCCTACACTGGCACACTGTAAGGCCCCCTCCTACAACTTATGATGTTAGAGAGCCAGCCAAACTTGACCAGTGGGCTACCAAAGAAACAGAACTGAACTACACAGATGACTGAGTTATGGATGAATTTTTACATTTTCAGTTTTGGCTGGCTTTCCTTATCCATCCCTATCCTGTATCATTGTGTTTCCCTTTCCTTATTTGTCACTCTCCATCTCTTGTATGCAGTTCATTTCTCTCTGTTAACATTTGCCCACTCTCTGCCAGCCTGCATATTTCAATGTTTACCCCTTTTATGTGCCTTTACTTCTGTCAGACATTGTCTGTGTTCTGTAATTATTTGTCTGCCACTTCATTCTTCCTTATAGTTTCATAGTATAGTACTAGGCTATCTGCCCTAGGGCATTTATAAGCCTAGCCAAAGTATATAGCTTTCGCTTGGTTTTATTTGGGATTGCATGATCCATGCATTCTTGGAGATGCCCATAGAAAGCATTTGTGAAGGATTCAGCAGTATGGGATGTGGTTTCCACTGGCCCAGGGGGCTTGAAGGATACCATTTCAGTCCTAAGGAGTGTTTTTCCCTTGCTACCTTATTCCCTTATCCCTTTATCCCCCCAAAAAGTGTGAGCACATATACTCACAAAAAAGTATTTTGTCCTCCCCTCTGCAACAATCTTTCTTTCCCAATACCCTTCTGAGACTTCCTTTGATTGCTCTTGGTCTTCCTATTTATGCCTGCACTATCTCTCCATTTTCTCTGCATTTATATGTTAACATGATATTGCACACTACTGTGGTGCCTTGAATGGACTGCTTACTGCACCCATGTGGCAGCAATATGAAGCTCTGATGCACATGTGCACAAACATAGTGTCAGGAAAACTGCCTGCATTTCACTTTTGCTGAAGTCATGTGATCCCTCTTTCAAAATAAGGTTAGTCTTGCAGTATGATTGCTATCATTATCACAGCTGTGATTATTTATTATGCAGCACTGTCACTGGTATGTCATCACTCTGCATGTGCTCAAGCATGCCTAAGCTCTGTCGAGCCATGTTGTTATAACTTTATCAAGATATTTGCAATTACTCAGTCAAGTTATCTCTTTTTACTTAAATACCACCCCTATATTGCAATGTTTTCATTATGATTATAAATCTCTTCTGAGTTTGGAGTGACTTTGGTGAACTTTTAATGTACAACACTTAAGGGCAGCTGTGGGAACCTAGTTATGGTAAGACTATATAATCCTACTGGACTGTTAACCTGTATAAACCTGCTTTCCTAAGCCTTTTATCATTACTGTTGATAGTAAAGAATCTTAAGTTGAGGGCCTGCTCATTGATATGCAGAAGTTTGCTTTGCTATATCTAATTCATTGACAGTTTTCCAGATATCGGCATCTATTGGGCAGAAGCCACAGTCATTCCTATTTTCATTCTGTAAATATGCTTCACCTTAACTCATGTTCTGGTGTTGAGAAGCTGAGTGACATAGATTACATGTATACCATTCACGTTATGTATTGATTAGCAGCATGGTCAAGAGTGATGGTGGTACCCATCATGGAATGATATAGCTAGATGGTGAGCATTAGAATAGAAGGGGGATAATGTATGTTATCCCTTTGTCCACTGTCACATGTTCTGTAAACCATTTTGGAATAGCATGCAAGACAATAAATAAAACTGCTATTTTTTATTGACTGACTCTTTTATAAGAGCTTAGAAAATAATATGAGGCAACCTAGAGAAAGCCTATACTACCAAAATGGAAAAGTAAGACAAGATTCTACTTCTAATTGCTGTCAAATGAAAAGGAACAAGAGCACCTTGTTATATTTTATTATTTTAACTCTGTGTTTCTCATGCTTGGTTGGGTGAATAATGCTTACAATGATGCATTTATGAAATCTTATAGCCTGTTGAGGTGGTTTGCAATGGAAGGGAGGACTTCTATCTCTTAATTAATGTCATGAAGATGGTTTGATATCTGCTCCATTGAGACCTAAAATATAGCTCTACAGGGCATAAACACTTTTTTTAATCAAGATGTTGTTAGAATAGCTCCTGGATGTTCTTTGATGATCCCTTAGTGGGTTGTGGATCAGGTTTAGTCCACTGAAGAGGTCAAGTGTGGAGAATCTGTACGTCTCACAAAAATACTTTTGAAAGAATATTAAAGGTAGTATTCTTAATTTGAGGAAATGGTTTTAGCACAAAAATACTTTTGAACGAATATTAAAGGTAGTACACTTAATTTGAGGAAATGGTTTTAGCACAAAAATACTTTTGAACGAATATTAAAGGTAGTACTCTTAATTTGAGGAAATGGTTTTAGCACAAAAATACTTTTGAACGAATATTAAAGGTAGTACTCTTAATTTGAGGAAATGGTTTTAGCACAAAAATACTTTTGAACGGATATTAAAGGTAGTACTCTTAATTTGAGGAAATGGTTTTAGCACAAAAATACTTTTGAACGAATATTAAAGGTAGTACTCTTAATTTGAGGAAATGGTTTTAGCACAAAAATACTTTTGAACGAATATTAAAGGTAGTACTCTTAATTTGTGGAAATGGTTTTAGCACAAAAATACTTTTGAACGAATATTAAAGGTAGTACTCTTAATTTGAGGAAATGGTTTTAGCACAAAAATACTTTTGAACGAATATTAAAGGTAGTACTCTTAATTTGAGGAAATGGTTTTAGCACAAAAATACTTTTGAACGAATATTAAAGGTAGTACTCTTAATTTGAGGAAATGGTTTTAGCACAAAAATACTTTTGAATGAATATTAAAGGTAGTACTCTTAATTTGAGGAAATGGTTTTAGCAAATATTTCTTGGGGAATGTCATTTAAAATGCATCAGGAAACAGAACGAAAAGTTGTGGAATCAATAAAATGTTGTAAAAGCATTTCCTGACTGTGGTGGCTGACTCTTTACATGGGTTAAAGCAAGTTGCAATATTGTTTCATAAGTCCCTGCCAATTTCCATAGAAGTACTGGGGGTGAGTAAAGTGGGTAGGGAAGGTATTAGAATATATTCTCAACTGATAAGCATAGGTAACATCAATGCAATATGGATGACGCAGAATTCTTCCAGAAAACTTCTTTGTGATTTATGAGGAACTGACTCTGGCTCTGTACAATGTGGTTCTGTTGGGGACTTCAATCTTATTCTTATTACTGAATTTGACAGACTATGCAACAAGAATACCATGTCAAGGCTCAAAGATTTCTTACTGAATGGTTACAGGATAAAACTTGGAAAGATTACTGGAGGCGAAAGCATTCCAAAGACATAGGTATGAGACTTGGCCATACTAGAAAGAAAGCTGAATTAACTCACCTCCACACTATCACATCAGAAAATACAGTCAACAGAAATCAAATAATTGTCATTATGACAATATGCACCATTGATGATGCTCATTGATGTTGACACACTTATTACAAATAGCTGGTCATGGAGGTCCAAGAATAATTACTTATTTTTTGATAGAAGATCATGTCTTAAAAGTAAAATAACCAATGTACACTCCATTACTTGACTCTTAGAAATTTTATAGGTCCATATTACCCCCTTATTATTATATAATATACTGAGAACACATTTTTAGACCTTAATCTTGTTTTATAGCTCAAGTTTCCAAATGTTTACTTTTACTAGTAAAGTATTTTTGAATCTTTTCCATCTTACTAATATCTGCTTTGGAGTAAATCCAAAATCCCAAACCATATTCTATAACTGGTCTTATTGAATATTTATAAATTAGTCCCAGCACACTGAAGTGTCTTGAAATTATTGTTCTTAACATTGTCCTAATTGTGAGATGGTCCTTTTTAAAATGTTATTTACCTGACCTCCAAATCCTATTCCCAAATCTTCAAACTCTACACACTCTCCTATAAGAATGTAATCCAAACTCTATGGTTATATATGATTTATCTTACCTAAATCTCACCTAATTACCTTAACCCCCTAATAAACTGCGGACTCAGAGAAAAGAATTTCTCTCTTACAGATTCTAAATTTATTTTTCTTATAAATAATTGTATATGGATTTTCTTACCAGTATTATGCTGTATGTTACTGTACTCTACTATTACTTCCATGTATATATATATATTTTTGCAGATTTATGTTACTATTTATGTATTGTTTTTATTGTACTTTTCTCCCTGGGCCTCCACTGAAAATGGGCAACCTGCCCAGTGGGACTCTCCTGATAAACAAATATAAAATAAATAAATAATTGTAACATTTTGTATTTAGTGTTGTTAAAACAGATCCATTAAGACTTGTTCATTCATGTAGTTTGTTCAGATAGTTTTAGAGGATTGTCTGAACTTCCATTTATGCAGCAAAACCAGACATTTTAACATCTGCAAATTTCCTAGTCCAACAATTACTTGACAATAGAAATATTAACATAAATACATGGAGTAGTATTGGTCTTAACACAGAGGCCTGAAGGACATACTTACTAATTTCATATTATTTAAAATCAACCCTTTGCATATAGACCTTAGATGTTCTACCACGTACCCAATTTTTCTAGCCAGTGTATGACATAATAGTCAAAGCCCCAACCATTCTGTACTTATGGGTTAATTTATGTGGCACTGAATCAAAGGCCTTGACAAGTTATAAATATATTATATTTATAAAATTGATTTACAGAGGTCATGTACCAAATCAAAGTCGAAGTTAACAAGGTTCATTTTGGATGATCTTTCTTTTGTATACCCATGATGATATATATCACAACACATATTATCCATTTGAACACTCACTAAATTTCTTAAGATCCTAACAAAACATTTCACAATAAGTCTGTAAGAAGACTGATGGGTTTAAAATTATTTACCATCAATGACTACCATTTATGGACTGTAATAGCTTTGGTTATTTTTCACTTTATAGGATCTATTCTGGATTCTAATGACTTCTGAAAGAGAATGTTCATGCAGTCTAATAAACTGCCCTTTATTTTAAATAGGAAGGTGTACTAAGCATTTCCTTGCCATGACTTTCATAATTAAGGGACATTAAGAATGAAGAATAAAGCAAAGAGTGACTTTCCCATTCAAGCTTTTAAATCCTTCCCAATGAATAAACATTCACTATATTAAAATGATCTTACTCTAGGTTATCACCATTAAAGATCTTAACAGTGGTCCTCTGATCTTTATGGCAATGATGTACATATCTAAAAAATGGGTTCCTATCACATATTCAAACTTGTACAAGTTCAAACCTTATATGTTTGAGACAATAAGTTTGAACTTGTACAAGTTTGGGCTTTTCAATGGAAATCTCTGTAAGGGGAGGTTTCTGTTCTGTTGAAAGAGGTGCAATGTCAGAGTTGGTATATTTAAGTAGCAGGGCATGTTGGGGGCTACAGGAGGCTTGCCTCCCTTTTTACAACAGTTTATTTTGTTTTTACTTCCTTCTTTTTTTTTTTATTATTCATAGTCGAAGTTTTGTAATTTTGAATGGAATGTTTCTTACATTTCGTGTTCAAATTATAAAACTTCAACTATGTGATATAGACCCCTGAAAAACATATGTGAACACTGTCCATCACCCTACTGCTACATTTGTTCAGATACTTCTTTTTAGAAATATTTATACCCTGGCATGCATTTCTAATACAATACTCATGTATTTTAACATTATTTTTTGGATAGGGGTTCCTTTATACATTACATCTTCTTTTGTTTAATGTTGTTATTTCTATCAGTATTCATGGGGTGCTATCCTTTGACTAATAGAATATTTGTTGAAAGTAAACAGAGGTAAATGAGAAAGCTCAAGTCAGGTCTGATATCCTGACTGTGACCCAGAGGGTGACAGGACTAACAGGAAACAGAGGACAAATGATTAGTCCAGATAAAATCACTTTAGCTAGCAGATCTAGGAGACTCTCTCTCTCTCTGTCTCTGATGCCCTCCTTGTGAAAGGAATAAAGACACCTTTTTTGAATTTTCAAGCAGTTTATTCAGTTAAGTAGTTAAATGGAAAAGTGTTCTTGTTCTAATCCAAGTAGTTTATTTGGTTAAATAGGTAGATAGACAAGTGTTCTTAGTTGAACACAAGTAATTTATTCATTTAAGTATGTAAATTGATAAGTGTCCTTATTGTAGTCCAAGTAGCTTATTTGGTTAAGAAGGTAGATAGATAAGAGTTCTTATTCTAATGCAAGCAGTTTATTCAGTTAAGTAGGTAACTAAATTATGTTTGTCCGTCTACCTACTTAACTGAATAAACTACTTGAAACTTCAACAAGGCATCTTTAATCCTTCCACAGGAAGTGCATCAGAGAGTGGGACTCTGCTTGACCTGCTAGCTAAAGTGATTTTATCTAGATTAATCCTCTGTACTCTGTTTCGTTGATGAAAGCTCATACATATCCACTAAGGAGACCATTTGTTATATACGAGACCTCACATCTTAAGAACCAGCAGCAATTTAAATTCTCCATCCAATCTTCAAGTTTTAATATGATTTTTCAACTGAATCATAGTATGCAGAATAGAAATTATTTATATCTTTCAAATCATGAGTTTTTGCTTTAAGTAGACACTCTACTTTACATCTCACCTTCATATGATAATAATTACTCCAATGTTTCTTACTTTGAACATCTGCTATAATCATATCAGGTGAAGATAATATAATGCCAAGGATATTCATATGTCTGCTAGGGTAATTACATGTTTGGAAACAGACAATTGAAACAAAGCTGTTAGCATTATATTTTTATTATCATTTACTCCTACCATTTAATCACAGTCAATATTTGAAAGATTTAAGTCTCTACCTAAGATGTAATATTTATAAAAAGTAGTGCCTTTCAGTTCCTGCACTCAGCTAATTGTTTCCTTTTTTCTCATTGATTGTGTCCTACATAGCCCAATAAACTATTTATTCAGACATCATTCTCCACTGTATAATCACAGATATCATTTCTGACTTATCACCATTAAGAACTTTTTTTATATTATTACCTTCCATTACAAAGAATGATACTGCACCTTTTCATGTTGTTTCTACAGTGCTTAAAAGTGTTATATCCTCCAATTCCCCATCAGTTGTTTAGAGTCATTAACACAAATTTCTGTTTTAATGTAGACATCTAATGCATCTTCAAAGAACAGCAACCTTAACTCATCCATGTTTATTAAACATCTTGCATTTATCATCACATCAACATACATAACACAAGAGTTACCTTTTGCAGCGTTAACTCCACCTCTGAAAAACGCTAATAATCATCTCTATGTTATGATGCAAGATTTCATTGGCTTGGTGATTTAAATTATATCTTTCAGTAGCACAATCTCTCTGTTGCCTATCAGGAATTCCCAAAGGCACAAGTGAAAGCATTTTTTTTTTCTTGACTCCAAAATCATTTTTCTGATCATACTGCTGGTTGTAATAATAGCAGATGTAAGTGCTTTTCCATTTTAATAGTAGTAAAATATGAGTAAAGATTGTTTTATGTAATAAATTAAGCACAATTCAATTATCAGTTTACCTTCTTTAATAGCACATCTATTTGAGTATTCCCTGTGTCATTATTATCCCCAAGACCTAATACCCTTAAAAAGGCAAACCTAATTTCAATTATTCTAAATATTCCCTTTCTTATATTGGTCAATTTTGCTCTAGACAAGGCTGAAACCACATATATATTTTTGTCAAGGTGAATGAGGCAGTTTTTTTCAATCCTCTCAACAGTGAGTTACCAGTAATAATAAATTGTCCTGTTTAACAAGAAGGAGAGATATTATCAGTCTTCATTTCCCTTTGAACATTCCTAACAAATCTAAAACATTTACTGGCTCTCAACTTTTTATCATACAAAATTAACTACTTAGAATGCATCATAGAATTATTTAATGCTCATTAACCTCCATATATTCTTCACAATCCCAACTACTTCCTGCATAAGACTAGTGGTTCTGCAGTCATGTTCCAACTCTACTTTAATATCATCCAGGACTTCACAGAGTGCAACCCATAATGTTTTTTTTTTCTTTTATTTAAGTATTACAGAGGTCACCCATCCAGTCTAGAATATTCAATAGTGACAGCACAGAGAATTTTGACTGTTGCTTAAATTAATACCTACAAATGCGTATATATTTTTACAAGAAGCATCAAATAATTAATTGAAATGAAATATGTTGTAATAGTGGAAACTCAAAAACATTTCAAGTTACAGTGTCAAGACAGAATGCATTAAATCATGCATAGGTTATTTTTTGAGTTTCTGCCACCAAGACCAAAATGGTATTGTTATTAAGAGTCAGAAGTAAACTTAAAGGTGATTTAATTTTTGTCTGCAAAACCCACGAAGCAACAGTATAGAAGAGAATTCAAAAAGGTTACTGTGAGGTGCAGATGACATGTACACCTGAAGGTAACCTTTTTGAATTCACAGACAGCCCTAACATGGTGCTATTGCATGAATACAGCAAGCACATGGTGGGTTGTTTGTCCAGCCATGATAGATGCTAATGAGGTGGACCAGGAGAGAGACATATGCTAATTAGCCAAATTAGCCATGTGCTGTCCTTGACAGAACTGGCTTCTGGAAGGTATCTAAATGCTTAGTGATTCATAGAATTATTTTGCCATGTAAATTAGAACAGCCATTCTTTGCACCTGGCTTACAGTAGTGATGGTGTCATATATCTTGGCTGAGGGAAGAGTGGGAGAGTTTAGTGGTAAGGTAGGGTTAGGATGCGTATGTATGAGGTTATGCAATGATTTGCATGTGTGGGTGCATGCAGGAGTTTGTGTCTGGCTGGGAGATAGTAGATTGGGGAGTTAGAGGTATGTTAGCAGGTGTTTTTGAGTTTTTGTGTGTGTGTGTGTGTGTGTGTGTGTGTGTGTGTGTGTGTGTGTGTGTGTGTGTGTGTGTGTGTGTGTGTCTGTCTGTCTGTCTGTCTATGGGTAAAATAAAGTTGTTTCGGCTATTAGTACTATATTTTCAATTATTTACTCCTATCATTTTATCCCAATCAATATTTGGGAGATTTAAGTCTCCAGTGTCAGTGAATGTGATTGGATGGGGTGGGTGGAATGTGTGTGTGTGTGTGTGTGTGTGTGTGTGTGTGTGTGTGTGTGTGCGTGTGTGTGTGTGCGTGTGTGTGTCTTACTGTGTATGTGTGTTTCTGTATTTCTGTCTGTCTGTGGGTAAGTTGAGGTGGCTGTCGTACTTCCACAGAACCTTAGATTAATGAGTACAGTCTACAATCTACATCATTGGCTGGATGAATACTAGCCACCAGGAATAACCCTTGGGTACCTAATTGGCAAACACACAGAATGGGGATTGGGGCTGGTGTGGGACACTAGCCATCAGGGATACTCAATATGGCCTGCCTTAAAGGCACATATTAAAAAAATAATAATAAAGGTGCAGAGAACTACTAGGTTTAAGTAGCTTACCATAAAAGGCAATAAACAGAATTAAAACCCAGTACGATCTTATTGAATGTATTAGTCCTCTGTACCACTACAAGACGCCAGAGTTAGACTTAAAAAATAAATAAATATAAAATGCAACTACTAAGGGGAAAGGGGTGTGAACAGAGTAACCTTGATATAAGAAATACCTGAATTAGCCTGCCACAGCAGGAGTTTTTTTTTTTTTTTTTTTTTTTATAACGTGTATTGAGAATCTAGAGCATTATGCAGTGCCTGAGACACTTTGTGATGTACAAGGTATAGGAACAAGAGGGCATACCTTTTCTAATATTTGGATATACCCTTCTAATACAGTTTTTGTATATTTTAACATTATTTTTCGGACAGGGATTCCTTTAAAACATTCCATCTTCTTTTCCTTTTTTTAATGATATTATTTCTATCTTTATTCATGGGGGTAAGTTATCCTTTCACAATATACCACTTTGTTGAAAGTACATACATGTCCATTAAGTAGGTTATTTGTTATATAATAGAACTCACATATCATGAACCAGCAACAATGAATTCTCTGTCTCATTTCCAAGTTTTAATATAATTTACAAACTGAACCATAATATGCAGAATAGAAATTCTTTTCTTCTGTCAACTCAAGAGCTTTTCCTTTAAGTAGCTCTGCTTTACATGTTACCATCACATGATCATAATTACTCAGATGTTTCTTATTTTGCACCTCTGTTACCATCATTTCAGGTGAAGATAGTACAATGTTGATGATATTCTTATGTCTAGTAGAGCTAAGTACATGTGTGGAAACAAATTGAAACAAAGCTATTTGTACTATATTTTCAATATTGTTTACTCCTATCATTTTATCCAGCCAATGTTTGAGAGGTTAACCTAAGATGCAATGCTTACATGAGATAGTTCCTTTCAGTTCCTCCATCCAGCTTACTGTTTTATTCTTTCTCGTTGACAGTGATCTATAGAGAAGAATAAATTGTTTGTTGGAGTATATTTCCCCCTGGAGAATCACAGATATAATTTCTAACTTATCATAATTAAACTAATTTTTGCATTAGTACTTTCCATCACAACAATTGATTCTCTACCTTTTCATGTTGCTTCTATAGTTGTTAAATACTTTATATCCTCCAATTATCCATCATTTGGTTAGAGTCATTAAACCAAGCTTCTGTTTTAATGTCCATAAATACCACCTTCTCAAAGAATAGCAGCCTTAACTCATCTATTTTTATTAACTGTCTTGCTTTTAAAACTATCCCTTCAATATCATTATACTGTATGCTAGAGTTACGTTTTGCAGTTTTATTAACTTCATGTAAAAAATGTTTAATAATCTTCTCTGTGTTATAATACAAGATTTTATTGGCTCAATAGCTTAAGTGATATAATTCGGTAGCAAAATATTCCTTCTGTCCTGTCAGAAATCTTCAAAGGCAAAGATGGAAATGTGATTCTTAACTCCATCACCACGCTTTTGATCATGCTACTGGATGTAATATCAACAGTTGTAAGTGTTGTTTTTCCATATTTAATAGTGGGAAAATGTGAGTAAAGATGACCTTTACATTATAAACTAAGCAATGTTCAACAATCATTTTAACTTACAGTATCAGTTTGAGTCTTCTCTATTTCATTATTATCTCCAAAAACTAATACACCTGAAAAGGCAAACCTATTTTTAGTTAATATAAATATTATCTTTCTTATATATCTGTCACTTTAACTGTATATAAGTCTGAAACCACAACTTTTTGTTTGGCAAGTTGTGTGAGGTGTTTTTTTTTTTTTTTTTTTTATGCTGTCAGCACTAAGATACCAATAATCAAAAACTAATTGTTGAACAAGATGGGGATATATTATTGGACTCTGTGGGAACATTCTTACCCAGAGTGAAAAGTTCACTGCCTCTCAGTTCTTTATCACATAAATTAAATCCTTAGAATGTATCTTAAATGTATTTAATTCTCCTTAGCCTTCATGTATATTCTTCGCTATCCTAACTGCTTGCTGCATAGGGTTGGTCATTTTGCACTCATGCCCTTTCTCTTCTTTAACATCATTCAGGACTTCAGTGAGTGCAGCAAATAAGACACTCCTTTTCTTCTTTTATTTAACTGCTCCAGAAGTCATCCATCCAGTGTTGAATAGTCTATACTGATGGTACAGAGAGAACTTTTTGACTGTGACATCAATTAATACTCACAGAGGCAGATGAGATTTTACAAGAAGTGGCAGATTACTCGCTGATTATTGTAAAATTGGAAACTCAAATATAATTTCAAGTTACAGTGTCAAGACAGAAATGGCAATATTATTAAAAGTCAGAAGTAAAGTTCAAGGTGATTTTTTTTTTTCTGCAGAACCCAGCAAACAACAGAATAGAGGAGAATTCAAAAAGTTTACTGCAAGGTGTATATTATGTGTAAACCTCAAGGTAACCCAACAGCCCTACCATGGTATTATTGCATGCAGACATGCACCATAACTGTGGATGCCTTCAGTGGCCATGATAGATACTAATGAGGTGGACCAAGGGACCGGCATATGCTAATTATCCATGTGGTCTTTTCCCCAGAACTGCCTCTGGGAAGGTATCTAAACATTGAGCAATTCATAGAATTTCTTGTTCATGCAGATAAGCATAACTAGTCTTCTTACCTTGTTCTCCATAGTGGCCATGTCCATCCATCATGCTTGAGTCAAGTGCTGAAGAGTTTGGTGGTTAGGAGGTGTGCATATGAGTTTGTGCAAGCATTTGAATGCGTGAGTACATGTGGGAGTTTGTGTGTGTCTGGGAGATAGTGGGTAGGGGAGTTAGGAGTAAGTTAAGCATGTGTGTGTGTGTGTGTGTGTGTGTGTGTGTGTGTGTGTGTGTGTGTGTTTGTCTGCCAGCCTGCCTGTCTGCCTGTGGTGAGTTGATAACATTGTCATACTTCCACAGAACCTTAGACTAATGAGTACCATCTACAACATTGGCTGGGTGAACAGCAGCCACCAGGAATAACTCTTTTGTACCTTAGCAGTGCATACACAGAATGGGGATTGGGGTGAAGGAACACTAGCCACCAAGGTACTCAATATGGCATGCCTTAAAGGCAAATTTTAAAAACTAAAGTAGCAGAGAACCACTAGGTATAAGTATCTTACCTTAAAATACACTGAAAAGAATTTGAACTCTGTACCCTCCCATCAGGAATATTATCCATGTGCACCACCACTAGATAACAGGGATAGACTTAAAAAAATAAAAGTAAAAAAAAAAAAACTATAAAGGAGAGGAGAGGTTTGAACTGTGCAATCTTGGTATAAGAAGTGTCTGAATTAAATTGCTGCAGCAGGAATTTTTAAGATATTCTGAGGAGTTAGGCCATTATGCAATGCCTGCAACAAATTGTGATGCAGGAGGTAGAGGAACAAGAAGTGTTTGACATTCCTCTCATCCTCAAAGAATAACAGCTTTTGCTTTAACATGCATTTTTGATGGATATGAAGTGCGAAACTCAACTGTCTGGCATCAAGGACTTACTGTAATAATTCATGAATTACTAGTGTGAAGAGGAAAAATTATTAGATGTTATAACAACATGGGCAGGTATGGCTTATGTGTTTTTTTTGTATGTGCATGTTTCTGTCTGTCTGTCTGTCTGCCTGCCTTTAGGTGGGCTTGAGGTGGCTGTCATACTTCCATAGAACCTTACACTAATTACTACAGTCTACAACAGTGACTGGGTAAACAGTGGTCACCAGGAATAGCTCTTTTGTACCTGAGAGGCACATACACAGAATTGTGTGTGTGTGTTTGGGGGGGGGGGGCAAAAAGGATACTCAGTATGGCCTAGTTTAAAAGCACATATTTAGAAAAGTTACAGAGAACCACTAGGAATACTTAGCTTGCTTTAAAAGGCAATAAAAATAATTCAAACCTTGAACCCTCACAGCAATACTATTAGTCCTCTGTGCCACCACTGTGGTTTTATGTGTGTGTGTGTGTGTGTGTGTGTGTGTGTGTGTGTGTGTGTGTGTGCGCGTGTGTGTGTGCGTGTGTGTGTCTTTCTGTGTATGTGTGTTTCTGTATTTCTGTCTGTGGGTAAGGTGAGGTGGCTGTCGTACTTCCACAGAACCTTAGATTAATGAGTACAGTCTACAATCTACATCATTGGCTGGATGAATACTAGCCACCAGGAATAACCCTTGGGTACCTAATTGGCAAACATACAGAATGGGGATTGGGGCTGGTGTGGGACACTAGCCATCAGGGATACTCAATATGGCCTGCCTTAAAGGCACATATTAAAAAAATAATAATAAAGGTGCAGAGAACTACTAGGTTTAAGTAGCTTACCATAAAAGGCAATAAACAGAATTAAAACCCAGTACGATCTTATTGAATGTATTAGTCCTCTGTACCACTACAAGACACCAGAGTTAGACTTTAAAAAATAAATAAATGTAAAATGCAACTACTAAGGGGAAAGGGGTGTGAACAGAGTAACCTTGATATAAGAAATACCTGAATTAGCCTGCCACAGCAGGAGTTTTTTTTTTTTTTTTTTATAACGTGTATTGAGAATCTAGAGCATTATGCAGTGCCTGAGACACTTTGTGATGTACAAGGTATAGGAACAAGAGGGCATACCTTTTCTAATAGTTGGATATACCCTTCTAATACATTTTTTGTATATTTTAACATTATTTTTCGGACAGGGATTCCTTTAAAACATTCCATCTTCTTTTCCTTTTTTTAATGATATTATTTCTATCTTTATTCATGGGGGTAAGTTATCCTTTCACAATATACCTCTTTGTTGAAAGTACATACATGTCCATTAAGTAGGTTATTTGTTATATAATAGAACTCACATATCATGAACCAGCAACAATGAATTCTCTGTCTCATTTCCAAGTTTTAATATAATTTACAAACTGAACCATAATATGCAGAATAGAAATTCTTTTCTTCTGTCAACTCAAGAGCTTTTCCTTTAAGTAGCTCTGCTTTACATGTTACCATCACATGATCATAATTACTCAGATGTTTCTTATTTTGCACCTTTGTTACCATCATTTCAGGTGAAGATAATACAATGTTGATGATATTCTTATGTCTAGTAGAGCTAAGTACATATGTGGAAACAAATTGAAACAAAGCTATTTGTACTATATTTTCAATATTGTTTACTCCTATCATTTTATCCAGCCAATGTTTGAGAGGTTAACCTAAGATGCAATGCTTACATGAGATAGTTCCTTTCAGTTCCTCCATCCAGCTTACTGTTTTATTCTTTCTCGTTGACAGTGATCTATAGAGAAGAATAAATTGTTTGTTGGAGTATATTTCCCCCTGGAGAATCACAGATATAATTTCTAACTTATCATAATTAAACTAATTTTTGCATTAGTACTTTCCATCACAACAATTGATACTCTACCTTTTCATGTTGCTTCTATAGTTGTTAAATACTTTATATCCTCCAATTATCCATCATTTGGTTAGAGTCATTAAACCAAGCTTCTGTTTTAATGTCCATAACTACCACCTTCTCAAAGAATAGCAGCCTTAACTCATCTATTTTTATTAAGCGTCTTGCTTTTAAAACTATTCCTTCAATATCATTATACTGTATGCTAGAGTTACGTTTTGCAGTTTTATTAACTTCATGTAAAAAATGTTTAATAATCTTCTCTGTGTTATAATACAAGATTTTATTGGCTCAATAGCTTAAGTGATATAATTCGGTAGCAAAATATTCCTTCTGTCCTGTCAGAAATCTTCAAAGGCAAAGATGGAAATGTGATTCTTAACTCCATCACCACGCTTTTGATCATGCTACTGGATGTAATATCAACAGTTGTAAGTGTTGTTTTTCCATATTTAATAGTGGGAAAATGTGAGTAAAGATGACCTTTACATTATAAACTAAGCAATGTTCAACAATCATTTTAACTTACAGTATCAGTTTGAGTCTTCTCTATTTCATTATTATCTCCAAAAACTAATACACCTGAAAAGGCAATCCTATTTTTAGTTAATATAAATATTATCTTTCTTATATATCTGTCACTTTAACTGTATATAAGTCTGAAACCACAACTTTTTGTTTGGCAAGTTGTGTGAGGTGTTTTTTTTTTTTTTTTTTTATCCTCTCAGCACTAAGATACCAATAATCAAAAACTAATTGTTGAACAAGATGGGGATATATTATTGGACTCTGTGGGAACATTCTTACCCAGAGTGAAAAGTTCACTGCCTCTCAGTTCTTTATCACATAAATTAAATCCTTAGAATGTATCTTAAATGTATTTAATTCTCCTTAGCCTTCATGTATATTCTTCACTATCCTAACTGCTTCCTGCATAGGGTTGGTCATTTTGCACTCATGCCCTTCCTCTTCTTTAACATCATTCAGTACTTCAGTGAGTGCAGCAAATAAGACACTCCTTTTCTTCTTTTATTTAACTGCTCCAGAAGTCATCCATCCAGTGTTGAATAGTCTATACTGATGGTACGGAGAGAAAATTTTGACTGTGACATCAATTAATACTCACAGAGGCAGATGAGATTTTACAAGAAGTGGCAGATTACTCGCTGATTATTGTAAAATTGGAAACTCAAATATAATTTCAAGTTACAGTGTCAAGACAGAAATGGCAATATTATTAAAAGTCAGAAGTAAAGTTCAAGGTGATTTTTTTTTTCTGCAGAACCCAGCAAACAACAGAATAGAGGAGAATTCAAAAAGTTTACTGCAAGGTGTATATTATGTGTAAACCTCAAGGTAACCCAACAGCCCTACCATGGTATTATTGCATGTAGACATGCACCATAACTGTGGATGCCTTCAGTGGCCATGATAGATACTAATGAGGTGGACCATGGGACCGGCATATGCTAATTATCCATGTGGTCTTTTCCCCAGAACTGCCTCTGGGAAGGTATCTAAACATTGAGCAATTCATAGAATTTTTTGTTCATGCAGATAAGCATAACTAGTCTTCTTACCTTGTTCTCCATAGTGGCCATGTCCATCCATCATGCTTGAGTCAAGTGCTGAAGAGTTTGGTGGTTAGGAGGTGTGCATATGAGTTTGTGCAAGCATTTGAATGCGTGAGTACATGTGGGAGTTTGTGTGTGTCTGGGAGATAGTTGGTGGGGGAGTTAGGAGTAAGTTAAGCATGTGTGTGTGTGTGTGTGTGTGTGTGTGTGTGTGTGTGTGTGTGTGTTTGTCTGCCTGCCTGCCTGTCTGCCTGTGGTGAGTTGATAAGATTGTCATACTTCCACAGAACCTTAGACTAATGAGTAGCATCTACAACATTGGCTGGGTGAACAGCAGCCACCAGGAATAACTCTTTTGTACCTTAGCAGTGCATACACAGAATGGGGATTGGGGTGAAGGAACACTAGCCACCAAGGTACTCAATATGGCATGCCTTAAAGGCAAATTTTAAAAACTAAAGTAGCAGAGAACCACTAGGTATAAGTATCTTACCTTAAAATACACTGAAAAGAATTTGAACTCTGTACCCTCCCATCAGGAATATTATCCATGTGCACCACCACTAGATAACAGGGATAGACTTAAAAAAATAAAAGTAAAAAAAAAAACTATAAAGGAGAGGAGAGGTTTGAACTGTGCAATCTTGGTATAAGAAGTGTCTGAATTAAATTGCTGCAGCAGGAATTTTTAAGATATTCTGAGGAGTTAGGCCATTATGCAATGCCTGCAACAAATTGTGATGCAGGAGGTAGAGGAACAAGAAGTGTTTGACATTCCTCTCATCCTCAAAGAATAACAGCTTTTGCTTTAACATGCATTTTTGATGGATATGAAGTGCGAAACTCAACTGTCTGGCATCAAGGACTTACTGTAATAATTCATGAATTACTAGTGTGAAGAGGAAAAATTATTAGATGTTATAACAACATGGGCAGGTATGGCTTATGTGTTTTTTTTGTATGTGCATGTTTCTGTCTGTCTGTCTGTCTGCCTGCCTTTAGGTGGGCTTGAGGTGGCTGTCATACTTCCATAGAACCTTACACTAATTACTACAGTCTACAACAGTGACTGGGTAAACAGTGGTCACCAGGAATAGCTCTTTTGTACCTGAGAGGCACATACACAGAATTGTGTGTGTGTGTGTGTGGGGGGGGGGGGGCAAAAGGGATACTCAGTATGGCCTAGTTTAAAAGCACATATTTAGAAAAGTTACAGAGCACCACTAGGAATACTTAGCTTGCTTTAAAAGGCAATAAAAATAATTCAAACCCTGAACCCTCACAGCAATACTATTAGTCCTCTGTGCCACCACTGTGGTTTTATGTGTGTCTGTGTGTGTGTGTATGTGTGTGTGTGTGTGTGTGTGTGTGTGTGTGTGTGTGTGTGTGTGTGTGTGTGTGTGTGTGTGTGTGCATGCGTGCGTGCGTGTGTGCGTGTGTGTGTGTGTGTGTGTGTGTGTGTGTACTTGTGTGTACTTGTGTGTGTGTGCATTTTACTGTGTGCTTCTATGTGTGTGGGAGAGTCACTGGGGGAATTGCTGCCTGTGCTAACACGATGTGGCCATTACAGTTAACTAGTGCAGGAGATGCTGATCTGCACATTGCAGTAGTCAACTGCAATTCATAGACATCCGAATTAGACAATAAAAAGGTATTTTTTTCATTGCAGCTAATGGGCTGGATTCAATAACCGCTATACAGTAGCACACTATTTGGTATTCATTAAATAGCTTTACATTACATGTAGAGCTGCCAAGCAAAGAGAAACAGCAGAAAATGCTAATGACACCATGAAGAATGAAGTGCATGTGAATTAACTAATCCAATATGGCACAGCTATTCAGAGAGCTATAAAGCAATCATGTCTACTCACTGCAGGCTTTTACCCTGTACACCAAAACATTTTGGAATACAACACAATTACACACAGGGAAAAAAACACGTTAGGGGTTACTGCTACTATCATTATACTGTATGTGCAACAGGCTTTGAATGTCTGTGCTGCTGCTTTCAGCTCACAGACATGAAGAAGAAGAGTGTTTACACCTAATTTGAGTTATCATGGATTATGTGTCCTTAAGATGAGGCATCTGTCCTGTGTACGGTAATGTCAGTAATACTGTATGACTGTGACATCTGCAATCTCCTTTGTGCATGTGGTGGTTGGGAGATAATGCAAAAGAGCAAGCTTTACACCAAAGAAATGAGTATGGATTATTCAATTGTATTACCTACTTGAATGTTCTGCTGTATACCCACCATTGTTGCCCTCCATATCAGAACCAACATCAATGTACAAAGTAAGCAAAAAATTAAAGCTCCATATTAGTACACACAAGTAAATACAACCCCGCCCAAAAGAAAAATGAGAGGAAATGAAAAGAAAGTGTACAGGTCATGTAAGGAGGACAACGGGTCTGTTACTGTGTAGTATGTTGCAGCATTAACCAAAGCAATATACTTTTTTCAGAATAAATGGGTAAAAGTGTTCTTTGATATCCACTTGTTTGGAAGATGGTCAGTTATACATCATAGGTTTAACACATTTGTTAGCTACAAACATCAAGCTCTTGACCTTAACAGAAAGTGATACAACACTCTTGCCAAACGGACATAGAAAATATACCAAATGTCATGTTACATTGCTCAAAATGTTCATTATGTAAAAAATAATAGATATACATACCCATGCCACCAGCAAGGGGTAAATAATGCATAACCTAAGCTAAGAATGTATTTTGAAATACAATCCATCACTAAGTTTGAAATACACAATTTTGTAAATAACAGCAAATTGCCTTTGTATCAAGTGTGTTGTAGCACTAGAAACACATTTTGCAAGCAATCAACAGCATTTAGCTCTCTGGATAAACACCCACCCCTACCCATTATACACAATTCCTTACATACATAACTAACTTGACTTAGTGCAGATCCAGACCTTTGAGGGCTGTGAATATGCAAATGAGATGTGAATTCATCAGTATTCATGAATTCCAAAATCTGCATTAAGTGCAAGGAATGTAAATATGGTGTAAAGACCTACACAAATGCATGCACATGCCCTAGATCTGCAAGGCAAGCACTAAGAAATGCTATCTTCTAAGTGCTTCTAAGTGTAAATGATTAGTCTGACTGCAGTATCAATTAGGTTGTGTCAGAGAAAATGTACTGTTAAGAAATGTTGTGACTACCATTGACAGACTTAGGGGAGAAACATTCCTAATACTGATATGAATTGTTTATGAAAACATTTTCTACCTCTGAATACAATTGCATCTGCAATTCTATGGAAGTCCATTACTCAAAGAAACATATATCAACTGCAAGGCAAAGCACATAGCATATTGTTAGAGAAGCATAGATCTTGGAAGGATGTTCACAAAATAAAGACAGATAAAGAGGTGCAGTGTTCAAATGTTTCATTTTATATTGTTTGATGTAAGGTTATCTGCCCTGCTGCAGTATCATAGCCATCCACACTTCTAACTGCAAATTACACAGGACAAAGGTTGGGAATTTTGTCTGTTACTGCTGTAATGGAAATGATAGTAGGTCACATATTGAGTATAGATAACCACATTTTTTTTCTTCACAGAATAATGTGCATGGTACATATTGATAAGAAGCAGAATTGTATCTTATGAATCTCCTCGTGGCTGTGTTTGCATAAACATAATGATGTTTAATAAGTATGTGTCATGTGGAAACATAACCAAGTTGAGGAAATATCAGAAGTGTACATTTTATAAACCTTGTTCATAATGTTTCCTCTATTTGAGTAACTTTTTCTCTCCCTCTCTCTCTCTCAGCCTCACTTGCTTGCTCTGTTGGCATAGCTCACTCTAGGCTGGCAGTGGTCCCCAGCAGTGAACTACTGTCAACTGCCTAAGGAAAAATGTGGGAAATGTAGTTTACTCTGTCTTATGTAGCTCAAACAAGCCTGTCAGTGATGAGTGGCCCTCAGCACTCTGGATAGTAGTCAGTGAAGAAAATTAATCTCTCATGTAACTTTTTCTGTGGCACAAGGTTTAAGTACAATGATTTTAGAAAAACAAGACAGCTGATGTAGGGTTCTAATACAATGAAATGATAATTTTAAAAAGGGGGAAATCTAAATACATATTTACCCACATTTTGTGCTAGCATTGTGCTGTTGTTTGAAAATCAACTATCTCCAGTATTGCTTACAAAATGTGAGGTATTGTCTGTCCCGTTTATCATTATTTGGCAGTACCTACAGTCCTAGTAATGTGTCCAGAAATTAAAGTTCTGGTGTATCAAAGAGATGTGAGAATGATGAATGTGTCACTGTAATGCATTTCTTGCTCTAATCATTGATAGGTTTGCCCTATGCTTGAATTAAGGTTTTCCTTTCAACTTTTTTTCTATGTCAATTTTTTTTGAGTGCCTTTTTCATCTGTTCACCATTCAGTAGTTCTTAAACACAGTTCACTGCCTGAGGAAAAAAGTGAAAAATTTAGCTTAGGCTGCCTTGTGTAGCTTAAACTAGCCTGGCGGAATAGTGTAGCCATCAGCACTCCATCAGTGAAGAAAATGCATCTGTCAGGTAACTTTCTCTGTGGCACAACATGTAACTGAATTGAATTGAAAGAAATAAGGCACATGATGAATTGTTCAAATCCTGTTTAGAGATCACATTGCAATTATTTACAATATGCAATTTATTTATTTTAATTTTAATTTGCATTTCCTGTGTGCTTTGCAGTATACTATCTTGGTTGACTACCTAAGTGAAAAAAATTAGTTTAGACTGCATTATGTAGTTCAAACATCATTGTACTTTCCTCAGCACTCCGGTGAGTATTGACTGGAGAAATTCCACCTGTCCCATACCTATCTCGGTCGTACAAAGTGAAAGTGCATGAGTTTAGATAAAAGACACAAGTTTTAAATTCAGCTAAAGCATATTTTTACAAAGGGTGTCAGAAATCAGATTTTTCACAACATTTGAATTTGAGCTGTAAAAATAAACACAAATGATAATGTTAACCATGTTTATTCCAAACAACATATTAGCAATTCTTGCTTATGTAAACTATTCTTTTTAGCATGTCATTAATGTTTCACATATAACCTGAATTGAATGTGTCCAATTTCTCAAACATGACAATGATAATATTTAATTTAAAATTTAATTGCATATGTATGATGGGTACAATACTTTTCTTATAATCATCATGACTCATCACATATCCTAATTATATGATTAAGACAATTATGTCTTGTGAATTATGTATGTATGTAACATACACTTTATTGTGGTATGGTTACCTTTGCTCAGCTGTGCAACTGTGCAAATCTGCTCCTCTATGGGAATGTAGAGTAAAGGCAGACAAAAGGCTCTACTGTGAAATAGTCAATGTAACAATTCTTATACTGATGGATGTAGTAAAATATGAGTTCCTCTGTGGTATGCTGAAATAATTGCCCTACATGGAGTTTGTTTTTGCATAATGTCATGAGTTTGATTACAGCTGAAGGTCAATTTATTAAATCATGAAATTTCATATTCCTGTCATATATTTAACTACAAGTATCTGCATTTCTGTCCATATAAATTTCTGTAACATATTATTTGAATAGTGCAGCAAGACATTATTTGCAAAAACATTGTAGCCCCCAACATGGAAATTTATTAAGCCACCCTTATCCTACTTATGTCTTCATGTTCGCAATACTCTCCTAACCTTTATTTCTCCCTATGGCAAGCACTGTATTTTACAAAGAATGACAAATTAATGATGATTTAATAAGTAAAACTAAAATGCTATGCAGATGTTCCTATATGTCCCACACAACATATTGTTGTTATTCTACCCTGCATTTCTCTGTCTGTCTGTCTGTCTCTCTCTGTTCATCCCTTTTACTTCAGTAAGTTGTCTCTGTGCATCAGTTGTGTTATTTGAACATTTGTGAAGTAGTAATTTCTTTGAGTTGTGATAAAATTATGCTCACTTGCATAAACAGATTTTTGACTAATTCCATGGGTTCTAATCTAGTCATTAACTGTTACTGACTGTTTTTGGTGCACTATTTTATGTGTGCCTGTTGGCTACATATTATAATGAATCAATATTCTCCTTTTTCTGTTATAAGCCACTTTGTCCCTGTCTCCATGTCATTATTTCAATGTATCTCTTCCTTTTTGCATCAGTATTCTTCCACCTCTGCATCTGTGCAATGTCTGGTGCCAGGCAGCAAATGCAACTTAGGCTAAATGGAAGTACATAGCTTATGGGAATAGCTTGCACTTTATTGCCTTCAGCTGTATTACTCTGTTGCACTTTGCTCCAATGTGCTTAGCAAAGTTTATTCATTTTAATATACTTTTCAACAAGCTGAAGAGTTGGATATACAGATTACATTGGTCAACAGGGTAATAAAGATGAATACATACATTCATGTTTGCAGAAATCTACTGTCAAATGTGAACTATCAGGTTCCAGATGGAATTTTGACAGGCTGGCAGGAGTTTTAATGAGTTCTGCTATTTTGTTTACATTTTGACAGGAAATTATAATTCTAAGTTATCATAGTCAGAATTTTTGACAAAATATTAGTACCTAAAACTATCCTGGAAGATAACAACAAAATATTTATTTTTTAAAATATTTTCCTGTCAAACATATGCTCAGAAGATTCTTCACTGGGAAACAGAATGAGTCACACAAAACTGAATTCTCAGGAATCTCTCTTGAGGAAGGACTTTCAGACTGTATTATCTAATATACAAGAGATCTCACTAAAAATAGACAAAAATAGGTGGCAAAATAGACAGCTTCAAAGAGAAATGTTCTCAGCAAATGGAACAAATACAGGAAACTCTCAATCAACAGAAAGCTCAAATATCAGGAGGAAGAAAACAATACAGATTTTCTTCTAAGGCAAAGTACTTTACTTTTATAAAAAATATACAATCTAGAAAACAGGTCTCGGAAGCAACATTCACATCTTTGATTTACCGGAGAAGAAAGAACATGGAAATATGACATTTTTCTTAACATCTTGGCTTCCCAAAGCTCTTGATTTACCTGAAGCAATGTCATATGGAATCGAAAGAGCTCACAGATCCTTGACTATTCCTACTGCAAATAAAAACAATCCACTACCGAGATCCACCATTGTAATTTTTTTTTTCTTCACAGGACAAGGAACTAATTTTAAAAACTGCCTGGACAAAATCCCCCATTAAGTTGGGAGACAGAACAGAAAGGTTTGACAATGATTATTCCATCACTGTAATGGCTAAAAGAAAAATAAAATGTATTTGATTTATTAAATAACAAAAGAAAAAAACAGATCAAGGTTCATTTGCTTTTCCCTGCCGGACTTAAGATCTTTCTCTCTGAAGACATTCAACTCTTTGATGAATTAGATAATGCCATAACATTTTTGAAGGCAAAGAACATAATTGATTAGGTCAAGGATATGGAATGGGATAACACCTCACTGAAAAGACAGGCAGAAAGAAATGACTGGAAAATAAATGAAAGAAAGAACTCCAAAGAAAAATTACTTTTTTTAAATTAATTTAACAGCCTGTCTAACAGATTGGTAAGCAGTCTATTACTATTCATAAATGCTTTTTGCTAACAAGAGTGTAGTTCTAAAGGAGACCTAGATGCACCTGAAAATTAGGTAATTGTTTCTAAATGTTTTCTTCTCTCTCTCTCTCTCTCTCTCTATATATATATATATATATATATATATATATATATATATATAAAATGTAGTTATATCAATCAAAAAAGTGGGAGGGTGGTTCATTCATATATAATGTACTTTTGTAGGTAAAATTCCCCTAGTGATATAGCTTTAATTTTATGAACATAAAGTAACTGAACTAGTATCAACAAAAAAAATCACGTAAGAAATGACATGCTTATTTTATGATTTACTGCTGTTCTGCTGTGATTAACTTGTGCTGGTATGGGTTATGCAAGTATCTATGAGGAACTTCATTCAATTTGTTTCTTATATTATAATTTGAACAATATTAATGGATATTTAGCAGAATATGGGTGATTGAAAATGGAAAGAGGAGGAGGGGGTTATTATCTTCTCTTATGGTGAACTATTTGAGATGACTCAATTTGTTGAGATTGGCCAGGTAATGTTATGTTATGGAGGGACAGCTTATTCTGTTTTTTTCCTTTCTCTACCCCCTCAATGACTCATTACTCCCAGGCTAACATAGACTCTGCTACTTTGCTGTGAAGGAAAGGTTAGTTTTCTTTTTATTTGTTGTATGACTTTATTGCCTTTTTCTATTTTGAATACTGTAATTTGTTTTATTTACCTTGTGTTTTACTTGTATTCTGCTTTTAACTGCATATTAAAACTTGAAAAGAGACCACAGCCCTGTCTCTTGTGAGTCAGGCAGAAATTAGTACAGGTCAATAGAACAGGTCAGTTAAGGTTAATCATCTGTGAACTGAGGGGGTGGAGCTAGGAACTAAACCATCTATTTTAGGGGTAAAATAAAACATTTCAGAGCTTTACTAGAAATGCTCACCCAGACGCTGCTACACTTACTGTGAGGGAAAGGTTAGTTTGCTTTTTATTTGTTGTATTACTGTGAGGGAAAGGTTAGTTTGCTTTTTATTTGTTGTATTACTTTATTGCCTTTTTCTATTTTGAATACTGTGATTTGTTTTATTTACCTTGTGTTTTATTTGTATTCTGCTTTTACCTGCATATTGAAACTTGAAAAGAGACCACATCTTTGTGTGTTGTGAGTCAGGCAGAATTTTTTTTCCCCACTCTCCCACCCGGTTACTGTAGTGTTCTTAAATACCACTGTCTTTCTAGTTGCATTCCCCTTATGTCAATTTGACCATATATTTCATTTCCTCTCTGTTTGTACTGGCTTGTGTGAGTAAGCAAAAAATTATCATTTTGTGAAATCACTCCCCTTCAACTATTTAAATTTATTGGCCATCCTACTGTATTCCACAGTACCAGCATACAAAAGTGACCACCCCCTTTCAGTCTATCTTGCTGTTTTAACAATAGTGACTCTCCACTAAAACTTAACTTTTTAGACAGGTAAAACCTACTTTCACATGTAACTCTTGCGGTCACTGCGGTCTTTAGAATAAACCATTTTTTTCATCTTACCTTTAAGCATCCCTGTGACTAGCGCTTACTTTAAAACCTGCTGGACAGCACTAGGAAGTCTTAAACTGATACAAGCACTCAACTCTCCTTGTTAATAAGGCAAAATTAATCATAGGCACTAAACAGCATATAATTGCAAAGTACCTTGCTAAGGTAAGGGGAAACAGTTCTCTTACTTTACAAAAAAAAAAAGCACCAAACATGGCATGTCTGAGGGTCAGCTTCTGGTGATTTCTTCTGTCCACCTGGTGAATCTGGGCATACTGGGGCAATGCAGCAGTTGCCTCATGTACACAGACAACCCTCTCCTCCTACCACCCAACACTACAACCTGCGACAGATGCACTTACATAACCAAACTGGAAACAAAGCTCTCTCCACCCAAGATTGTGCTAGACAGTCAAGAGGAGAAGGTTAACACCCACACTACACGTCAAGCAACACATAGCCCTTCTAAACCCACACCACCAACACCCACACATAGCAACACTAAACCCACATATGTGGAGGCCCTTAAAAGTAACCTGCCCAACCAACAAGGACCTCCGAAGCTGAAACTCAAACAAACACCAATCACAACCAAAGTGTCACATAGCTCACAACACCAGTGTGCCACCCAACAACAGCCCCTAAGGTAAGACAACGTACCCAACACTTTAGTCATAGGTGACTCTATAGTCAGGCACATTGATGTTCCACTCACCAGGCTGAACAAGGAGAAAATTACAGTCAGCTGCCTGTCAGGTGCCAGGATCCACCAAATAATGCATGCACTCAAGTCACTCCACAATAAGTACAAATATGACTGTCATCCTCCATGTTGGAGTGAATGACTTGAGACGTACCTCCCTGGACTACATGAAAAGAGACATGGAAGAGCTCTTGGATCATGTGGCCCAGGCAGGTATGACCCTTGCCCTGAGTAGCATTCTGCTTTTACCCAGAATGATACTACAGTATAAGGACAAAATGATTGACTTCAACAATTGGCTAAGCTTTTGGTGTCATTCAAAGGGAATCCAGTATCTGTCTGCCTGGGATGACATGATCGACAGACCATGATTCTTTGCCATAGATGGTCTGCCCCTGTCACCCCTGGGATTCAGTTTCTGGCTAAGGCTTTTGCCACCCCTATATTGCCTTTTTTAGGCAAAGATCAAATGACAAAACCACCACTGTAACAGGTAGAATCATGCAAAATCTGAAGGTAATGCTAGTCAATGCTAGACATCTAAACCTCAAATTGCACTCTCTTGAGACAGTCCTAAATGTGTAGAACATTGATATCTGTGCAGTAACTGAGAGCTGGTTCAAGGCTCCAGAGAGCACTCCTGCAATACCAGGCTACAACTCTTACCACAGTTTTTGGCCACCAAACCAGGACCAAAACACTAAAGGTGGAGGAGTGTCCATATTCACCAAGGATATTCACAACACCAGGTCAGTTGTCCAACACAATGCGTCTGAAATTCTCCAGGTGCAACTAACACTAAGTAGGACTACAATCCAAATTGTAGCTTGCTACAGATCCCCAACCATGCCCCAAGATTCTCACTACACCTTTCTAAACATACTGGAAAATATTAAGATACAACCAAGCACTGTAATACTGGGTGATTTCAGCTATCCTGCCATTAACTCGGAAAACTACTCATGTATCAACACCTTTGCCCAACAGTTCTTGGAATTCATAAATTCCAACGCCCTGGATCAACTAATCCTTAGCCCTACCAGGGGCTCCAATATCCTAGTTCTGGTCATTACCAACATGGGAAATTGATGCTCCACACCTATGGTCACCCCCTTGTTGGTCAGGTCTGACCATAAGCTAATCCCTCTTGACATCCACATCCCACCCCCACTCCCATTAAGGAAACCTCCGTAAAAAACTTCTCCAAAGCCACCTTCATGCAACTCAAGTCAGAAGTGACAAACTTCATGACACCCATGCAGATGGGAACTGAAAGTTCGACTGCTGAATTCTACACAAAGGCACTGTATGAGCACATCCACTCATGCCATCCCCAAAAGAATCAAGACGATCTCCTCCAAAAAAATGAAGCCAATCTGGTGGTCCCTTGCCATAAACAAACTTTACAACAAAAGGAAGAAACTGTTGCAGAAAGGAGGAAAGTCCCGGGATGCAAAAAGTCCCTTACCAGCTTCAGTAAGAAACTGAGATCCCTCATAAAATCCTCCAAAGCTAGTTATGAAAGTAAAATTGCCAAAGATTCCAAAGACAATCACAAGGCATTCTAAAGCTATGTCAAGAATCTAAATGGCAATGCTCAGATCTGCTCTGAGTTACAACAGAATGGCATTAAATATACTGATCCCAAGAATATTGCCAATATCCTGGCAGATCGATTCAGTGCAAACTTTACCCCATCTCACCCCATAAAGGGCCCATCTCAATACCGAAAGTTTTCCAAATTCCAGTACAAATGGCCACAAAGGTAAAACACGCATGCTCCAAAGCTAAGAATACAGCATCTATGGGACCAAATGACATCCCAGGCTGTGTACTACATGAACTACAAAATGAACTGGCACCTCACCTAAGTGTCATGTTTAATCATAGCCTCACCTCAGGCTTTGTGCCCACTGAGTGGCGCACAGCTACAGTTATCCCACTCTACAAGGGGGGATCCACCTTGGATCCTAGGAACTACCATCCCATCAGTCTGACAAGCCTGATCTGCAAGGCCATGGAACATATTATCATGGAACTTATAAACAAAGACATTGGCAACCTTCAAATACTGGACCCAATGCAGTTTGGGTTTGTGAAGGGCCGATCTTGTCTCCTGAACCTGATTGACTTCTTCAAATCAGTCTCCAGAGTCATGGACAAGGGTAAGGTGGTCCACACAGCCTATCTGGACCTTGCCAAGGCATTCAACACCATCCCCCACTCTGGAATTATAGATAAACGTACTATGCTGGGCATTAATCCCTGCGTCACTCGATGGGTTGCCAACTGGCTTACTGACAGAAAACACACTGTAAAAGTAGCTGACTCTAAATCCAGCTCCAGATAAGTGACAAGTGGAGTACCTCAGGGTTCAGTCCTGGGATCGCTCTTGTTTGGCATATACTTCTCTGAAGTACAAACCAACACTAAGGGACTCTGGCTAACAAATTTTGCAGATGACTGCAAACTGGGAGCCATTATTGAATCCCCAAATGATGTGGATATTCTACAAAAGGGCCTTACAGAAACAGATGCTTGATGCCAGAGCCATGGACTCAAGCTCAATGCCAAGAAATGTATAGTTATCCCCTTTGGGAAAAACATGTACCCGTGAATTACCACATAGGTGGCAGTACACTAAACACTGAAAGTGTGATAAGAGACTTAGGGACACAAGTGGTCTCACCTTCGATAAACAAATTGCCACAACAGTCAGGAAATCCTTCTATGTGGCACACCTCATCACTGAGGGCTTTTCATCTAGAAAAAATGAGGTCATTGTCCCACTGTACTCATCCGTCATTAGACCCATTATAGAATACAATGCCCTGTTTGGTATGTACCTCTCAAGACATTTGCAACAACTGGAAAGGCCGCAGAAACACCTCACTAAAAGAATCACAGGCCTAAAGCAGATGCCCTATGCTGACTGTCTAGAAAAACTCCATCTATACTCTGTCACATATCATTTACTGAGAGGCTATCTCTGCTTAACATGCAAGGCCATGTCAAACCCAAAGCTGTTGGACATGTTACACTTAAAGAAAGAAATCCCAATCCCTCAGAGGCACACGCTCCAGGAATCTAAACCTTGCCATCACAATGAACAAAACATGCTGGAGGAATATCCTGACCCAGAGACTCCCCAGACTCTGGAATAGACTGCCCATACATGTCAAGCAGAGCGCCTCTTTGGCCCTCTTCAAAAGGAACCTTGATGATTGGATGGGAGATAGGAAATTCACCCCGGGGATCACGTCAGTTGCCCTGCTAGACAGGGGCCCAGGGAAGTAAATACTGTGGGAAGAAATAGCCAGGGAATTGTTATGTCTAGGCTGTTATAGGCCCTAGGGCCGATAGCCTAGTACCAACCGATGAACCTATGAACCTATGGGTGTTTGATCTGAGGACTGTGTTTAAATAGACTGGTGGATACCTGCTTTCTAGTGGGTTTAGGATAATTATGAATATTATTCAATATAACTGAAAAATGGGACATAAATGTTTTACAACATATAGGCTTGTGAGTGCAGGTTTGTGCCAATATTTTTGATCATTTGGTGAGTGTCTATTTTTTTTTTTTTTTTTTTTTTTTATTAGTTATAATGGTTTAACTGTTATCTGAGGTATAAATGGAGTTTTTTCACTTATCCAACCTCAGATTTGTGAAAAGGGAGAAAAAGTTGTTCGAGCAGTTACTATTTAAAGGTATTCTTCATAACAGAATCCTGATTTCCCGCCACGATCAAGAGCATTTTCTTGTTAGAAACCATAAGTAAATAGGAGAAATGAGTGAAAGGAATGTGCGACAGCTATCCCTAAAGTCACACATTAAGAGGGCAAAGGTCAATATCTTGAAAACTTAAAGGGAAATGAGCTTATTTTGTAACTGAATACATTTAAAGCTTAAGTAAAAATATTACCCTTTACATAAATAAATACAAATAAATAAAATAAAATAAAGACTTTGTCTTGCTGTTTTGGCTCACCAGAAGCACAGCACAAAGTGCTGCTTAAATCCCGTTCAGCAGCGAGTAGCAGGTTAAAGTTATGCTATTGATATGAATAAACATTGTGAAATTTTATTTGTCTGCTTGAATATTCATTTGGATAGTGCAATGAGGTATAGTGGACTTTTTAATTCATCATTACTTAACTAATTTACTAAACAAAGAAAGGGCAAATAAATGATCTTATGCTGTATAACGAAATAATAGCAAAAGGAAAGATGAATTCAGACTACTCCCTGTTTCATTCTAGCTCCCCTTATAAGTAGCTCTGTAGATGGATTGTGTTGTCTGATACATCTTTTTTCCCAGTTCAGAATTGTTCAGCTTAATGTTTGGGAGTGCCAACTCCTAGGGATTTTGTCAAGGTTTTTTAAAGACTGATGCTGGATATGCAATAAAGTGTTATGGACTTATGACATATATATTCACACATTCCATATTCACCACTAGATAAATTATTGAGAGGTTAGTGCAGTAGAATACCCTTAAAGGGAATCCAACAATGGAGAATTGAATGAATATATAATCAGACATAATATCATTATAAACTGGCTGCTTGTAAATATAATTCATCAAAATGAAGAATTTTTATGGTAAGAACATACTGAGAGAATTGAACAGTTATAATATAATAAGGAATTATATTCCCATGGGATTCAAGCATGTTACATATTACCATTGAGTCTTCAGATAACAGTGCATATACCATAACTCTTACTGAAGGCTGACATAACTTCTAATACTTTATAAAGAGGTAATTAAGTAATGATGTGCAATAAGCCATACAATGTAACTAGAGACCTCTGTTTCTTTACTGACTGTTCAGACCACTGATAATTGTGACATATCACTATGAAAATTAAGAACTGTTACTGATCTTGCTTTTAAAAATGAATATTTAAGTTGTTCTAACATTATTTTTAATGGCCAACATATGAAAAAACTGACAAACACTTCTATGTAGTAATCATTAATCAAAAGGAACAACAACAATTAATAATTTAATGAAAACTTTGTACTTGAAAGTAGACAAGCTTATAAAATAACTGCATGATTTTATGGCTAAAGATTTTTGACTTCATAAATTGAAATAATCAACAAGAATATGGAAACGTATTTTAAAATCAATTATACAGTAGCAACTTATGTATGTGAAGTATATAATGAGAGACAATGACATCAGTTTTTGCAGTATTAATACTTCTGGTAATACTGTTTATTTTAAAGATATATTAAAACACATACAACATATTTATTATACAAACTTTGTTTTGAGTAAATAGACTGTAAAGACGTAAGACATTTAATTAAGTTAATGTAATGAAATATCCTTTTTTTTATTTCCCACTTTGGTAAATATTTGTATATACTTCTATAGACATGTAGATATTAAGGATTAGATAGGTCTCATTCATTTCAAGTAGTGAATCCAAAAATGAACGAATAATTTATATAATAAAAAGCCAGAGTAATAAATACAAGTTAAATAAGATGTTAATTTCAAGTTTGTACAGCAATTGCTATTTGTAACCAAAATATTTGGATGTCTGTTCCAACATTTTACATCTAAGTTGGTTTCAAAATTATTCTAGATAGAATTCTGAATAATGGCAATGGCTGAAGTTAATAATTTGTAAACTTTTGTAAATTAGAAATAATTGATTCTTTAGTTTCCTTATTTTTTTATTCTTACTTCTCTTTAAGATGTGATATTACAGTAAACAGAGCATTATATATGCATAGGTTTATTAAATAGCAGGCAAGGTTGTAACCCACTTTTTTTCTTTTTGCTCAAGTAGGTGAGAGTGTTAGTTCGGATATTTTTTCTTTTCAAACTAGGAGTATTAGACTGCATGGATGGAAGGTATAATGAAAAAATTCTCTTGTTCAAAATTTAATATAATGTATTGTTTTCTTTTTTGGGTATCTACAAGTTTTAAGAACATTAGTGTACCTAATTTAACTAACATGACTGGAATTTCAAAAACTAATAAGCACTATTACATGCATATGAGTGGTATAATAAAATTATTACTAATGACATGTATATGAATGGTATAATAAAATTATTACTAATGAAAGTTAAAAATATTTATTATCTATTTGCTAATAGATACAACATGGCACAACTAAAGTGCATTTCTATTAATATAAATGGTCTAAATAACGCTGGCAAGAAAAGTAATCTTGGTAAACTGTTAAACATATATATGCTGCAGATTGTCTTTCTTCAAGAAACACATTTAGTACATGAAGACTTCAATAAACTCAAGATAAAACAATTTGTAGTTCTGAGTAGTTCCCAATACAAACAGAAAAAATGAGGGGTAGTCATATTATGGAGAAAAGATTTGCTTTTACCAAACATAATAAAATAATATAAAGATGATAAGGGAATGTTTTGTTTAGTAGTTATTGAAACAAATGGAACATTGTATACCTTTATAAACATTTACTGGATGCCAGTTATAGGGGTAAAGACAATTAGGACTCATCTAGAAAAGATAATAAAATACTCACAGGGTAACATTATTATGACAGGAGATTTTTAACTGCATATTAAGAGATGAAGATTCAAATGCTAGGAAAAAAAATGAAGAATACCAGCCTCCGCAAAAGAATTGAAAAAAAATTAAATGTAATCCAAATTAAAGACATTAATTAATTTTCAAACCCGGGATCTCTTTTCTATACTTACTGTTCTCAAAGGCATGGAACTCAGTCAAAAATAGATAGAGCATATATTTCCAATAACTTGTTGTCTAAACTGTCTAAAGTAAAAACAACATCATGCCCACCTTCTGATCATAATGCCATCACCTTTGAGTTAGAGCTAAACATAAATAAAAAAAAATTATAAAAAGGATACCAGCAGACATAAATTTAAAAGATTTTAAAGACTTTTTTCAGTAAAACAATTAAACATTTCTAGATGCTAATTCCACAGGGGAGATATCTGAAATTTATATTTGGGATGTCCTAAAAGATTATTTAAATAGTAGAATAAACAATTGGGTATACTCTAAAAAAAAAAAAAACAATGGGGTAAAAACTTGATAGAAGTACAAGAAAAATTGATAGGTTACAACAGAATGCTCATAAGATCAACCCCGGGATTCATGAAGCTCGGCGCAAGGCCGGCGTAAGGCTTGCGCCGGCGGTGCATTGCATAGCCGGCGCAGTAGCGCCATATGCATATTAATGAGAGTGCACCGTAACCACAGGCATGTGCGTAGTGTACGTGAGCGAGCCCAAGTAGGATGCGTCAGTAGGCGTGTTTAAGCAGGCAGGCGAAGAGCAACCTAACGTGCTGTCTGCCATAGTCCGCCCAGAATAGAAATGGCTGCAGCCATGGCCCGTGCAGAATGAAATGTCCGCAGAGTATGCAACAAAGTACCCGTCCCAACTAAACAGAGAAGCAAATAAAACCCACGCAGCCCGAAATGTACCAGTCCAAGGAACAAAGGATACGCGTAATACCGTGTCCGTACAGCAATGTACTGTGAGTGTGCATAGTCAGAGAAGGTGTACAGCAGCATGTCAGCACGCCGCACCGACACAGGAGTAGCGACTAAGGTCACCAACCGTCCCACTTTGCTTGGTGCAGTCCCTGTATTGTCATACGTGTTCAAATAAAGCATCAAAACGGGAAGTGTAAGAGTGTAGGTCATAATGATTTCCGTATTTAATGTAATTGTAGCCTGAATCGGTTATCTCCGTAACTGAAATACCTAAATGTCCCAAGAAACAGAATAAGCTACCAAACTGCCACAACAATAAGCTCATACTTAGGCAAATAAGTGAAGTTCTATGCTATATAGTGACCGTGTATACGTGTCGGGCTGTGAAGTCAGATGTGACTCCCTGCACATACAGGTGGTCAATGTAGAAGGCCCACAGAACCACGATAGCAATGTGTGTGTTGAATGAAAGGCGACCGACAAACCCTGTCCCCTGATCCCTGGTAGTCACCCCTGTGCTGTGTGGACAGCCACCTATACGCTGTACAGGGTGACCTACTACCCTCGACAGGTATGACTTTGCATTATGTACCAGTCAGCTGTGGGACATGTCCCTGACAGCAGATATGCATATCCGGGAGGCCCCTGAAGGATATCTGTGTCAGATGTCCGTCCCAGTATGGCATCTGTTCTGCAAGCATCTACAAACAATGTTACCCATAACACCGCTGTGTGTGCCTGTACCGTGGAAATGTAGATGTATGACAGGGAGGCACCCACGGAATGGCACCATGGGACACCACCTGTGACAGGCAGTTGGTCTGACATGCAGCCAGCAACTATGACCATGTGGGTTGTGTCACATAGACAGTTTACAACACATTCTGTGATGTACATGTTCACATCCCAGCCAATGGTTTCATTAACGCTACCTGAGGGGTAATGTTATGAAGCCCTTTGCCAGGACGAGGTAGGCTGTATGGACTGCAACACCCCAGCAATGGGCTGGGTGACCGTACCGAAAATGTCAACCATGTCTTAAAGGCATGAACCGCCCCTGAACAAGACAAACCGTGTGGGATGCGAAGTATGTATGTCCCCTATGCAGTCATGTACGAACCGCAGTATGATCCCACCCCATGTCTATGCAGATAGGTCTCCTCAGGGTACTGGGACAGTAATAACCAGCCTCAGTGGAGGCATAGGCCCTGTGATGTGGGAATACAGTTGTCATGCGATACAACCTGGGCACCCTACCTGAGGTGAGGCTATAAAGAAATAGCTGTCCTAACTGTGGGTCCTAATCCCAAATGAGATAGTGGAGTACACAGCGGGCTCACCATCTGGTCTCATGGATGCTATTCACACTACCCTGGAGAGAGCATGTCCCACCTGTGTGTCACAGAACATTTGGTGTTTCCTTTTTGGGCCTAATTTTTTTAAGTTTGAAAACCCCGTGTAACGGTTTTTCGGGCCGGGGTGAAAGTCAGATGTGACTCCTGCAAAACAGGTGGTCAATGTAGAAGGCCCACAGAACCACATAAAAAAAAAAAAAAAAAAAAAAAAAAAAAAAAAAAAAAAAAAAAAAAAAAAAAAAAAAAAAAAAAAAACCCAAAAAAAAAAAAAAAAAAACAAAAAAAAAAAAAACAAAAAAACAAAAAAACTAAAAAAAAAAAAAAAAAAGAAAAAAAAAAAACAAAAAAAAAAAAAAAAAAAAATCTAAAAAAAAAAGGGTTTAAAGGAAAAGGCGCCGAAATTTTTCCCTGCCCGGGAGAAACCCTGTGTTTTTAACGGAAACCATACGAACGGGTGAAAAAAGCGGGAAGCCAATGTCCAAAATAACGGGGGGAAAATTCCCCTGCAGCAATAGGGTTTACCCATAAGGTTTTGGGCAGTGCCCGCCCAATTAAAATTGGGGCCAAGACTCCAAAAAGTTCCCATAACACGCGGGGGTTTTGCCGAAAATAAAGTGGAATCCCTCCCCAATGGCCCCCTTGGGAAAGGGTTGAAAGGGTTTGGGTTCCCTGCAACAATATGAACCATTTTTTTTGGTGCCCAAAGACATTTTTTTACAAACACATTTGGGAGTAAAAGCCACCCCCCACCAATTTGGCTTAACCCCCGGGGGGTAATTTTAAACCCCTTCCAAAAGGACAAGGGGGCCGAAAGGCTCAACCCCCACAAGGGGCCGGGTGCCTTGTAACCCAAAATTTGGGGGAAAAAAAAACCAAATTTATGCCCCTTATTTCAACCGCATTAAACCCCCCTTCATTGGTCCCCGGGGTACACAAAATAACCCCCCGGGGAGGAAAATGTTGGGGGAATACTTTTGCAGGGTAAAGGGGCACCCCCCGAGGGGGGCAAAAGAAATACCCAAGGGGTTAACCCGGGTCCATCCCCAACGGGTCCAATCACACCTCCCGGGAGGAGTGTAATGGGTACGTTTTTTGGGTTGCCAAAAAGGGCGGGGAAAGAACCCCCACTGTGTGGTGGGGTTTGGGAATTTCCTTTCCTCCCGCCCTTTTGGGAAGGGATGGGAAACCCCCCTCATTCCCCGCAAATAAAAAAAACCCTACTTCCGAGAATGCAAATGAAGGTGGGAATGTTGTACCGGGCCCTTGGGAAAGGGGTTCCCTGGAAAATTTTCCCAGGGTTTGGAACCCCTATGTCCAAAGGGGGGCACCCCACAACTCCCCAAACCCCCTTTGGGTTGACACAGTGAAAGGCGGGGACCCCAAGGAAAATTTTTTACAAGGGGAACCACATTTGGGGAATTCCCTTACAGAGCCGGGACTGGAAACAAAGGGACGGGGCCTCGTCCTTGCCAGGCCGGGGCCAAAAGGAGACCCCAGTACGGGGCAGATTTTACGCCTTGGAAAAATTTATTTAATGGAAACCCCACACAAGGGGCCAAAAAGAGGAATGTAAAAAAATGGAAAATTCCCCAAACCTAGGGAAACAAACATGGTTAAAAATTGGAAAGGGCCAAAAGGGAAAAGCCCATGTTCCTTTGGGGTTTTTGGAAATAAAGGGGCAATACCCCCCAAATTGGGATTCTGGGTTTTATAAAGGGGTTTTGGGTTAACCGAAACTTTGGATGTATGAAATTGGGTTTCCGGTTCAAACAGGGGTTTTGTAGCCCCAAAAAGTAATGGGTAGTCAAACAACCCCCTTTCCTGAACACACAGATCAGTAAACCCCCAAATGCTCACAAGGACACAGTCCGCCAAGCTCTACACTTTACATATGCACAGTGGTGTCCATTGTAGGACCCAAAAATTTTTTAAAGAACCTTTGCTTTTTAATCCCAACGGAACTCATTGTGTCACAGGTACACATATGCACCCCCAAGGTGTTTAATGTTGCTGATAGCTTCCATGTAATGCAGCACAGATGCAAAAATACCCAGGGTCCCGGGGTCCATAGAACTGCATCCACATCACCCCTTCCGCAAAATGACGGATGTGTAATGGGTACGGGCAATTGTTGCGGTCAAGGGATTCTGGGTATGAAGACCTGTGCTGGGGCCAGGCAACCCTTCCCCCCTGGGGGAAATTTGCACCTCCCTTTACCCCGCTAATAATGAAAAACCATACCCGGAGAATGCTAAATGTAGGTGTGGAATGTGTACAGCCCTATAGTATTTCCAGTAGGCAATTGTCATGGATGGACACCCGTAGGGCCGGGAATGGCACCCACAACTGAAAACCCCGGGGTAAATGACATAGCCAAAGGCATAACAGGAAATACACATAGGGCCCACAGTTGACATTCCACATAAAAAGGGGACCGCAACCCCGGCCAAAGCACTAAATCTGCCAGCAACAGACTGAGGAGCACCCGCTACCGAAAGCAACAGATGTCGACCTGTGGAACACATACTAATGGCACACACAAAAGGTAGGATATGAAAACTATGGCTTTCCCACCTATGAAGACAACATGGTTAAATGAATGCATAGGTAAGCAACATGTTCTGGGGGTTTATATTGGAAATACAGTGACGGATATGTCCCATTGGGAGCCTGGGGTTTTAAAATTTTAAATTTTTTTGGGTAACCAGCATCTTTGGATGTATGTAATTTTTTCCACAGTACTAAATCACCTGGTTATGTAGCACCATGTGGAATGGGTAGCCCAAACAGACATCCGCGTTTCCTGAACACACAGTTCAGTAAACCCCCAAATTCTCACAAGGACACAGTCCGACAAGCTCTACACTTTACATATGCACAGTGGTGCCCAAATTGTAGGCCCCAAAAAATTTGTCTAAAGACGGGTCCTTCCCCTTTAACCCCTTAAGTGAACTCATTGAGTCACAGGTACACATATGCACCCCCGTGTTTAATGTTGCTGATAGCTTCCATGTAATGCAGCACAGATGCACAAAAATTACCCAGGGTACCGGGTCCATAGCATCCCACATCACACTTCCGCACACAGGACGGATTTTAATGGGTACGGGCAATTTTTGCGGTCAAGGGATTCTGGGTATGAAGACTCTGTGCTCGGTGTTTTTTCGAGGCAACCCTTCCCCCCCTGTGGGAGGGATGGGGTAGCACCTGCCTTACTCCCCGCTAATAATGAAAAACCATACCCGGGAGAATGCTAAATGTAGGTGTGGAATGTGTACAGCCCTATATAGTGTCCAGTAGGCAATTGTCATGGATGGACCCCCGATGGCCGGGAATGGCACCCACAACTGAAAACCCCGGGGTAAATGACATAGCCGCGGAAGGCATAACACAGGAAATACACATAGGGCCCACAGTTGACATTCCACATACAGGGGACCTCGGCCAACCCCGGCATAAAAGCACTCAATCTGCCAGCAACAGACTGAGGAGCACCCGCTAAAAAGCAACAGATGTAACCTGTGGAACACATACTAATGGCACACACACAACGAAAGTAGGATTGTAAACTATGGCTTTCCCACCTAGAAGACAACATGGTTAAATGAATGCATAGGTAAGCAACATGTTCTGGTGGTGTTATATTGGAAATAAGTGACGGATATGTCCCATTGGGATGTCTGGGTTTTAAAATTTTAAATTTTTTTGGGTAACCACCATTTTTGGATGTATGTAATTTTTTCCACAGTACTAACCGGTTATGTAGCACCATGTGGAATGGGTAGTCCAGACATCCGCGACCGAAAAACCCCAGCCAGTAAAAACCCATTTTAAAAGGGGACACAGTCCGCAACTCTAATTTTACAAATGCACAGGGTGTCCATTGTAGGACCCAAAATTTTTTCAAAGCAGGTGCATTCCCTTTTAAACCCTGTAAACTAATTGTAAGCCACAGGTAAAATAGGCCCCGAAAACGTTTTTAATGTTGTGATAGCTGTCCATGAATCAGCACAATGCACAAAAATTCCCCAGGGTACCGGGTCCATAACTGCCCCACATCACATTTCCGCCCCGGGATGTGTAATGGGTACTGCCCAATTTTTGCGTCAAGGGATTCTGGGTATGTAAAATCGGCCCTCGGTGTTTTTTCCCAAAGGCAATCCTTTTCCCCCCCTGGGGAGGGAGTGGTCCCTTAGCAAAATAAAAACCTTCCAAACAAAATTAAAGGGACACCCATACTTGCCAAAATTTGCAGGTGGAAAGGGGGCACCCCAAAATAAACCCGGGTAAAGTAGGCTTTTCACAGGAAAATAAAAAGGGGCCCTTTAATTACAAAAAAGGGATTGGCACACAAAATTTCCCCAAACCCGGGAATTACACCCCGGAAAAGCATTAACACAACTAATACACAAAGGGACTAAGTTTGGCATTCCCATACAAGAAACAAAAGAAAAAAACCAGCCGGGGGGTTTTAAAGGAAAAAGGAGGTATGTAGGGAGGGGGGCCATTTGGAACCAAACCAGGAGACACCAAGAAAAAAGGCAGTCACCATGGGGAAGGGGAGCAAAAAACTTCCCGTTCATAACCAGATTAAAAGACTCATACAAGTAGAAACCCTCAAAATTTACAAGCCTTTTTTGGGTTGGCCCCAAAAATTCTGGTTCAAACATCCCTTTGGCAGCCCGCAAACCTTATTTTGGGGGTTTTACCACCCCAAAACACATAGGCCCCAACGGAAAATTGTTAAAGGTCCAGAATTCCCCGGAAAATGGAAAAAATAGGGGTCCATAATGAAACATGAACCAACATAAAATTTTTTAATTTTGGGAAAGTCCATGTTAGCCCGGGATTGGGTTTTAAAAAGAATCGGGCCCTGTTTTTAAAGGAACCTTTTTCCCCTAAACCCTTTGGAAATGATCTTAAAATAACCCCAAACCCCGGGAAATGAAAAGATTAAATGTGTAAGAACCCATTATTTACAATTACAAAAAATAAACAATGCAAGACACCTTTAAATCAAACCCGGGTTTGCCCTTAAAAATTCCCTGGGATTTTGCTTCCCAAAAAGAAAAAGGGAAACCGGGATGAACCCCCAAACCCCAAAGACAGGTCAAGGGGTACCCCAGGCCCCGGGTTTAAAAAGGGATCACCTTATTTAGCAATTCCATCAGACTTTTCGACCCCCCATCCAAGGCGGGGTTAAACCTCTAAATTTACAACCTTAAAGGTTGGTACTTTAGTTGTAAAACAATTCCCGGGCCCTTAAAGGCGTGAAAAACCTTTTGGGGTTCCCCCCAACCGGGGGCAACAAAACATTTTAAAGGGCATTTGGTAAATATAGGTCTATTGAAAATAAACCCAAAAAAATGCCTCCTGATTTAAGAATGTAATTTTCCTTTACGGTTTGGGGCCCAAATTTTTAAAAGGCTAACCCAAATATGTTAACCAAATTTCCAAAAAACCGGTTAACAAAAAACCAACTGTAAAGTTTCACTGGTAATTTTTTAAAAGGTTAAAAAAACTGCCACCATGGAAAACTCGAACCAGGCGGGTTTGCTTGCCCTTTCATTTACTGGGAAATGTCCCTCCACACCAATTGAGGTCCGGGGATAACCCTTTTCCCAACCCCAGGCCCCGGTTTGCAGTGAAAAATTGTACCCAAAACCCCCTTTGTTTTTGGGTTCCCCTTTTTTGGAAATGTAAGATCGGGGAAATAGGGACCCAGGAAGGGCCCCCCTTGGGAAAACCCCCTGGAGGGCAAGTATACATAAAACCGGGGAAATATAACCTTTTTCCTGGCCCCTGACCGCTTGCAAAACCTTTTTTTTAGGGCATTTTGGGGCTTACATTCAAGGGTTTAAAATAAAGGGCTAGAGGGGGTAAAGGGGAAAGCCTCCCCTTTGATCTGGATGGAACCTTTCAGAATGGGCCTTGGGGGAAGGTTCTCCCCAAATGAAACCCATGTGGCTAACAAACTTCCCAACAAAGGGGTTTTTCCCCAAATATGGTCCCCTTTTTCCTCCACCTTTTGGTGTCCCTTTTATCCCAATTCCAGGGCTTTCCGGTTTTGGGTTTGTAAACAAGGGTTTGGTAATTACCCATCGGGGAGGCACCCTTTTTGTGGAGGGGCCCCCCCGGGCCATCCTTTGGGGTGAAAAAAATTTTCACCCTTCCCCTGTGGGGTTAAATTTAAAGAGTTGGAAAAGGGGGACCCAGGGACCCCAGGGGACACCCCTTGGGGGGAAATGCGGGGCCCAAAGCAACAAACCCCCCAGTTTTTTTGGACCACCCCTTGCCCCCAAAGGGCATGGAATGGTTACCCCGATCCCCGGGTTTAAAAGAACCCAGGGGGATTGGGGCACCCTCTGCCTTAGGTCAACTTTTACCCTAAAGGCCTTGGGGTTTTTAAAAGGGCATTTAAACATGTTGGCCCGCCGGGTTTTATCCTAGGGCCCCTTTTTATTATGGCCCTTTTCCATCTCCGGTTTGGAAAGGGAAACCCAATTTTTAATCCCGGGGCGGGGAAGGCCCCACAAAAGGGGGTGTTCGCCGCCGGCAACTACTCAGGGGGTAACCCTGAGGGGGGTGGTTAACCCGCCTGGGGGTTAAAACCCCAAAGGGTTTCCCAATAAGGGGGGACCCCAGGGGAAACCCGGATGTTTTTTCTGCCCCTTTTAAATGTGGTAAAACCAGCGAACCCCGGGAAATCCCCGGGGAAACCCCCCGGGGCCCAGGAAAGGCCAAAACCCCCTTTGAAATAGGGGCACCCCAACTCAGGGTTGGGTAACCAGGGGGGGTTACGGACAATCTTGGAATCTCCAAGGAACCCCCCGGCCATCTTCTTTTAAAACCCACAAAAAAGGGACCTGGCACGCGGGGGCTTTGTATTCACATCATCAGGGTAAGGAAAAACCAAACCAAAAAGCCCCAAAGGAAACAGAAAGGCCTGTTCCCCCAAAGGGAAAAAGCCACCCCCGGTCACCCCGGGAAACCACCCTGGTGAATTTTATCCCAAACCCGCCCGGCCCATAAAAGGCCAACCAGAAAGAAAACCCTTTGAAATTTTGGAAAACCCCCCTTACTGGGGGGTTTTAAAAGGGCAAAGGACATACCCCCCGGGTTTGAAATTATTAATAAACAAAGGGAACACCGGACTTAAACATTTGCTAAACCGTGACTGCCAGGCACAAAACCCCCAGGGACTTTTAAACATTAAAAGGGCCCCACGGTCCTGCGGGGCAAAGACCAAAAAAGCCCCAGGCAACCCCCCGAAAATTTTAACCGAATGCAAGGGAAAAACACGAAATTGCCAGCCCTTTTAAACATATATAAAGGGGGGAATTTAGGAATGAAAATGGGGTTTCCCACGGAAATGGAAATCCCTGTACGTGGGGGGGTGTTTAAAAAGAAACATTCCAGGGATGTTTAAAAAACGCATAAGGGAAATTGGTTTTAAAATAGAAAATAGTAATTTTGATTCTTTGTTTTAGGGTAATGAAAACCCCATCGAAAACCCACAATATAAACCATTTTTACACCCCCCAAACCCAAATCAACATTTTTCCGGGAAATACCAAAAGAAACCAAAAAGTAAACACAGCCTTGTAAACCAAATAAGGGGTGAAACCCCAAACCCAATATGTAACGTTTACCCGGGGAACCGGAAAAGGACTGTCTTTTAACCAATTAAAAGGTATTGAAATTAATTGACCCCAATTTTTGATCGAAGTTAAAATTTAACTATCCAATTGCCCCTACATCCTGGTCATTAAAATTACCCAACTTGGGTGGTACGTTGTATTTCCTTTTTGGGTGATATATTCACAAATTTTTTCCAAAAAGAATGAATGAAACCCCCACAAAAAAAGAAAAGGGGGCATTTATTTAAAGGACCGGACACCTCAAAAGGACATTTTAAAAAAAAAAAGATGAATAAAACCTAAGGGAAGGGATGGGAAAACTACCCAATTTTTTTTAATAGATGAAATTAGGGGGTAAAGGGAAAAAGGGAGGACAACTTTTCGGGCCATAAACAAAAGTCTGAAAAGGGTGCCCAAACCCCAAAAAAATTTTGATTTAAAAAAAAAAAAGGGGAATAGTGGGGGGAAAGGTTAAAAAAAGGTATTTGGAAAAGGGACAGTTTTGGGAAAATTTTGAAAAAAGGGGGGGTTTTTTTAATAAACCCGGAAATTTTGAAAAATTTAGAAAAGGGGAAGGAAATTTTTGAAAATTTGGTTTTTAAAGGGAAAATTAAAGGGAAAAAAAAAACAAGGAAGAAAAATTTTTATAAAGTTATAGGGGGGCCCAATTTTTACAAAGAAAAAATTTAGGAAAATGGGACATTTGGTGAATTTTAATTTAAAAAAGGTTTTTTAAAATAAACCCTTGGCTTTTAAAAAAAAGGGGGGTTTTTAAAAAGTTTGAAAAAAAAATTAAGGGAAAACAAACCCCGGGGGAGAAAAAAGGACAAAAATGTGGGAATGCCCCCGCCCCAAAGAAATAAAATAAAATTTAAAAAAAGTAAAATTTTTATTCTTTTGTTAATTGTAAAAAAAAGGATAAAAACCTTTTTGGTGGACTTTTTGGGGGAAAGCAAAAAAGACAAGAGAAAAATTAGGCAAACTTTTTTGGAAGTTAAAAAAAAAAGGGGTTGGGTTAATTTGTACCAAGATTAAAATTTAAAAAGCAAACCTTTTTTGGTTAAAAATTTAAACAAAAAATACTGGGAAAATTTTTAAAGAAAAAAAATAAAAATTAATCAACTTTTTGGGGGTTAAAAAGGGGTTAAAAAATTTAAGGAAAATTTTGGGGGGGTATTGAAAAATAAAGGAACCCTTTGGGGTTTAAATTAAAGTTATTAAGTTTGGGCATAACTGTGAAAACAGTGGTTGTAATGTGTTCATCCAGACAAGGGGGCATTATTTTTTAGTTGTATGTTTGTATATATTATTGTAGATATTTTTTATATGTTTAGATTTTGTATAAAAAATGTCAAATTTTAATGTTTTGAATATCATGAATAAAAGTTGATAATTAATTATAGAAAATGTTGTAGCAGGAATGTAATAAATTGTAACATGTTTTCAAGGGTAGACATGAAGGCACTTTGTAAATGTGATGTATATAATATTTTGAAGAATATGGCAATTAAGTAATTATTGATTATTAGGATTAATTATTCAATCAGCAAAGTATTTAAGCAAAAGGGGGAAGAGCTTGTAGTATTGTATCTGAGGAAGTGTATTCAAACAAAAAATGTGAGACATGTTAATGTGTTTGGAGTTTTTGCTGAAACTATTGGGGACGTTAATAAAGCTGCAAAAAAGAAAAAGGAGCCCCTTTCCCGTTTTGTTTAGTTGTGACTGTTCTGGATCCCATTGTCTGGTTTTGCTTTTGCCACCCCTAAAGACGGGGCCAAGTAATACATAATATGGGTAGTCAAACAGACATCCACGACATTGGGGAACATACAGCAGCAGTCACAACCACTGGCCAGATGGTGACAGTCCAACACGTTCTACACTTTACATATGCACATCGGTGTCCATTGTAGGACTCAAAATTGATCCATTCGCAGCATCGACCAGCTGCCATCGACGCAAAAGAAGTGACAGCCGTGACTGCGGCACAGCTAGACATATGCACCACCAGCGTGTTTAAGGTTGGGGACAACTGTCCATGAAATGCAGGACATATGAACAGAAATCCCCAGATTGTCGTGTCCATAGAAGTGCGTCCACATCCCAGTCCCACACATGACGGATGTGTAATGGGTACCGTGGAGGGTTGCAGCCATGGGATCCTGGGTATGCAAATATGGGGCTCGGTGTTGTTTGGCAGATAATCCGTTGTCACGCCCCGTGGGAGGGATGCTGGTATAGCACGTGCCTTACTCCCCACTAATGATGCAAAGCATCCACGGGATAATGGTAAAAGCAGGTGTGAGTGTTGTACAGCCCTATATCAGTGTCCAGTAGGCAATTCCCATGGATGGACAAGTGTACACCGAGATGGCACCTATAACTGGAAACCTGATGGAATTACACAGCTGCAGTAAGGCATAACACAGGAAATACAGATAGGGACTACAGTAGACACTCCCCATACAAAGACAGACTGCCGTGCGAATACGGGCGTACATGGCACTGGGTCGGCCAGCCACAACATGAGGATCACTCGCTATACCGCGGAACAAATGGGCGACCTGTGGAACACATACTAATGGCACACACCCAACTTCAGCTAGTAAGGTCATAGGATGTTTCAACACTGGCGCTCGCGCATATAAGAACATCCGTGAAATGAATAAATAGGGTATACATGCTCCGGCTGTGTTATATTCACACTACAGTGGCGTATCCGTCCTACTGGGCCCTCTGAGGATGACCTAAAGCAGGTGCCACCCTGCAGCATGACATCAGTACCTGTTGGGTCAATCGTAGGACACGGGTTTCAGAGCACAACATAATATGTGTAGTCAAACACACATCCGATTGGGGAACATACAGCAGCAGTCACAACCACTGGCCAGATGGACACAGTCCAACATGTTCTACATTTTACATATGCACATTTGTGTCCATTGTAGGACCCAAAAATTCTCCTTCAGGAGACCCAGATGAACTACAGCCGTGACTACGCACAGCAGCAGACATATGCACCGCCAGCGTGTTCAAGGTTGATGACAACTGTCCATGAAATGCAGGACATATGCACAGAAATCCACAGATTGTCGAGTCCATAGCGTCCACATCCCATTCCCGCACACATGGAGGATTTGCAATGGGTACTGTCGAGGGTTGCAGCCATGGGATCTTGGGTATGCAGAAATGGGTGTCGGAGATGATTGGCAGAAGATCCATTGTCTCGTGGGAGGGATGTGGGTACAGAACATGGCTTACCCCCCACCAATAATGGCAATCATCCACCGGAGAATGCAACATGCAGGTGTGAAATGGGTACAGCCGTACACCAGTGTCCAGTAGGCATTTCCCAAGGATGGACAAACGTACGGACAAGATGGCACCCACAATAGCAAACCTGGTGAAATCACACAGCTGTAGCAAGGCATAACACAGGAAATACAGCTGGAAACAACAGTAGACACACTCCATAGAAATCCATCCAGCCGTGCGAATCCCGCATACAGCACTGCTGCCAAGTCTATGGGGATCACCCGCTTCGCGGAACAAATGGCCTGTGGAACACATGGCTAATGGCACCCAACAACGCCAACTAGGAAGGTCATAGCATGTTAAAGTATGGCGTTCCACTCATAAAGAACATCCTGTCATGAATAAATAGGTTCTACATGTACCGGCTGTGTTATTATGACAATTCAGTGGCGGATAGTTCACAATGGGACCTCTGAGGAGCAGTTGCCAACCTGCAGGACTACAGTAACACCATATGGGTTAATTGTGGAAGGACACGGGTTCCGTAGCACTACATAATATGGGTAGGCAAACAGACATCCGCGATTGGGGAACATACACCAGCAGTGAAAAGCACTAGCCAGGTGGACACAGTCCAACATGTTCTACACTTTACATATGCACATCGGTGTCCATAGTAGGACCCAAAAATTTGTCCATAGGTGTCACAGGCTGCTATCGGAACCAGAAGAAGTGACAGCCGTGACTACGGCACAGGTAGATATGCACCACAGCGTTCAAGGTTGATGACAAGTGTCCATGAAATGCAGGACATATGAATAGGACTCCCCAGCTCGTCAATAGACGCTGCGTCACATCCCATTCCCGCACACATGAAGGATGTGCAATGGGTACTGTCGAGGTTGCAGCATGGGATCGGGTATGCAAAATGGGTCTCGGTGGATTGGCAGATGATTCGTTGTCCCGCCCGGTGAGGGACGTGGCATGGCATACCCCCACCAATAATGGCAATCATCCCGGAAAATGCATGAATGCAGCTGTGAATGTGTACAGCCCTATACTAGTGTCCAGTAGGCAGTTCCCATAGATGGACAAACGTACCAAGATGGCACCCATAGCTGCAAACCTGGGGAATCCCACAGCTGTTACAAGGCATAACCCAGGAAATACAGATAGGGACTACAGTAGACACCCCATACAAAGCCAGACCGTGCGAGTATACAGCACTTAATCCGCCAGCACATTAATGGGGATCACGCTTCCATACAGCAGAACAGATGGGTGACCTGTGAACCATACCAATGGCACAATATCAACGCCAGCTGGGAAAGACATACGATGGTCGAACCATGGCGTTCCCACCAATGAAGGACATACTTCAGTGGATTACTAGGGTTGATGGCGATTGACCAGGCGGAACACATGCTCAACAATAGAGACGCTGGCACCCAATGGCCACAAACCATGTCACACATAGGTAGATGGAACAGTCAACGTAAACATTTGCACGCAGGTCACACATGTATCCATTAGTATACGCTATCACCAGAGGCCCCGTGAGACACATAACATGGGAGCATCCAGGCTTTAAGTATCCACACGCAGCATCGATACGCTTCGCGCGGAATAATGAACATGTAGCCACAGCATAGAAAGCAGACGACCGGGTTAACGCATAATAATACCGCATAAGCCAACAATTCAGAAGGCATCCTATGAACACACGCAGATATGTATGGTTGTACTATGCGCCGCATCTCATTAAATGACGAGAGGACTCAATGAATAGATAGTGAAGATGGTGACAGTATATCACTGTAATACAATGGTACAGAACTGACAGGAGTAGATAAATGTATGTTAACCCTACATCTGCATCTACACTACATCTCCTCAAGTACGGTGTTCGCTTCCACCTGCTCTGCCACAAGGATGCCTCAACAGTTATCCATCGTCAGCCTTCTAGGTACCAAACTCTACCGCCGAATTATTCATATTGACGATTCTTCAGCATAGCTGTGGAGGTCCTCTGTAGGTAATAATTTACGTAAACACCGACTGTAGACATGTGCCTGTGATGTGCCCAGTCGGTCAGAGGGCATATCGCCTAATTTCGCGTTGCCCAGGCCGCCATCTCTAGTAGGGACACCTGTTAGTGGCGGTCAATGAGGTATTATCAAGATGGTGCAACGAGCAAGAAGCTGGCGCGGTGCCATGTAGCCGGTGCCCAGGGCACCGCCGCATCTTAAGGTCACGCTGCCGTCGAGGGGTAGTGCATACAGTCTGCAGTATGTACGCAAGCAGGACAATACAGCGGGCCATGCTATTATTCTGCGAGGGGATACAGCTGCAATATGGTTAGGTGGTCATACACTGCATGCATTAAAAGCGCACACATAGACATGCTGCCACATTGACACCATAAAGAAAGTACACACAAGGTGTATAACGCGGAAGTGTGGCGACGCGATAGCTGGTTCCGCTGGTAATCCAGCTGTCGGCGAGGCTCGGAATGGATATGCATGGACAATGTGTGATATGCAAAGTACCACAGTTATATGTGTCAGCCGCAAAATATGCGCGTATACATGGGGAAGACGGGCTAACCATGGAGAGCAGCTGTACGGCTACAACATAGGTACATAGATATACAAAGCAGGGCACACGAGCACATCCGCAGCCGGCGGAGGTATGCAGCGAACAACCCACAACACCATAGGTATACCGTGGATGACGCCACGGAGGTCGCACCTGAAGAAGCAATACGGCAGTACACGATTCGCGCCCCACCATCCACAAACATTGGCGATGGCGCTTAGGATATGCGTTCCGCTGTAAACTTCGTGCCATAACGGCGCGAACCTGGAGCATATTTACTGCAGGCTGCGCTGGCGCATAGATTAATTCACCTTCACATACCCAAATCCCATAAACGACGTAAATGGTAGTGCGCTATCGTGGACGACCGGCGACACCAATGCGGTTGTGGGCATAAATAACCAGATATAATGCTCGCTGGCAGGCAAGGTATGTGTTGCCGCCTAAAAGCATGCATTATCCGCAGAGGCAGCTGCAAAACACACACACACAAACACACGCATATCGAGTCGAACTCTACTTATCACACATGAACTCACTACAGTATGAAGCATTTACAGAACGCATCAGAGCCGAGCACGCAGCACTGGCGAGTATACGAAGCTGGTGACATCAATTCAAGAAAACAATAGCTTAGTACAGTATGTGTTGCGGCTGATAATAGCATGTGTATCCGCAGAGGCAGCTGGAAACGCGACAATGGCTGAAGGGCCGGAGCTTCAGGTAACCCACGCCTATCTACATGAAACTTATGAAAGATTACACCACCGAAGTTTGCTGCCGTGAGCTTTGTCGGTACTGGTAGGCTGCCATTTACCGCGAAGACGTAGGTGGTAATAGGCCAAGGGCAGCCGTGTTGGGCGGAGCGCCTAAAAGACATGCAGTCGAGACGAGCTGGAAACACAATAATAATAATACACAGAGACAATACGCCATCGGAATAATACCGGAGCTCAAACTCACGCCATCTACATGAACTAATTTTGCGGTACAGCAATATAAATGCCACCGAAGTTTACTAAAATGAAAGGCCGTCATTACGTCCCAGCTCCGCCGACTCTTCCGTCGTCCGCGTTCGCTGACCGTCAACGTTCCAGCCGCCCATATCTGTTCGTCCGCTAAGCACCTACAGTATGAAGTACTTCTCCACACAGAACGCTACCAGAGCTTAGCCAAACAGAGCCGCTTCGTCACAGGCATACATTTGTAGGTCAGCTGGACGCTGTTTGAAGATAATAGGTGGCACAGCTGGCATGTGTTGGCGGTTTCGCGCGGCAGTCGAGACGAAGCTGGAAACACACAATAATACCACACAGACACACACACACGGAGGCAGCCGGAGTCAAATCCCCACGCCTATCTACATGAACTCACTACAGTATGAAGCATTTATGGTGTTCCAGTACTGAAGTTTACCGCCAAACAGAGCCTTCGTCACAGGCATATTCTTGTAGGCCGACGCCAGCCGCGAAGACAAGCAGCGGTGGCATTAGCTGCTGCAATGTGTTGCGCGGAGCGCCTAAAAGCATGTCTATGCACGCAGACGCAGCTGGAAACACAATAATAATACACACACACAGTATACACACGTGACAGTGCCGGAGTCGAATCCCAGTACGCTTATCTACATGAACTCACTCCAGTATGAAGCGGAATTTACAGAACGCTGCTACCGAAGTTTGCCATTAAACAGAGCCGCTGTCACAGGTATACTTTGTAGTGCCGCTGCTGACGCTGTAGCCGAAGACAATAGGTGGCATTAGCGAAGGCATGTGTTATGCGAGCCAGCCTAAAATCATATTCAGTCGCAGTCGCATCTGGTAACACACACACACACAGAGATACACACACACACACACACGGAAGTGCCGGGAGCTCTAGATTTCTACCGGCTTTATCTACATGAACTCTACTACAGTATGAAGCATTTTACAGAACGGCCGCAACCGAAGTTTTTACTAAACAGAGCGCCTGCTGTCGCTACAGCATGCTACTTGTAGGCCGCTGACGCCAGCCGCGAAGACAATAGGTGGCAATAGCCAAGGGGCATGTGCCGCGGAGCCATCTAAAAGATACGTAGACGCAGCCGAGCTGGAACACACACACACACACACAGAGACACACACACACACACACACGAAGCGGGCCGGAGTCGTGAATCCCACGCCATCTACATGAAACCTCACTACAGTAGGAGAAGCATTTACAGAACGCCTGGGCTACCGAAGTTTGCTAAACAGGAAGGCTGTCACACAGGCATACTTGTGTAGGCTGCTGACGCCAGCCGCGAAGACAATAGGTGGCAATAGGCTGAAAAGCATGGTGCTGGCGGAGCGTCTAAAAGCATATTCAGTCGCAGACGCAGCTGGAAAGTCACACACTACACACAGAGACAGTGACTACACACACACACGGAAGGGCCGGAGTCGAATCCATTACGGCCCTACATGAAACTACTAGCAGTATGAAGCATTTACAGAACGCCAGCCACCGAAGTTTACTTCAAACAGAGCGCTGGTCAGGCATAATTTGTAGGCTGCTGACGCCAGCCGCAAGACAATAGGTGGTACAGCCAAGGTATGTGTTGCTATGGAGCGCCTAAAAGCATAATTCAGTCCAGACGAGCTGGAAACACACACACAATACAGAGACACACACACAATACACACACACACGGAAGGGCCGGAGTCGCAACCTACGCCTATCTACATGAACTCACTACAGCATGAAGCATTTACAGAACGCCGCCACCGAAGCTTGCTAAACAGAGCTGCTGTCACAGGTGACATTATCTGTAGGCTGCTGACGCCACGCGAAGACAATAGGTGGCACAGTTAGCCAAGGCATGTGTTATGGAGCCGCCTAAAAGCATCTAGCGCAGCTCGCGAGACGAGCTGGAAACAATACGGCCACACACACAGAGACACACACACACACACACACGGAAGGGACGGAGTCTAACCCATACGCCATCTACAGGGCGAACTCCTACTACAGTATGGAAGCAGCTTCTCTACATGAACGCCGCCACCGAAGTTTGCGCAAACAGAGCTTCGTCACAGGCATACTTGTAGGCCGGGCTGACGCCAGCCGCGAAGACAATAGGTGGCAATAGCCAAGGCATGTGCTGGCGGAGCCGCCTAAAAAGCAGGGCGCAGTCGCAGACGCAGCTGGAAACACACACACACACACAGCAGACACACACAATAATAATACACTACACGGAAGGAGCCGGAGTCGTAATCCTACGCATCTATATACATGAACCGCCACTACAGTATGAAGAAGAGCATTTACAGAACGCTGGGCTACCGAGTTTGCTAAACAGAGCGCTGTCACAGGCATACTTGTAGGCTGCTGACGCCAGCCGTAGCGACAATAGGTGGCAATAGCCAAGGCATGTGTTGCGAGCCGCCTAAAGCATATTCAGCTCGCAGACAATAGCTGGAAACACACACACACAGAGACACACACACACACATTACACACACACACACACACACGGAAAGGACGGGGGATTTAACCTACTGCCTATCTATTACGAACACACTACAGTATGAAGCATTTACAGAACGGGCTTACCGAAGCTTTTACACGTTGAGCAGTAGAGCTTGTCAGAGCAGGCAATACCCCTACGCGGGAAGTGGTATCATTTGGCAAAGGCAACGCGCCCGCCCGGGTGTTCGGACAGAGTGCGCAGAGTCACGCAGTCTGTTACCATCCGGTTGTCGGCCGTGACACTAAATACGCACGCTAAAGCCGGGTGCTGCAGTCCAGAATAACGGGGTAACGTACTGATCAGGTTACATCACCGCATACCGGGCATGCTCAGACACTTAGACTCCGGCACAGGGCAGACATGCATACACATGTTGCGCAGGACGGGTGCGGCATGAATGTGGGACCGTCAGGTGTGGTCCAGCCACACAACAGAACAACCTGGCCATGCCACAGACGTGGCTGCTAAGTGAGGGGAGGGGAGGCATGCATCTGGGTATTACATTGCATGACGCTGGCGGTGTGCACTGTGCTGTGTGTCTATCTTCACACAGCTGCCTACTGGGCATGCTCAGACACCAGGAGTCGGCACAGATCAGACATGCGCACATACACACATGGTGCGACGCAAGTATGGGTGGCATGGAATGCTGACGCATCCTGTGTTTCCGCCACACAACAGTAACTTCCGTACATGCCATTAGACGTTGTTGTTGCTGCGGGGATATGTAGAAATACAATTGGAATCCGGCGTGTAGGACTGGTCTAATCGCAGTTTGTTGCATTGCTACAGACAACCTCACATAATAGGTACAGGATATTTCACAGATGTCCTGAGGGACACTGGTGAGTGGGCGCTGCTCTCACAACAGCACCGGGCTTTGGTGTGACATGAACCACGCATGCATATGCGAAGGAAGCTGGGAACATTACCCGAATGGCTAAACACAGTATCGCCAGCAGTCCCAGGTGTTCGCCACACCTGGCCACTGTTAAACAGCCATGCACCATACATACCAGGCGTCGGGGGATGTCTGACAGTTCTGCCCTATCACCACGCGATGGTGAGGATAGGCCCCGCACAGGATGCAGACAGCCCTCTACTGGTGATGCAAGAACGTATAGCGGGATCCACTGGTCATCCACTCACTGTAACCAACACCAGCATGGGGACTCTCAGTGATGACCTCTCCACAGAAAACCACGCCACACATCATATGACCGGTGGCATTCCTACATGTCCTCCATGCCAATGTTGAACAGAGGCCAGACCGGAAAACACCTAATCAATGCCTTCCCGACTGACTCCACATGCATGTCTGCAACAGGCAAACATGGATGACATCAGGACCTTGTCCACCACAGGTAGCGCACATGGTGTGGTGGACCGCAGCCACTGACCATTACCTGGTATTAATCAACAGTTGAGCTACTACATGGCAGGGCATTGACAGCGCCCAGGGAAACCATCACTCATTCATAACCGCGCTAAATACCGGCACGGCCCCAGCCATACCAAATATCGATCCAGGTCCGCCGTGGGAGTGCGTACTGCAGGTAGAGGCACATGAGACAAAATCCACAGGGCCTTCCCTTAACTGTGGTAAGGACATGGTTGGGGCACACTGACATGCCTGGAAATGGTCCAGAATGGTACAACAGTCACTGCGTAACTCCACAGACATTGTCTGCATACCACAGGTGACATGTTCCATGCATACATCCCCCCAACAGGGAACACATATCCATCCCACCAGAGTGTATATCTCCCAAACATAGTCATATGGGCCTGGGTGATCCGGTTATCTCTATGGCGCTTGACACGCTGAAGCAATGGGCACCGATGGTTTCCCCTGGCTGTGTGCTACCCATCCTCTTGAGGCCCTCGGCCTGCAATACGCGGCCACTGTGTCATGTTAGCCTCCACTATGGGCTATGTCCCCTTACTGGATAAGCCATATGGCATCTGTGGGTCCCATCTATGCCAGGGTAGTGCTCCCTATGGACTGTCAACAGCCACACCCTCTATAACGCTTGACAAATGTTGTCTGCAAAGCTGTGTGGGAGGTCCATACAGGTGGTCATGCGGTTACAGATAGCCGTACAGCCATTACCGAACATACTCCACAACTACATAGTCAAGGCGCTGATCCTGCCTCCCAACCCAGTTCGGCCCAGCTCCTGAGTGTTCACCAAGGCTGTCATATTGATGGGGATATGTGGTTTGCACACAGTACCATGACCTGGTGGGGATGTTCAGAGCACACTACACTGTGGGACCTGGCATGTAAAGGCTCGGCCAGCATTGCCATGGGGACATATGCTCACCCGATGCTTCTCAATAACAGGTTGGAGGTCACACCACACAGGGTTGGTGCTGGGAAGGTGCTTTGGTCACACTCCATATCTGGACCTTGCGTGGAGGGCCACAGGGCTCACTCCTGTGCACCCTGCCAGATAGCATCCGGACCTTCCAATGTGCATGCAATCATAGGGGATTGTAGCAGACAAGGTATGCAGGATGACTACGACCGGGCCGACATGTTACCCAGCACCCCATGTTACATCGTGACATCCACCTTAGGGCGCTAATAGACATGGCTGACTGGTGCCAGAGCCATGGTCTGCCATACAAATGCCAGAGAAGGTGCAGTCCCTACCCAGTGCAGAAGAACATGTTCGTCCATCCCAATGCGGCATGTAGGTGGTACGCACCATTAAAGTATGGTGGACATGTTCAGGTAATGGCTACCACACCTGTTGGCAACCTCTGTCAACACACAATAATACCGGCAATGTGGGTGTGGAAGACATTCCATTGTGGCCTCCTGGTCTGAGATGGAATGGCAACCACATCAGGGCAAGTTCATTGCTGCCCTGTACACATCACACACCAGTGCAATGATCTGCATTAAGCATAATGGCAGGCGATGTGGCTCAGGAAGCAACCTGATGCTCCAGTAGCACTCGAAGGACCGCAAACGCTCCACAAGACGGGATGACGCTGCATAGACATGTGTCACAAGGTGCACGGCCAAGGGGACACTGGCTGTGGGATCTCCACAGCACAGCTGCTCGCGGGTGACTCTGTGCCCGGTGATACACGCCATGTTCGCACCTGGGTGACATAAGCAACATTCCACCTCCCAGGCCCCATGCTAACACGTGGGCACAGGAAGCCTTTACTGTCAGACACCTCAACCCAACCATGAGTGGGATCGCGCTGGGGGATATCAGGGTAACGCCCAGACAACACATCTACAACATACGAGGGTGCCAGGCCATGTGAAGGTGAAAGGCCCTGACTGCCTTTGTCCAGGACTGCTACTGACGCGGTGGATGTGTGACTATAGTTATGCGCCAGTCAACCTCTGTGTGTCACTGCTGTGACCAGGGATCTGGGGACTGATGGATATGGCATCACCATCCTGAGGGGGGTGTTAGATGCCACAATAACAGTCATGCTAGGTCCACATTACGCCTGAGGTATACGCTATCCCGTCATTGTTCATGTGTGCGCTCTAGTGTAACTTCCATGTAGGGGAAATCCATGCCAGATGTGGGTAATTCTGTGCTATGCTGATTTTAAGCCAGACATGCTCGTGGGTACACCACGACAACGCATCACACGTGGGAACTAATTACAGTGCTCCCAGTAGGCACGCAAGTACACCATCAGTATCATATACGAATCGGTTAACTGCACCGGAACATGGTGCTACATTACAAAACCACCACACATACTGTGTACACATATCAATGAATGCTGCACCTGTCCTGCATGGTATGTCTGCCGCATGATGTCCGGTAGCGCACACACATCACATACACACCAGCTCACCTGCCATAATAATAACACACCACAACATACATTGGCATTTGTGGTATGCGGACATGCAGGTATCACATGGCTACCTCCTCACTATCGTATTCCACCCTGTGCATCATAATATGTCAGCTTTAACTCGTAGATTACGTGATGTGGCCTCAGTTACAGCGCAGAGACTTCAATCATTTTGCACAGGGTGATATAGTGTGCCATACAGGCATGGGCTGTACCAATGGATGACATCATGCGTGCGTGTAAGGGCCAGGTGCATTTGAGTGGCGCAGCCGACTATGTAGATTGCATGTGGGTGCGGTGGATTCCTACAGTTGTGTCTGCTGTGTGTGGGTGTGTGTGTACAGCGATGTTCAGTCATCTGGTGATGCCTATTAACGGTATGCGTTCTGACGTTCGTGCAGCAGTACAGCAGGTGTTATGGCCACTGCGTGTCTGCCGGGTATTAAGTGACCCGCTACCGCTCTGGGGCTTCCACGGGCACGACCGGTGGAGGTACAGATCAGTTCCACTCCGATGTCACATGTCCGCTGGAAACGCGTTCGTCGACTGGTCGTCCGAAAGCCACGCCCACGCGGCCTGGCTCTGTCCAGGTGTGGATGGTGTGGTAGCAGCTGCAGTGCTACTGCTACCATCACCGTCTTCGTGGGCATGAGGTAAGCGCACGCTATCAACGCTGGGATCTCTGCAGCAGGTGGTGTTGCTGGCACACGGCCACGCGTCCCTGGCGCCCCTTCACCCCTACCTGGTGTTCCTGCACGAAGCGCGACCATGCGATGGCGCAAGCCCTCGGTCGATGAGACCCGCCATATCGCCTACATCTCCTATCCAGAACATCGCAAGATGCCGTTGTGCATTCGGCCAATGCCCGGATGTGCCGTCATTTAGGCGCAACGGATTGCAGACCCCGCAGCCTCTCTGCCCTCCTGGTTCTGCCGGTACGCTCGGGCACGCGTCGCCGCCATTACAGTCTCGGGAACATGCGCCTGGTTACATACTTTCAGCTGCTGCACCCTGGACGGCAGGTGGTAGTCTTAGCGGTGCAGCTCCACGGGCAAAATTCATGCCTACATGCCCGTGGCACCGGGCACCAGTCCTTTACACTGGCAACATCGCGGTGTCCCCACACCTTCTGCAGCCACCACACATTCCTGTCAGACAACAGACGGTGACTGACCATCAATCTATCTATTCTGCTCAAAGTCCCCTCATGCACATGCTCATCACCACTAAGTATTCGTAGGGGACACCAGCATCAGATTGACCGCAGGAGGCAACGCGACCAACAGCACCCGTCAATACGCATTACACCATCGGGTTACAATACAGACAATACCACCACGTCAACACAATATCAACACACACAATAACACACACACACAACACACACACACAAACACAATACGACACACAGACATCGTCACACAGACACACACACAGCATGCATGTGATTATGCAGGTACGCAGCATTCACACAACACAGACCCCGCGAATCTAAGACCGCATTGATTCTTAGTGGCAGCATACACCGCCTCCGGTGGGGACAGTACAACAGGCAGGTGCTTCATTTAGCAGATAACACCCAGCATGTACACGTAAGACCCGCCAGTACAGCTAAACATGTGCTGCATCATGTGGACGCAGGAATATTGGTGTCCCAACCGCTATGCACCACACTCATCCGATGGCCGCCCATGGTGCAGTGTTATGTGCAAGCAGCAGTAACAGATACAATGTATGTGTAACAGTGATGTCTTGTGGTGGCACGCTTGCTGTGAGCTAAAAAGTGCATAGCTGTAACGTGTGTGTGGTGCGGCTCTGCTGCCACTGCACAGTAGCAGGACACAGCTATGTGTCTCTGCGATGATGGACCTGGACGCATTACGTTATTGCCATGTCTGTAAGCCAGTTCAGCTGCTCCAGCAGCACATATATGGTGAAACATTGAGGCACCTGTAGTAGCTGTGGAGAGTAGAAATGCCGCGTCACTGCGGCAATTACATCAGATGTCCAGGGGTCCATCTACAATTTACGATGAACCCACTATGTGCGTAGTACAGAGGTGCGGTAATGGTGAGTACCCACCGTGGATGTGCTGTGTGGCAAACATGCCTGTAGGTACTTCAACCATGGCCCTGTCTGTCTGGACTCATTGACAATTGATACCGTGGTAGACATTGTGCACACGGCCCTGTGGTGGCCGCTATGTGGACATTGGCCACACCCATACTAGTGTGACGCGGTCAAGCATTCTTCACGGATATGCTGACAGTGTGTATGTCTGCTGGCGTTGCCAGCATAGGTCATATCATGGTGTGACACAAATGCCGCAGCCAGACATCCATCGCACATGGTGGACATGGCATGCCATGTCACCAACGCAGTGCAACCGGATGCAGGGGCATAAAGGCCACATTGGTAACACCTGTGCTCGGCCAGATCACAGCTCACTCTGTGGTATTAGGTCCATACTCGCACTTAGCATACCAATGCATACTACACATGCAGCCATTGTGTAACACCTACACCATTGTATGCATAGCTGAATGCAACGTAACACACCAATTGGTTGTGTGGTGTCATACCACTTCTACGGGCAGTAACGGTGCATTCTACTGTACAGCGGTGGTGTATAAGCCGGTGGCAGCGAAGCCATACCGGTGGATCGGTTGTTACAGGTGAGCATGTCATGCCGTGTATTATATGGGAATATCAATACAGAAGAATACGCGCTTTGACTGGCAACAGATTTTACCTGCAACATTTTCGACCCTGGTTTGCGAACACGCTTCTTTTCTAGACGCATACCTGCAAAGGCATTACCAAAGGTATACACATTACTTTCATTACTATCTCCACGGTCAGCAAGCATGCGCATGACAACATCATGCATGTGTGTGGTTGCAATGTGCTATGCACATAAGCGTCTCTCAACACAACATAAATATGCATATCAATGGTTTGCATCTTTGTGTGGGCCATATACACCTGGCATGTATTGCTATATCATGTGTTGTACCACTATGACACCCACACCCACGTCAGCCTATCATACAAACTCGATGCAACTGATTCTGATTCTACCAGGCAGCTCCGTGATTATAGTTTCGGGAGCACACCCACTTCCACCGATGGATGAAAGTTTCGCGAAGTATTGTTCCAAAGCGGTGTCCCCAGACTAGCCAGGAGCCCTCTGTAGCTGTGAGTGGGGCTGTGTTGGCGGGCCCACCAATTCGTCCCATCGCTGTTGCCTGGCGTATTGCAGCGCACGCCATCTTGGTAATACGCCGGATCGTGGGGCCCTGTGCAGTGCCTGCGGATCTGTTGGTAGCTGCGTTGTTACCGCCTCACGCTTGTCTTCAATTCCTCCTGCAACAACTCTCCCACATCTCCTGGCCGCTCTTTGTGCCTGCTGTGGGCACATGGCTTCGAACAGGCTCGCCAGCTAGTTACCTGGAGGTATGGTATGATGACCTCCTCCTCCTGTCGGCTATAAAATGGTGGAAGCCGGAACGCGGGCATTCTCTGCAAGACATAACGATGTCGGCAGGTCACATCCACACAGCTGTGCTGCCATACTGTTGTAATTACATTGCTATGACATGTACCACACATCTGCACAAAGTGATCTGTGAAGGGCATCGTATGCGGTGACACAGCCGCATGTTGTGGCTTCAACACCATTGAGCACTGGGTGTCACATCACTATCTGTGTGTGCCAACCCCATCATTACTGTGCATGCACCATTAGATAAATAGCACTGCCATGGACATGTGTAAATTCGGTCGCACCTATGTCCGTTATCATCAGTTGGCATATGTCCCCATGTGACGCCTAAAGCTACTGTTCCTCACCGGTAACACTGTGTATATGTCAGTACACATCACGCCTGTGTCCGATTGTGAACGCCAGCAGCGGGCACACTGCAATACACATAGCACATGGACACCTGCACATGGCCATGTGTTGTGCCAATGCGTACTTCCACACAGCACTGCACCGTGCTGGACAACTTGCCCCAGCTCACCTGTGTTACGCATGATGATAACACATGGAGCAATGCAAACCGCTATGACGGCATTAAGCAGTGTGAAATGCGGCATGCAGAAGACACATAACATTGGTGCAGAGCGAATCACACAGCACCTGTAACACACAGGTGATTATACCACCATACATTACCACTGTGTATGGTTGATAGCGCGAGTGCCTTTCGGCCGTCCATTGCAAATCTACGCGGGACCGTGGATAGGCCCATGCGTAGCCTTGCTGGTCATCTCTGCATGATATGGCAGGGTATGCCAAGCATACTATGCTGCAATGGGTGTGATCGCACTCAGGGGCTGGGACGGCATTGGCAGGGTGGCTGTCCATTGCTTTTGTCATAGCTGTGTGAAAGCTAATATTCCACATGTTTATCACCATGGTGTGGACGACTGTCCTCCAGCCGCAGGTATGCTGCACGCTGCTTGTTGAGGGTGTGTGTGTACGTGCCTGCATGGTATCACACATCCATAGCATACGACTGTAGCCCTGGCAGGTGCTGCTATGTGCTGGGATGTTGATCGACACAATAACGCTGTATGTGTACACACACCGCTATCATCCCCGCGCATGCGATATTCTGCTCCAACTGATGTGTGGGTAACACATGTGTACATACATTGCCCGGCTGTCCACGGTCACATGTCTGCTGCTGCACTACACACACCGCCATCCCTCCCTGCTGTGTGAATGTGGTGTTGGGCCTCAGCAGAGGTATCCGTGTATGGGGACATGGATGGTTCCACTATAGCAGGCCCACTGATGGTATCAGCCGATCTGACCATACACATATGATGCACCCTCACACATACGGCGTCCTACATTCATATTGTTGTTCACGGTTGACACGGCTATATTGCCATGCCCGGAGCCATTCACAGAGCCATCACATACACAGATACCGCACGCACCATCCGTGTCAATATTGGTCGGACTATTGCGCTGTTTTGGCACCTCCAATGTGTTTTGACTGCAGGCGGCGAGACCTACTGTTGCACATGTCTACATACAGGCCTGAGTTCACGGTTTAGTGACCGTGTGATGTGCTGCAGCACATCTCATACCTGCACATGATGAAGTTGTGCTGTTAACCATCGGTCCACAGGCCAGGGTGGTGGGATATACAGGGATGTTGCAGGAACATATGTACATGCGATTCTGTAACAAGGGGTGACGCTTAGCTCCTCAGGATGTCCTTCATGTGTCGTGTGACGTGGAACACCTGCATACACACACATGATGGCTGTGGTCACTGTGGCCCATACCCATCTCCACCTGTGGGTTGCTATCATCCCACACACCCTTTGGTAACTTGTATGTTCGAAAGGCTATGCAGCTGATGTAAGGCTTCAGTGCATACAATATGATACTATGCGTGCCTTTGCACCCATCACAGACATTGTCACACAGGCAGTACACCGCAGCCATACACATCGCAGATTGTTAAGGTCAGCATGTCACAGCGTGGTACACACTCAACACACTTCCCGCGGACATGGTACTCGTATGTAAGCAATGTCCAGTAGTGACATACCACAGTTACCTTACATTGTTCGGCCATATGCAGGACATGTCTGTGTACAGTTCTACTGTGACAGGATACACAAGTATGCCACCCCTACCTCCATCACATGGTACTACCTGTGAGGCGTGTGGCCTGCATCCATGCTATGGCCATAGATGGACAGGCATTGTACAGGTCTATATGTGCAACATACAGCAGTGCCAAAACGTTGTCAATGAGCACCATGTTCCATGTGTCAATGCATTGTCTATGTCTGTTTGGCAGTCATTGTTGTGCATGGTTTACATGGCTGACATAGTGTACTGTGTCTGATTCCAGGTACTTTCCATTGGGCTACCAGCATTTCGTACATTTCTACAGCACATTCCAGCCATCATGCGTAGACAGCTTAGGATGACAGTGGAGGTGCGTTCCGCTTATGTGCGCCACATATGTACCACTGGACGGTGCAAGGGGTGACTGACACACATTTGTCGGACTGGGTTCTCGACTGCTGTGGATGTGTGTACCGGGTGTTGACAACCATGACTGCACCAGATGGTGTGCGTCTTCTGGATGTGTGACATTCACAACAAACAACACGGTATCACATTCACATAGCAGCACATCAGTCTACTCTACACATTGACATTCCTGCCTGAATGACTGTGTACAGTATAGTTTGTATGACCAGTGCATATATCACTGGTGGCCACCAGCATGGCTGCAGCCTACAACAGCAGTGCGTGTATCCTGTGCAAACATGAGTTACACTAGTCACACCTGCAAAGAAGCTGCCAGCTGGCCCTGTAGTGGTGACAGTGCAGTTCCATTCATCATGTGTAACAGTATACATCATGCACCAGTATGTTGCAGACATGTGAACGGCTGTGCTACTTCCAACATATGCAGACATGACATCACCTGGTACAATCGCTGTCGCTTTTGCCACCTGCTATTATTGACCACGCGCTGTGATGACATTGTACGCCTGGCACATGGACGCGTGGATTTTAAGCGATGGCTCAATGGTGAATTTTAACCATTCAGGTGTGTGTACTTAGCGCAGGTGTCCAGTAGCCACTGGTCTGCATGCAGGGATAGTCTACATTGGCCTTTACTTCCCTGTCACTGGGACTGTTGACTATGGTCATACTGTTGTTAGTGCAGGCATGTGCTGTTTGTCCAGCTCTGATAGTCGTGGTTGAACCACATCACTACCGCGGCAGCATGACGGTGGACATCTGGCATTAAGGTGTAAAAGCCTCTGGCATGTACATCTTCATCAGGCATGCTGCCTGTGCAGCGGTGTCACATGTCTGCGTTCTTGGCAGGGCTGTCACAGGGCACAATACAGCATGCAGTGATGTGTGACAATGCTTACACCCTCCATCTGGAAGCAGTACATCAGCACTGCAACACACAGTACAGCATTATTATGTCATTTATCTACACGGTGCCTGGGACATGCCCTCCATGCCCTTATATGCAGACACCTGCCAAAGTCCAGATTGTACACAGATCGCACCTCCCAGCTCATTATACTCTGACTGCAACACACACAGGTGGGGTGGTTCCCAAACCACACCGCAGGATTTACACACATACTGTATTTCCTCCCACGACACATTGCGTCATAGGTAGTCCATGTTCAGATAGATAATCTACATGTTTGTAGGACCAGTACACAACATTGTGACACGCTACAGTGCAGACACTGTACATTCACAGGTGTTACATGCCAGTCTGGTTGGTATACATGCTGTACATTGCACCCGGATGACAGTTGCTACAAGGCTAATGTATTATGGGCAACAGGACCTTCCCTAGGTATGGACTCCTACGTACCCACACATAGCTTGGCTATGCAGTACGATAGCTGGGTGACACATTACACGACACATACCATGATACCTATACTGGCCCTCAGCATGCACCCAAACCTCCATGTGTCTGTATGCTAGGCCTACACACCACCCTCCTCTGCTTTGCGGTATTTTGGAACATCCATGCTTACCATCCCTGCTAGGGCTTGTACATTCCTACTAACACAACAGTAAGCAGCATGCATGGTACATACACACACTACAGCCGGTGCCATTACTGACATCCACTGACAGAGGTGTAGGTTGAGGGCATGGCACCCGCATCCGATGGACAGTCTATGTGCCTATGCCAACAGTGATCACAGTGCACTCTTTGTTGACATTTACACAACGTGAAAGGGACCATGCTATCCCACACCTGAGACATGGTGGTGCTGGCACTTTCACAGATGCCACAGTGGTGATCTCCAGTTCCATGCACACGCGCTGTGGCGCGGGGCAATACATGTGCAGGCTTTCGTTGCACGTAGTTTTGTTCACCTCTGTACGTTGTGTCACTGGACTAGTCATGGTGTGTCCTATAAGCTGCCATTATACCCACAGCTGCACAGCTACCTACACATGACTGCCAGACATTGCAGTGTGTGGGCCCTTTCACGCAGTGTGGTGGTAGCGTCTCTGCTGTTTGACTACATCCACATTCCAATACTGCAGCACATACCACACGGGTCATGGCAGGCATTGATCGACACAGATGTTGCTGGCATCCTGCCTGCCAATGGGGTACCTACCAACAATAACACACTCTCACTCACTACAGGGTTCCAACACCCTTGGCTGGACATTGTATTAACCCTGTGGACAGGCATACATAGTACCGTCATGCATTAATGTTATGTTCCTGGGAACCAGTCCAATGTCACCTCCAACCACCAGTGAGTTGTTGTATCCTCGCCAACCTGGCTGTTATGCATGTCTCTGCAGCAGCACACGCCAGTGACTGCTAGCCCATTCATGTATCGCTGTGCAATCTCTGGACCACCAATTACTTACTGCACATCTATCATGACGTTACACATGGATGGTACTGCATTGCACGTGCATGGGGCTGGCATCTCTACACTCCAGCGACTAAAGCCATTCAGTACAGCGGTGACTGGGCCACATCTTTGGACATACATGCTTCACACACTCAATGACTACCTGCATGCCTTTCCTGGCACCTTTGTTGGGCAGTTTCTTGTGCAACCACAGACACACCACATCCTGATGCTGGCCACCTGTCATATTATTGCATGGGTGGTTGGGGTGCTACAGAGGGTATCATGATCAGACATGATCCGCTTCTTGCCCTTCAGCATTCATTCCACTTTATGCTATTGACAGTGTAGCACATCCTGCATCACATCATAACCCGTGATGTTTCTGGGCATGTTACGCCATGCGCCTTCTTGAACAGTTCTCACACAGTAGGTGCAGGCATATCATGCTGACTCCACATTTCAGGGACGGTGGCATTGCAATAACATTCCTCAGACATGTGCCCCCTCATCCTCAATATTTCCTTACATAGACTACCTGCTGTCAGTCAGTACTGTACATGCCTATCTGTACCTCTTCTACATACCTGGCAGCATTCTAGGTCATCCTGTTTCATGTTGCTGACAATCTATACAGGTGTCAGTGTGGCAGATATCTCATGTAGAAATCATTGCGATCAGTTACATCACACATAATACCGTATACCGACATCAAGATCATTGTATACTGATAGAAACATGGACGGTGTGTATCACATGGATACTGTCCGATATGAGACAGGCATATACGCTGTACATGGTTGATGTACACACAATGGGTCCAACATGGTGCTGTGGTTTACATTACACCATAGCGCGGTACACATGTGCAGGACTACACATTTCTGGACCGTATAGTCTCATTGATACCTTGGTGCCCTTGTACCTGTGCTATACACACATGTACACGCAGGTCAGTTACAATGACATGTGGTGTACCCTTACACAATGGATAACAACGTTACATTGTCCTTCAGTATAGTCATGCTGTGCTGTCTACCCAGCCTCAGACAGTTGACATATGCAAATGACAGTCATGTAACACATCCAGGTGCTCACCGTGCATGCCACCAACACAGGGGTGTAATGTACTTCGCCATGCTGGTCATGTTCTCCGCTAGTACTGGATGCATGTAGTACCCTACATGGCGCTTGCTGTGGGCAGGGGGGGAGTAGCAGTCCTGCATGCGCACACATGCCACATTGCTCAGCCCGGCTACGGTGTGACATCCACAGGATCTGGACACACACCATGCTGTATTATAGGTCCTGTGCACATCCCACAGGGGCACACTCAGTCACTATAGTCGTGGTGGATAGCTGCCTTGCTGGTGGGTGACACACACCCATGGCGGTGTACCCACCACAGACGTGATTTGTCGTAGACATGACAGTTGACATCCAGTTCTGCCGCTCAGTGGACACTTACCATCGGGGTGTCAGTACTGTGATACATTGCACATGTGTTTCTACACACACGGCTCCTGCTTGACATCATCATCATATACCAGTGGCATTACATTGCACCTGCTATGGAACGCTTCGGACATGGTCACTTGCTGTTACCTCCATTTTGGGTATCAAAACTTCTTGCTACTACATTGTCCCATATGTGCAAAGGCCATACATATCTTGTGTATGTATATAACATTAGCCCAAGTCGCCCATCATGCATGCTATGCCTGTGGGATACTGTTAATGATTCCGTGAACATATCCGACGCATGCCAGCTTTGCATTGCGCTGGCGATTCGATGATAGTCGCCTCTCATCATGCGGGGATAGGTGCACGTCAGCGCGACATTCCTCAGTGATATGACATCGACGCAGTATATGCTCCATGCACATGTGGTGCTGCATAATGACACTATGAAATGTACGTCCATCCCCCGGGCTGTGGCATCTCCAGTGTTGGATATCCACTCGCCACATCGTATGCGGGTGGTGGCATTGTTCTGTGTTTGCAACTCCCTATGGCAGAGCCTGGGGTAGGGTTACCACCTTGTGCCTCTTTGCAAGGGACAGTCCCTTGGGCAGTTGTGTCCTGACAAAATGTGCATCGAACAAATGGCAACATTGTCCTGGAGATTGTGGGGATACATCATTTATATCCCATTCTTGGTGTAGGAGTTGCATAACATAACTTGTTTATGTATGTACATTCCTAAACCGGTTACAAGACACACAATAGAAGCAACTCGACCTGCTACGCGACTACAATATTCCATTTATGCAAAAGAGTAGAGCGTTCTTAACTCTTTGTAAACTGGACCATGGGTATGTGTCCACCTGTAAGATCTCAGGTGTGTCCCGCATCGATTTCCCACTTTGGCCTTTTGAAAGGGTGGCAAGCCGCCCTGGGGTTATCAAAGCTGGTGGTTTATATTGTTGTCCCAATTGCTGTGCACACGCTGTCCACAGTTGTTGGTATGCTGCGCGCTTTTAGCATTACATGTCCAACCTTCGCTTCTGCCTGATGGACAGGTATCTTTACTCACACGGCAACTGCTCACATATCTTTTCGGTTAAGATTCACATTACGATCGACGCGCAGCACACCAGTACGTTATGCTCGGGTTCTATATACCTTCCTCGCCCTTTGTTCTCAGTTCGGCTTCGCCCTGATTCCCTTTGTTTCTCTTTGTTTCTCTTGACTGCCGGATTAGTTCGGCATGAACGGTACGGTTTGAATGGTCCAGGAGGTCTTCCTTATATTCGCCGTCTGCCTGATGCATGTGGGTTAATCAGGCCAATAGCTGTTCCTCCGTACTTTGGCGCATATCAGCGGTGATCCCCTTCCTTCTGCTCATACGGCCGCACTTTTGTGCCGCCATGGTTCGTGGTCAAGTATTATTTGCTGTAATACCTTCAAGTGGAGGGATGGTATGTATTGTATCATGTTTCCAGGTGTGCGGATCTGCATCCGGCCGTATGTGTTAAAAGATGTCGGGCACATTTCGCCAGGTGTTAGCCGTGGATTGTGTGTGCTGGGTATGGTATTGTGTTCGACATGTGGGTCCCCGCATGGTCCTGGCTGCGGCGTCTGGCGTCGATGGCTGCCAGCATTCAAATGTGCATTACCTGGCTGTTATTTTCCTGCGCTACATACTGAATACATGGATGCAGTGAGCTTAGTAGTTTCCCCAGAGCTTGTTGTGGGTATGCCACCGCCGTCATTCACTGCCTGGTATGTGTTTGGCTACTGTTTTAGCTTGTTATCCCTTTGATATGTGCAATGGGTATATCAGCACGCGATGTGCTGACGGGACGTGCGTGAGCTTCCGCATTGGCGCATATACATACCAGATATAGCCGTTGTGTGGTGCTCCATCCAGCTTAGGAGCTGGGCGGGTTACCTGTGTAACAGTTCCGAATATTTGTTTTGTTTTCGCTGATGTTCGCCTGGCTGGGTCGTGTAAAAATCTCCTGCATGTGCTTCCTGCACGATTCCTCCTTCACATCGGTTATATATCTGCGCGGATGTTCGGTCCGCGCCTACCATCCGAGATTGGCATTTATTAACGCTTCGATAGTTACGGTGATTGTGGTCCTGCATACTTGGGGCGAAGACTGTATGTTGCCTGTAGCCTCCTTATTCGCGGTGTCGCTGTTTACGCCATGCACGGTCGGCGGTAACATACCGCGGTATTTACCGACCGGATCAGTTCAACGATCGGTGCCGGATGAAGCATGATTCGTGATTTTCACGCAGGTATCGATGCCTGATGCCGTAACGCCGTCGACGGACCGTAGGGGAGCGTACGCTATGGCCGCCATACCACGGCTCCTGGTTTGTACATATGCCCTTTGTGATCTCCTGTTTCGCTGCATGGCCCCTGTGGTACAGTTTGGGGACATTTCGCGCTTTGCATCATTTTACATTTGTCACGCCACCGCATAGCCACTGAGGAGATGTCGGTAATTACTTTGTGGGTACGCTGTACATAATGCCTATGAACGGTTCTTGTACGGTATGCCACACGCCTATTATTACATCTCGCTGCAGACATGTCACCTTCATACACAGTTTACAGTGGCAATACATTACGACAATAAGACAGCGGAACATTACACGGCACAACCATCTTCATTATTCACACGATACACATATTGGTCGCCATGGCTGCTCAACCTTCTATTGCCGGAGGGGGAAACACACACAGTAGTAATGTGAAACATTATGGGCATAATGGAAACACATAGTAATGGCATAGTGACAACTTCAGCTGGAAGTAGGAAATCAGGTTGATTATGGATATGATGATTTTACTTGGTTATGGAAGAACCTTTAATGATCTTGCTACTATGAGTACATTAGCATTTACCAGGATGTCATTTATATAGCGCATACCCTTAGTCAATGGTTGCCGATGATGACATTTTCACGTGGAACTTCCGGAGGAACTGGCGAGTAATTATACCGTTAATTGCTTTAAGACTCCCAGCATGGAGGTAATGCCTCTGGGTTCGTCGACACTTACTGGTATAAAGTCAGCCAAGACCGACGGGTTGGACACAATACCATATAATGATCGCCGGTGGCGAAGTGCTTGTATCTCCAAGACTATGTCCTATGGATATGACACGCCATATGTAGGGTTGCCATTCTTTCTCAAATGGCCAAGGTGGACATTTTATACGGATGCACGCCAGGTTTTGCATGCCAACACATACCCACGGCCAGTACAGAGACATGACCACTTTTTGACGGAATGTTGTGTTGTAAAGTATTTCACAGTTGCTTTATTCTGGTTTATTATCATATTTAGATGTTTCTTTCTACAAAATAACTGTTTTCGCAACTGATAGCTTAATTATGGGGAAGCTTGTCCTACAATCTCAGACATTTGCCATTTGTCATTGTTTTGCAGGACACAACTGCCCAAAGGTGGACTGTCCTCACAACGGGACAGGTGGTGACCCTAACACATATCCTCGCTACTGTACCGTTGACCTGCGGACCATCCCGACACGCCGGATATGTATTGCTGCAGGTTAACATTTGGTTGGTGTTACTCATTCTGCCCACCCTCCAGGATGATCGGGTTGTCGGTCACTGTTTACTGGCGTGGTGATTTCGCCTTTACTTATCTCCAGACCTTGCATCCCTGGGTTCCATATTACCCTGTTGTCCTTCTATCTGTGGCGCGTATATTATTTCTACATGCGTACTGATATGTATTTCGGTATCTGTGTATGCAAATGCGCATACGTGGTCGACTTGCCTGGAGTATAGTGGCAGCATATGGCTACCGCGGTGCTGCTGAACCGGGCGCATAGCGCTGAGGTGCGTTACGCCCATGCTCTGCTGACTATTGCGTGCAGTGTTTACCGGTGCCTTTGTTGGGGCCCTGGCCAAGTTTGGGGGGGTTTTTGGGGGCCCCCCATTTTTTGTTTGCAGGCAGGGGTTTGCAGTCCAATTTTGGGGCCTACAAAATTAAATATGTGGGCCCTTTTGCCGGGAGGCTGCGGCTCCACCGGGGCCCCCCCGTGTTTCCCCCCCAAAGCCCTTTTTTCCTTTTTGCTTGCCCTTTTGGGGTTTTGTGGGGGCCCTTGGGGGGCCCCCGGCTTAGTCCCCCGCCAGCTTTTCCCCCCAAATAATTTTTGTAGCCCCCTCAAATACCCATAAATTTTGGGCATTTTCCTTTGGGAGTCTGGAAGGGTTTCCCCCGGGTGCCAAACACCAACCTGATTTTACCCCCAACACCCGCCTAATTTATTATTCCCTTTTTCGGTTTATTAGCGTTCCCCCTTCCCCGGGGGTGTTGATTTCTATGGGTGTCATCCCCCCAGGCCCCCAGTGCCCCTAAGGGGGGCCAGCCAATCCCCAAAGGGGGAAATTTTTTGTTGGGGGTTGGGCCCCAAAATGGGAATACCCCGGGTCAGCCCGTGAGGATGCCCCAAAATTGGGGGTTTTTGGGGACCCTTCCAGGGTTTTCCAAACCACACATCCTTTTTATAAAGGGCCCCCGGCCTTTTTTCCACGACCTCCCCAATTTTTGGAAGGGGTACCCTTGCGGTTTATTAGGCCCACCCTTGGTCCCCGGTTGAAAATTTTTCCCTTTTGGGGGTACAGTTTCGGCCCCCCCCCGGAACCCCCGGTTTGTCCCACACGGGGAAGGGGGCCCGATATTGTTTAAAATTTCCCCTGAATGGGGGGGCTTTTGGGAAAAGGGGTGTGGTTTTGGGATTTCCCAAACTTTTTGGTGTATACCCGGGATGCTTGGGGGGCCCGGGAAACCCAAATTTTTTCCCCCTGGGCCTTTGAAGGTACCTTGCCGTATTGAACTTACAATTCCTTTGTTCCCTGGGATTTCCTTCCCCTCCTGGTTGTCTTTTTCTGGGGGGCCGCAAGCTCCCCTTTTTTGGGGTTTTAACGGGGTTTTTCCCTTTTTTTCCACCCCCTTTTTCGCTCTATATCCCCCCCCGGTTTTCGGAGCCCCTGGTTTTCACCCGGGTTGCCCTTCCTTCTTTTGGGGAAGGGCCTTTCGGTAATTTCCCCCCCGCAACCCCGTTTCTCCCCATTTCCTTCCATACCCCGGGGCGGGACCCGAATACTGGTTTAAAAGTTCCCGCCTGTTTTACCCCCTTTCGGGGCGGCTTTTTAAACGCCTTGTGTTGTGGGTTCACCCCTTTTTCTGTTTTTTCCCCTGGTGGCCCCCTTGGGTTTTGTACGGGTTTTCCATGGTTATTTTTGTGGTTTTACGCTTGGGGCTTTTCAACTTTTTCTGCCTTTTGTGGAAATTACATTCCTGGTTGGGGGGCCCCGCCTCATCCCTTACAACCATTGCCTGGGGTTGAGCTTTTTTCTCCCCTTTTCTAAATTTTTTGGCTGTGGGTATTTGGTTCTTTGCTCTTTGGCATTTCTATTTTTCATTCCCCTTTAAAAATTTGTCCAATCCCTCCCCTTTCCCGTTTTGCAAATTTTTTGCAACTTTACACCGGGCCCTTTTTCCTTCCTTTTCCCCTTGATTGGTTTAATTGCTCCTCCCGGATTTTTAAATGTTCCGTTTTTGGTTTCAGCCTTTTCCCCTTCCCCCTTTCCCGGTTTTGCCCCTTTTAGGGCCCCAAAAGACTGGTTTTGAACCTAGCCCGGGGGGAAGAGGGCCCCGACCCCTATGCAGGGAATTTTATTTCCTAAACCCCCAGCAGATTTTTGGCTTTAAAAGCCCAAGTTTGCTGGGCCCCCCAATTCCTTTCCCGGGGCAAAAATTGGTTGTGGTTTAATTGGGATTTGTACCAAAAATTGGTTTAGAAAGTAAGTTGCCCATTTACCCCCCCGCTTTTTGCTTCCAAAATTTTTAACGCCTCATTTAAAAAATTGACTACAAAATGGAAAAACCGAAGGAAAAATTTTTTTAAAAATTTTGGGGCACTTTAATAAATAATAAAGGGGGTTGGCTTCCCCGTTAAATTTGTTTTAAGGGCCTTTCGGACCCAAAAAATTAAAAAAATTTTTAATTTTCTTTAAAAACTTCTGGCAAACTCCCGGGGGTTTCTGGCTTTCTAACTATTTATTTTCCAAAAATTTTTTTATTTTTCATTTTTTTTGGGCTTCTTGGGGCCCCACATTTGGAAATTCACCTTATTACCCCAATTTAAAAATTTAAATTTCCGGGAATTTTTTTAAAGTAAACCCTTTTTTTGGTTTTCAAAAATTTTTGGCCCCTTTCGCAGCCCGGCCAATTTCTACCATTCCCCCATTTAACAAAGCAAACAGGTTTTTCATAAAAAATAGCCCAAAAAAGGTTTTTTTAAATTTGTTAGCGGGAAACAAACAAAACCAAAAATTGACCTTTTGGGTTAAAGAAATGGTGGGGGTTTTGGGGTAAAAAAAAAAAAAAAAAAAAAAAAAAAAAAAAAAAAAAAAATAAAAAAAAAAAAAAAAAAAAAAAAAAAAAAAAAAAATAAAAAAAAAACCCCCCTCCCCCCCCCCCCCCCCCCCCGTTAAAACTTGGAAAATTTAACCTTATTAAAAAAATTTTGGGGTTCCTTAAAAAAAGGGAAAAAGGCCAAAGTTTTCAAAAACAAAAGTTTTTTTCTCACCCGGCCCCCCTTAAAAAAAAAATACTACTTTAAAAAAAGGAAAAAAATTTTGGTTTTCCTTTTTTCTATATGATACCTGACTTTGACAGCCTTCCGTTACTCCTCCGGTATGTTTGGGTAAATGTAAACCGTTTTTTTTGGTTTACATTTCCGTGCCCTTACGCTACGCCTGCGCCACTTCGTGGATCGCTATTGCCCTCATTTGCATGGTGCAATACCGCACACAGTGTGTTTTGCATACCTACGCCGGGGGGCGGAGACGGTCCGGCGCACGCCGGTAGTGCACGTGGAATTCATTCATACCTGAATCGCTCAGCAGCCATATTTGGCGTTATAACGCCAACGCTATGCGGGCGCCTGGCGCAAGGTTCATGAATCCCGGGGCAAGATAAAATGGTAAAATAAGTGGATGAATTAAAAAGGTATTTAGATATCTTAAATCATAAAACTATGATAAACTTAGAAAAGATCAAGTTAAGCAACTATTTCACAACCCCCAAATCCATGCATATATTAGCTTACAAGGCAAAACTTATTAACAAGTCCAATCATACTAAATAATTGTACTCATCAGAAAGTAAGAAAAAGGCAACAGATGTAGATGAATTTTTAAAAATATTTAGAAAACACTTTAATAAAGTCAATCAAAGTGAAGCAATAATGGACTCCCAAGAATTAATTAAAAAATGTATTAAAAAATACAGTAGGAAAAGACTGACAGAAGACCAAAAGAAATTAATAGACAAACCCATACAATTTGCTGAAATTAACAATCAAATTAAAAAAGTAAAACTGAACAAAGCTCCTGGTAATGCTGGCATAATATCTGAACTATGTAAAATATTGCCAAAAGAAGCTCTACACATTTTACATAACATTTTTATAATAGTTAAAGACTTAACTTAAGTAACACCATCATGGAAATACACACTTATTACTCCAATGTTAAAAGTGGATAAAAATCCAGTACATTGTTCTTCATACAGATAAATCTCACTTTTAAATATTGATTACAAAATATTTATGGCTATACATGCAGCCAGGTTACAACAATTTCTACCATACCTGATTAACAAAGATCAAACAGGATTTATACTACATAGAAAAACATATGACAACATTAAAAGAGTTTTCTCAATAATAGATTATGCAGATAACAAAAAAAAAACAAAACAAAAATTGACCTTGTTAAGGTTAGATAGAAATAGTGCTTTTGATACTGTAAACTGGAATTACTTATTACTGGTCCTAGAGGAATGCAAGTTTTCAACATGTTTCTCACAGCTTATAATACTACTTTATGATAAATATGTTGCCTACATAAACATTGTTTCTTGCTTATCAGAGTCAATCCCAATTACCACGGGATGCCTACAGGGTTGACCACTCTCACCATTACTATTTACCTTAGTTATGGAACCATTAACAAATTTTATCATATCAAGAACAGATATAAAAGGAATACAAATGAATGACAAATTAAATTCTAAAATACTGCTATTGGCAAGATGATATTCTATTGACATTAAATGATAATAGAAGTTCCCTTAAGGGGGTCTACTTTAATTAAACAAAAGCGGAATCCGTCGAATATGAATCCGTCAACACATAAACAGTGAAACACGGAAACATCAAACACACTAAATAGCGAAATCGGAAATGTCGAATTGTCATAGTTGGCCCATCTGCGGTATAGCTCCATAAGGTAAGTGTACGACAGTTACGGACCTTAGGGTTAGGGTGCAGGTTAAGGTAAGTGCATAGATAGGTAATGTATGTAAGGTTGAGTGTAGGGTTTTAAGTGTATGTGTGTGGAATATTTACTTTGTGCGGGTATAGTTCTGTAGGGTAAGTGTGTGGTAGTTATGGACCTTAGGGTTAGGGAGGGGTTAAGGGTAGTGCATAGATAATTGTGTATGCGGGTTTTAGTGTAGGGTTACAAGTAGGTATTGGTGCTTTAATTTAGGGTTAGTAGAAGGGTTTTGGTTAACGTATGTATGTGTTTTTTGTTGTGTTTACGTAGGTAGTATGTTACGGGCGGTGGGGTTGGCCGACTATTGTAGTTTCGATGTTTATATTTCGCGGTTTTGCATGTTCGATGTTATCGCGTTTCATTGTATATGTGTCGATGGATTCATATTCAACGGATTCTGCTGTCATTTAATTAAAGTAGACCCCCCCCCCCCTTAAGGCAGTATTTAATGTGATAGAATCATTTCAGAAAAAAAATCTGGACTTATTTTTAATAAAAACAAACCAAACATTTGCGCATAAATGGAAATATTATTGATATGGAAGAGAAATTTTCTAAATATATAAATGAAGACCGTACCATTATATATCTTGATATAATTTTAAAAGGAAATATTAAGAATACAATAGAGGAAAATTATAAAAATAATTTGAACAATACCAATACACTTATCAACAATTGGAACAAGTTAATTTTTACAATGGAAGAGAGGCTTACTTTAATAAAAATGTTCATACTCCCAGAAATCTTGGATTTAATACAAGCCTTATCATTACCTCATCTAGAAAAAAAATCTTAGAGAATTTAATAATTTAATTCTTACATTTTTCTGGTATCCTAATCAACCAAGACTAGGTCTAAATCATCACATAAGTGATTGGTCATTAGGTGGAATTGGTATACCAGAAACAAAGTTATACTCTATGTCCTCAATCATAAAAACAGTTTTTTTGTTATTAAATAAAAATTACAAAACAAAATGGAAGTACATGCAGGAGAATATAAGTATAGATTCAATACAGACTCTCACCACTCAACAAAATGAGATAACAGTTAACTTTATATAGATATTAAAACATTACATCTTGGAAAATAGAAACATTAACATTAACTATTCATATATTACCACAATGTTAAAGTTGTTTAGAGAATATCTTTACAAAAATGTAGGATATAAATAATGTTTTTTTCTTCTTATTCTCAATAGCATATACACAAAACAACCTATGCACTTTTAATTTTACAACAATGTACAAACTTAAAGAGAATAATTTGATATTATAGTGTCACTTCTTGGATGAGAGCAAATTACAAAGCACAGAGAATATTTTAATCAGACTTAATTTAGACAAAGAAATGTGGTTAGTAATACAAAATTGTAGATCTATAATAGAGAATAGAATAAAATCAATGCAACTATCAGTAAGAATTAATGTCCCAAAATTCATAGATTTAATGATAACATTAGTAAATCAAGAAGTAATAGGTAAAGGACTCTTACCTAAAATATATAAAACTAATAAACATGTCGAAGGTTATATTAATGCAAATTATTGGGACTATTTTAAAACTATAAATAATTATGAACCTAGAGAAGAAGATGAAAGAAATATTTTGATATCATCAAAATAAACCACATTTTCTGTAAACTGAAGGTTATTTACATGGAAGTTCATGAATAAAACATTTGTAACACCACATAGAATTGAACTATTGTATAAGAAGAAAGTGTTGTGTTGGAGATGTTAACAAGTGACTATGCAGACTGGCAACATATGCTTGTTGATTGTAAAGTTGTCAAGCCATTTTTGGGACAAAAATCAATGTTTTTATGCAATTCTTATTTAATAATAAATTCACACTAACTAAAGCATTAATCTTGTTCAGTACACTGATACCAAATTGTGTAAAAAGAGTAACTTGTCCACTACTAAGGAGTTTTCTGTCATAGCAAGGAAGACAATCACCAAAAACGGGAAAAGTGAGCAAACTCCTACAATAAAAGAATATGAAAATATGGCAACTGATGTTTGTCACTATGAATTTCTTACAATAAGGACAACTAGAGTTACCACTTCATATAGCATATAGATAAAGCTCAAAGAATTACTGAACAAGCAATTGTAGATATATCAATAATATTGTAACATCTTTTCATACTTCTTAATAAAAAAGGTATTTTATACGCAAATGGAATGTAATTAATTGATAGACACCTTAGTTAATAGTTGTTTATTTACAATTTGTGTTGTTTATTTATTCTTATTTCAATTTTGTATTTTAATGTAAAAATTGAGATAGAAGTATTAAAATAAATAAAAACAGTTTTAAAAATGTGAACAATCAAAATTAAGACTACTTACATAGTGTGCTTAGATAATACACATATATACATTCTTTTTATTGCAATGCTCTAAAGGTTCAAATCCAGATAGAAAAAAATGTTTCAAAATGTTTTTGTCTGACTCCTGTGGCTATACACCTTCCCTTAAAACATAATTATACTGCTGCTATATTAATGTATCTGCACCCCATTGTGAAGCCTGTCTTGTACTGATCTTTGAGTGAAAGACATCACAGAGGGAGGGAGGTTAATGTGTTTGCCTTACAAACACAAGGTGCAGGGTTTGAGTCTCACAAGGGATAATTGGCTAGGCTTAAAATGGCTTGCAAAGGCAGTTAGCCTAGTACTAATCTATGAACCTATGAAGAGCAACATAGAGTACTGCTAATTCCCATTCCTAGCTCAACACTTCAAAAAGAAGGGGTTGGGAGGGTGGCCTAATGGTTAATGTGTTTGCCTTACAAACACAAAGTGCAGGGTTTGAGTCTCACAAGGGATAATTGGCTAGGCTTAAAATGGCTTGCAAAGGCAGTTAGCCTAGTACTAATCTATGAACCTATGAAGATATAATTATGCATGGGCTAATACTTTGCCAACAACAGCATGATTCAGGTTGGCAGTGCTGTGCTCAAATAGTAACATAAAAAAGGCAAAATAAATTATTGTTTTGGGTTGCACAGTGTTTGTAAAACTATTAATTTCATCAATAGGTTATCTTGATTTTTAGAATGATGTTATCTCAATTAGTTTAGTTGCTTAATATACATCTGTTCTACAGTGTAAACACTTGCAACTGTGTTACAACTTTGGTTAACCTATTCTCACATAATCAATCACTGTTATTATGGAGTGTTTTGTCCTATATATGATTTGCAAGTTTGTCTTGTCAATGCACATAGTGCAAGTATGAGACAATACAAGTATGCAATCATCCTGCCTTGAAGTTGCAGGAAAGTTTGATTGATAATCCATTGGTCTACAACAAGTTTATATGGCTTCCTATAATGTGAAACATACCACTGTCTCTCACAGTAATGTAAGGTACATGAAGGATGGTATCTAAATGTTAATAGAGAAGTATGTAATTAAATGGGACAAAATAGTGATGTTACGTTGTCCTGTGCACACATATGCTTTTATTGCAGTACCTGTGATACCCAATCCCATCTGCTCCAAATAGTGAAATTTCAAGAAATGTACTATTTCAAACATCATTAAGACAGTCTTCACCTGTGGCATCTACAACTAATACGATGCTCTCTATATTGTGTAACTAAATAAACAGGAGGCCTAATGCTCAACATGGGGAACTTCTGTTTGTCTGAGTTTGTATAATGCTTGGTGTTGTATCCATTTGCTCTGAGAAGAATACATTTAACTCTTCACACAATTCCCTTATCCCACTATTTACCTCATACATGTTCTCTGCAACACACTGATGAGGTCATCTTAACAAAAGTGCAGTCTTTCCCCTTAAAAGTCAGATTTCTTCTGTGGCAATTGCAGCTAATAGGATGTGCTCTAGGTTGTATAATTAAATAAGCAGGAGGTCCAATACTCAGCAGTAAGAATTTGGGGAACTTGTATGTGAGTATTTGTAACACTTGGTGCTGCATTCACTTCCCTGAGATGAATATGTTTAACTGTTCACACAGCTCCTTTACCCCACTTTTTACTGACACATCCTATCTACAACACACTAATGAGGTCATCCTGACAAAAGTGTACTCCAGCTCCTTAAGAGGTAGACTTATCCTTCTTCTGTTGCACTTGCAACTTATAGAGTGGTGTCAAGAGTGTGTAACCTAGATAAGTAGGAGGTTCAATACTCAGCATGGGAAACATGTATATATAATATTAGGTTCTGTGTTCATTTCCTCTGAGAAAAATACATTTAACTCTTCACACAGTTACTTTTTACTGAAACATCCAGTCTGCAAGACACTGAAGAGGTCATCCTGATATAAGTACACTCTCTCCACATTAGAATCAGATTTCTACTGTGGCACGTGCTATACAGTGCTCTCTAGATTGTGTAATTAGATAAGTATGAGGTTCAGTAATCAGCATAGGAAAATCATGAGTGCTATATCCACTTTCCTTGTGAAGAATACATTTAGCTCCTCACCCAGCTCCCTTATCCTACTTTTTATTGAAACAGCCTCTCTGCAACAAACTGATGAAGTTATCCTGACAAAAGTGCAGTCTAACCCCTTAAGAATTAGACTTCCCTGTGATACTAGCAACTAATACAGTGATGTCTAGATATCTAGGAGGTTTGATGCTCAAAATTGGAAATGTGTATGTGTGTTCCACTTCCTCTTGTATTCACTTCCCATGAGGAAAATACATTTCAATCTGCATGCAACTTCCTTATCCCAAATTTTACAGAAACATCTTCTCTAAAACACACTGACAAGGTCATCCTGATAAAAGTGCACTCCCTTCTTTTAAGAGTGAAACTTGTCCTGTGGGGTTTGCGACTAATACAGTGTGCTGTCAACATTGTGCAGCTAATTAGGCAGAAGGTTCAAAACTTAATATGTGGAACTTTTATATGTTAAAGAGAATGTTTGCAGTTAGATGAGCATGTCCTGGACAGTGATACATCATCACAACTTGTGACTGCATGGCAGTGAAATGGTTACTCAGGGCATGTCATACTGTGATTGCTCATGTGGCATATACATTGAGTACTGGCTTGTATAGCACACCTACACAGATAGACTATGCTTCAATTCTGGGACAGTGTGTGTATTACATGATGGAAAAAGATTCCTTGTCAAATAAACATTGATATTTTACTGCTCACTATTCTATGGTGTAACTCCTTTCCAGCATTCTGACTATCTGACTGTTCAAATTATATTCTTAACATCTATTATCATGCACACATTGATTTAAGTTATTTGTTTCTGCCTCCATTGCTATCTGATGTGGCACATGCAGTCAGTATAGAGGTCTGAAGACTGCCTAGTATAATAGGCAGGGGTTTGAATCTGGTAACATCTGTCAGACAGCAGTGGCTTCCACACAGACAATAGGTGTGGCACACTCAGACAGCCACCTTTTTCAGGCCCTGTCCTACCAGGTAGAACATCCATAGCCCTTAATGATATGAAAATGCTTTAAGCCTTTCAAGAGTGTTCTTCAAGACATAACAGTTATGTGTATGTCTGCAACATCCATGATTGGTATGCATCTCTCTGATATCTGCCCTAGCATGTGTTCAAAAATGACATGATGTAAATGTTTATTATTTCATTCGTTGCTCAGAGGCATTACCTTTCCCAAAATAATTATGTGTATTGCATGTCTTCATACAGGCATTGCTTTATTACTGCAATTGTTTTTGTCACACTACACAGATTAATGGGCACATGAGGGATTCCATAAATGTTTCTTACTGTATGGCATGCTGCCAGAGCATCTGAACCTGTGATTGGTCCTCTGTTACAAAGCTTTCTTGTGTGCTGGTGATGTTGACTTGCTGTTATGTTACCATTCCCTGTAATTATATGTGAGCATGCTCATATATCAATGTCTGAGATGTTTGCAAATCAGCAAATGAAGACTTGAAATCATAACATGTTATCTGAAGCAATCTGTGTTGTCATTTATCACTTGTATGTATGTTGTGTGTTATTAGACTACTATTTAGCATTTATATGATTATACAATACTTGCTTGTCTATTACATGTTCATAGATGATAAGCAACTTTCCAATGTGTGACACTGCCATTTCCTTGCAAAAACATGTCCATTTCTGATGTACCTGACATTACAGTTGTAAGGTCCATCTGGTCTTGTGTATACATGTTGAGGTGTGGAATACAGCAATGGTGTCAGCTTGCACACATAAGACCTTGTATATACATCTTATGTACAATAATTGGTCTATGCATTCATCTCATAATGTATGTTCTATGCTTGATAATTGTTACCTCAACTCAGTATTTTGTTGACATGTATATCACAGTTTAACTCCCCTTTATTACACTGCAGCTTTATATCCTTATCACACCCTTTGTTAGTATGCCAAATTTTATGTACATAACTCTGGTATTGTTAATGGCATTAATTATCATTGCATCAATATTTCAAGGCTTAGATTAGAAATGCTTCTTTGACAGGTCTTCATCCCAAAGGGCATCTTTGTGAACTCATACAAGCCAAAAGGAGTCACAAAGGCTGACTTCTCTCTAGCACTGGAAGCCAACGGCACCTGCCAGAAACCCTTGGTAAGATCAATGGTTGGAAGATACTTAGCCCCACCCAGCTGCTCTAGGGTCTCATCTGTCCTAGGCATGGGGTAAGCATCTGACTCTGTATGACTATTTAATTTCTTGTAGTCCATACAGAACCTGGTGCTGCCATTCTTCTTTGGCACCTGCACCACTGGGGAGGCCCAGGGACTGTTGGACTCTTGAATCACTCCTAGTTCCAACATCTCCTGTACCTCCTCCCTCAGAGTCTGTTTAACTCTCTCAGGCACTCTATAAGAGGCCTACCTAATAGGCCTTTGGGGTTCTGTATCCACCTGGTGCTGGCCCAGGTGGGTGCACCCTGGTTTCCCCAGTGAACATGTCCCCAAATTTCTGCAACACTGCTTGGACTGCCGGGAAATTGCTACCCCTTCCACTGAGGTGTCAGCCTGAGACTCACTGAGGAGATCAGTCACCAGATCTCCATCAGACTCCTCCTAAAATCCACTGCAAATGCTCAGCAGAAGGGCCTCTCTACCATAGCAAGGTTTCATCATGTTAACATGGTACAATTTGTGCCCCTGCCTTTTGCCTAGCAGTTCCACCATGTAGTTAACATGACTTACCTTTCTTACCACCTTGTAGGGTCTCTCCCAAGCTGCTTGCAGCTTGTTGTGTCTGACAGGAATGAGAACCATTACCTGCTGCCCCACAGCATACTCTCTAGCTCGAGCATTCCTGTCATATCACACCTTTTCTGTTGTTGGGCTTCTGCCAGGTTCTCCTGGGCCAAGCCCATGAGTTCCCTGAGCCTTGTCCTGAGGGTAAGGATGTATGCCACAACAGACTCCTTGTGAGACTCGCACTCACCTTCCGATTCAGCTCGAATTAAATCTAGAGGTCCCCTCACCCTATGCCCATACAGCAACTCAAAGGGTGAAAAACCTGTGGATTCCAGGGGAACCTCTCTGTAAGCAAACAACAGATGGTGCAAAGATTTGTCCCACTCCCCCTTAAACTGATCTGCAAATGCCCATAGCATGGACTTGATTGTAGAGTTTAACATCTCAACAAGACCATTAGTCTGGGGATGGTAGGGGTGTTCTTCATGTGCTTCACCACACAGGACTTCAACAGTCTGACATGAAATTGGCACCTCTGTCAGTCAGTATTTCTTTTGGGAAACCTACCCTGCTGAAAATCTCTAGCAACACATTTGCCACCTTCTCTGCCTCAGTGGAGGACAAAGCCACCACATCAGGATATCATGTAGCAAAATCCACTACCACTAGGATATACTTTTTCCCTGTGGAACCTGGGGTACTCAGAGGACCACAATATCCCTATCTACCCTCTGAAATGGTTCCTCAATCACAGGCAAAAGCATCAAAGGAGCTCTCACCTTGTCTCCTGCCTTGCCTACCTTTTGGCACTATACTTCTCACAGGTCCTGCAGTACCCTATTACATCTCTGGAAATTCTAGGCCAACAGACGTTCTGCATAATATGCCTCTTTGTACATTTTATACTCAAATGACACGCAAAGGGGGGCTATGGCTGGAAGCACCAGATGGCAGGCTCTCGGCACTACCAGCTGCTATACTCTCTCACCTTCTAGCTCTCCCTCAGGGGTACACTCTCTGTACAGTAACTCTTTGCCCAGTATACAGATTTCACCCTTCCTTGAGAATCAGGTGCCTCCCTAGCTACCTACCTCAGACTTTGCAATGTAGGGTCTGAGAGCATAGCCTGTCTCAGCTCTCTCCTTGTAACCCTTTCCAGCTCCCCTACCACAGGAAGTCTGGCATCCTCTGAAAGTAGTGCCTCACTGTCAGCCTGGGTACTACTTCTCACTTCCACCTTTGCAGTCACTCTGTCCAAAGGACCAGCAGCACCCCCAAACAGCTGTGGCTCACCTTCAGTCTCACTGCTACAGGGTAGCTCCCTCCCTGAAGTAACCACCTCACCAGTCCTGGCTGCAAGTATGCAGTCTGTCTGGGTCTCCCCCAGGCTACCAGACCCACATGCTTGTCTCCTAGCCTGACTGTATGTAACTGCACAAACACATGGTACTGCCTCATCCAAATCCTTCCCTATCAAGTCATCTGCAAAATGGTAGTTTGGTACCCTTGTTGTCTCAAGACAACCTACCTTTGGTGTTTTGTCTTTGGCTTCCTCACCTTTTGTTCCCCACCTTGCCTCAGTGGACAACTGTATGCCACATGGCCCACTGGCTGCATTCAAAACATTTAACCCTAGCTCCTGGATGTGTACCTGGACTAGTGGCTTCCCCTGCTACTGGCAGATTATGTTGGGGCAGTCTGTGCTGCCCACCATGGGTTCCTTTAGACCCATGAGCAGAACTTGCTTTCCTGTGCAGGGTTGCCCTACTTCCAGGTATAGGTCTCCTTTCTTCCCCAACTCATCTGAAGTGGCACATTGTCTATCAAATAACCAGCTCCTCATGTCCTCAGGCAAAGTGCTAAGGGCTTATTCCCTCACCAAAAGATCTGCCAGCCCTTCAAAAGTGGTGACCTGACATCCACTCACCCAACTATAGAAATAAGTGCTCCGCTCAGCAACATATTCACACACACTTTCATCTGCCTTGCGTCTATGCTCACAATTTTTTTTTCTTATATGTTTCAGGTGTTAGCTTAAACAAGTCTAACAAGTGATTTTTAACAGCAGTATAATCAAAACATGCAACGTCAGACATTTTTAACAAAGCAGTTACAGCTTTACCATGAAGTAAGGGGGTCAGGAACCAAACCCAGAGCCTTTGGTCAACACCATACTGCTTGCATACCCTCTCAAACATATGAATGGAACTATCAAAATTATCCCCCTCTTTAAACTGCAGATGATATTTACTGCCGTTTTGTACTTCTGGGATCCAGTTACTCCCTTCTGCATTACCTCCATGACTCTGGCGAAGAGTCAACATTTCCCTTTCATGCTTTCTCTGCTGCTCCTTTTCCTCGGCTTCCAGGCATAGCAGTTTCTCATTTTCCACAGCCTGTAAACTCCTCAGTCTCTCAGCTGATTCTATCTCCAAACACCTGGCCTCCAACTGAAGTCTCTTTAGCTCCAGATGGATTTTTAAGTCCTCTGCAGAAAGGTTGAGCTGTCCATTCTCTGAGGGTATTATATCTCCATTGCCAGTCTGATTATCCTCCAGGCTGCTTTTTTCTGATGCAGCTGTTTCCATGCACCAGTCCCCTAGCCTGGCACATCAACCAGCTGGCTCCTTGTCAGCTTTCCATACTCCTCTGCTAACATGTTGCCTGCTCACCCTGACTAACTAACCTAACAAAAAAAAATAAAACAATTGTGATCTGAACTCGGAGTATTCACTGCATGGCTGATTTAGAGTGCAAAACAGCTTCAGAGCTCAATGTACACAAGCTACAGGAATTCACTCTACCCACACCACTACAAGCCAATTAGTATTTGCCAACCAATTAATATAGAACCAAAATGAATGTCCAGACTCTGAGGATAAAAACCGCTCGTACACAAGGATAAAATAGTTTATTGTTGCACAATAAGTAGATCACTGGTTTAGCACTTTCAACTGGAGAACCCCAGTCTTCATCAGAACAAATCAGTACTACATAACCGAAGTTATATACTAATCAGATCTCTTAATTATTTAAAAAAACCACCAAAAACCTTAAGGCTGCACATACCTAAATATGTCAAACATTATTTAATACATATATAAGAACATAAATACTCAATATTATACCAATGAGTATAATTCCAGTATATACAATCTCCTCCATGGTTCTGGCAATTATGAAAACGTATCCACTAACCAAATTAACACTGGACACAAGAGGATTGACTTGAGTATTGAGGAATACCTTATTGACAACAGGATTTCTAATGATACTTATATGTTTTTGAAAACAGACTACCCTGTTTTAGCCAAAATGGTTGGTATTCCTAAGGTTCATAAATCGATTAAATCCACCATTCAGGCCCATTGTTTCAGGTTCTAAGTCCAAAACGTTTAACATTGGGGGGTTGATAGATAGATGGTTGAAGCATATTTACAATGTTATTCCACATATTATGAAGGACTCATGGAATTTTTTAGGTAAACTTACCAAGGATAAATGGAATTTGAATTTAATTTTTCTTACTATAGATGTTGTGGACTTGTTTTCCAGCATTCCTAAAGACGTCGGTTTAGAATTTTTTGCCAACAGTCTTAGGAAACATTCAGGATATAGCTGGGACAAGATATGTTTAATATGCGACATGATGTCATTGGTATTGGACCACAACTACATAGTATTTCAAGGAGAGTATTTTAGACAAACTAAGGGAGTCGCTATGGGAGCATCTTGTGCTCCCATATTTGCGAACTTAGTTATGTTAGAATGGGAGTCCGAGTTTTTATTTAAAAGTGAATATTATTCTGACATTGTTTTCTATGCTAGATATTTGGATGACATATTTATCTTATGGAAGGCATCTTTGGATAGATTACAACATTTTATGGAATTTCTCAATAGTACTACAGAGTTTTTGAAATTTACACATCATTATAGTTATGATGAAATTCCTTATTTGGATATATTGGTCAGCCACAATGATAAAGGATTTACCTCTAAAGTCTATAGAAAACCAACTTTTTCAAATGATTATATTCATTTCACTAGCAACCACCCCCCATATGTTTTTAAAAACGTGGTAAAAGGACAATGTATTAGAGCCGCTTGGATGTCATCCACACAGGAATATATGGAGGCCGAATTAGGTATCATATATAATTTGTTCCTTAACCGAGGCTATCCAGAGAATATGTTAGAAGACATCACCCAATATGTATCGAAGCAATGGGGTCATAAATATTTGCCTTTGTTAGGATGTCACGATATTGATAGCTCAGTTGGACAGTTGGTCAAGGGCAACAATAATGATAAGTATTATGGAAATGATACCTTTGGAAGAGTTTGTGTGTTGACCTATACTCCCTACACATATGCCATCAAAGAAATCTTGCAGAGACATTGGGATGTCATCACTACACACAATTTGGGAGTACAGGTTGGTCAGTCTCCTAAATGTGTATATAAGACAGCTCCTAACCTTAAGAAAATATTGGAAAGGGCTAGTAATCACAATGAAGGATCAGATAGATTTAAAGGTACTTCCAAATGTGGTAGATGCAACCAGTGTAGGTATATCAATGAAGTTAGGAATATTCAACAAGATGATATTAATCATACTACTATTAAGTGTAGGACAGGCAGCTGTTATACTAAACAGGTGGTATACGTGGCAACATGTACCTGTTGCACCGCATACTACATTGGTAAAACAGAACAACTTAAAAACAAATATATGAACATCTATATAAGATACAGAAATGTGACACAAAAAATGCTTTGTACAGACACATTTTAGAGAAAGGGACCGAGCATGGGTTTCTTTTTGCTATTATTGATCAGGTTATTAGTACACCTTATGGAGGCAAATGGAAAATTATTTTGGCGTATTATGAAAGTAAATGGCAGATGTATACAGATGCTGCTAGACCGCCAGGACTCAATGATTACATTAGTATCAAGCCTTTTTTAGCTCTTTCATTATAAGCAATGTATTTTCATATGTTTATATTATTAATATTCATTAGCTAATATTTTATAACATTTTTAATCATTTATTAAGTATGAGTGTACATCGTAGTATGTTTTATACAACATTATTTGATACTTACTTATTTAGGTTTGTGCATATATACATATATTTTTAATGTACAAGTGAAGTTTTTCACTCATAATTATGTTTTATACATAAGCAATTTACACATACATATATAAGTATTTTAAGTAGTTAGTCTTGGTTGTATTTATGTTCTTATATATGTATTAAATAATGTTTGACATATTTAGGTATGTGCAGCCTTAAGGTTTTTGGCGGGTTTTTTTAAATAATTAAGAGATCTGATTAGTATATAACTTTGGTTATGTAGTACTGATTTGTTCTGATGAAGACTGGGGTTCTCCAGTTGAAAGCGCTAAACCAGTGATCTACTTATTGTGCAACAATAAACTATTTTATCCTTGTGTACGAGCGGTTTTTATCCTAAGAGTCTGGACATTCATTTTGGTTTTATAGTCGGTGTTCCTTCATTATTGGATTGGTCGGTACTTTCAGGATAACCAGTTAATATGTGGTGTGGATATCCCACCACTGCCAAACAATTAATATGTGATGCCCATGCCCTGGCCCAGTGAGGAGCCTCAATCCTCACCACTAACACCAATTAAGGGTGTCTCATATAGGAGGAAAGAATAACAAATACACACAATAAAGTGCAATTTCCCTTAAGAGCACACAGAGATCACAGTCAGTCAGGGGCTGGTCGTTCCTTTGCTCTCCAGGTCCCCAATAAGACTCTCCACTGGCACAGCTCTACGGTCCAGATCTCAGTCTAATGGGCAAGCTAAAACCACCAGCACCCTCTCTGTCCAACCAGTGCTTCATGTCCCTGCCCAAGTAGCTGACAAACACACACACACACACACACACACACACACACACACACACACACACACACACACACACACACACACACATACACAAACACACACACACACACACACACACACACACATACACACACACACACACACACACACACACACACACACACTTTGAGAGGAGTTTATACAACCACGCCGACACTCCTGGGGATGGCTGGCACAGGTTCTCCTGCTGTGCCCCTTTTACTCAGGCTATATGGTAGTACCAGCTGCAACCACCCACTAATACTTATCAGCTACTCAAAGGCCTTTAAAGGGTGCCCAATTATTACTGTGCAATATTATTATCCAATTGGTGGTATAGCCCACGGCTAAAGCTATTGGAGTGGCTTTGTACAATTTTACCAAAGCCATGCAAGTACACTAAAGAACTTAAATTATCTCTACAAAAACAGCCACAGCTGAAAGGGTTTAAAAATATTTAATAACAAATAGTCAAAACACAAGACAGTACTTTTTATTACACAGTGCTAATCAAGAGTTCAGAGATCACAGAGAAATATTTAAAATAATTCAATAGTCCAGTTCTGACATTACAGAAAAGCACTTCATAGGTTCATAGGTTCATACTAGGCTATCTGCCCTAGGGCATTTATAAGCGTAGCCAGAATGTGTTTGGCTTTCGCCACCCATTTTAAATTTATTTTGCTATGCCCTTTTTCGAGGTTATGAATCTGTCCCTCCAGCATGTCCTATTTATTTCAGTGCTGAGGTTCAAGTCTCTTGAGAGCGTAGCTCGATGGGATTTGGGTTTTCTGAGGTGCAGCATGTCCATTAATTCTGGATTGGACATGGCTTTATACATCAGGCACAGATCGCCTCTAAACAGGCGGTATGCCACTGAGAAGAGCTGGAGTTTCTTTAACCGGGCAGCATATAGCATCTGTTTGAGCCCTTTGATCCTCTTGGTGAGGTACTTTTGGGGTCTTTCCAGTTGCTGCAGGTGTCTGGTAAGGTACATCCCAAAAGGGGCATTGTACTCAATTATGGGCCTGATGAGGGATGAGTAAAGAGGCACGATGACCTCCCCTGATCTAGATGTGAATCCCTTCATGATTAGGTGGGCTATATAAAATGTTTTTCTAACCACTTTGGCCACGTGGTTGTCAAATGAGAGATTGCTATCAACTTGGGACCCCAGGTCCCTAATTACTTCTTCTGTACTTAATGGATTACCACCTATGTGGTAATTTGTGGGCACTTTGTTTTTGCCAAAGGGGATGACTATACACTTTTTGGCATTTAGCTTGAGGCCATGGCTCTGGCACCAGTTGTCTGTTTCTATCAGGCCCTTTTGGAGGATGCTTGTGTTGGCTGGAGAGTCAATTATGGCGCACAGTTTGCAGTCATCTGCGAACTTGGTCAGCCACAGTCCTTCCGTGTTGGCCTTTACCCCCGAGAAATATATACCGAACAAGAGAGGTCCCAGGACTGAGCCTTGTGGGACACCACTTGTAACTGGTTTGGAGTCTGACATGGCTCCAGCAATTCTAACCATGTGAGTTCTGTCCTTGAGCCAGTTTGCAATCCATCTAGTGACATAGGGGTTTATATTTAAGCTGGTGAGCTTATCTATAATGCCCGAGTGGGGTATTGTATCAAAGGCTTTTGCGAGGTCCAGGTAGGCTGTGTGGACCACCTTTCCCTCGTCAATGGCCTTGGTGACTGTTTCAAAGAAATCAACCAGGTTTAAGAGGCGGGATCTGCCCTTAACAAAGCCGAACTGGGTAGGATCCAGTGTCTGTAGGTCCCCAATATCTTTATTTATGAGGTCCATGATGATCCTTTCCATAGCTTTGCAGACCAAGCTAGTCAGGCTTATGGGGCGATAGTTTCCAGGATCCGTTGAGGCACCACCTTTATGGAGAGGGACCACTGTTGCTGTACGCCACTCTTTGGGCACATATCCTGTTGTAAGGCTGAGATTGAACAGTATTTTTATGTTTGGGTTTAGCTCTTCTTGGAGTTCATGTAGGACGCAGCCCGGGACACCGTCTGGTCCCATTGATGCTGTGTTTTTTGCTTTGGAGAGGGTGGCTCTTACCTGAGCATCTGAGATGTCAGGGGGGCAGCACTCTGCTGGGATAGATATTTGCCCTTTTGGTGGGGGGGGAGTTTGTGCTGAACCTGTCAGCAGCTAGGATGTTGGCAATGTCTGTGGGTTCGGTGTATTTTTTGTCATTTTGGACTAATTCTGAGCATATCTGGGAATTACCACCCAGGTTCCTAACATAACTAAAGAAAGCCTTGTGATTATCCTTAGTGTCCTGTGCAATTTTTCACTCGAAGCTGGCCTTAGACAATTTTATGAGTGCCCGTAGTTTTTTGCTAATACTGATCAGTGATGCCTTCCCTTTTTGGGATTTTCCTCTATCATTTAGTAGCTTCCTCCTTCTATTGTATAGTTTGTTTATGGCTGGGGTCCACCAGACAGGACGTCTACCTTTGGAGGATTGGGTCTTGGTTTTATTTGGGATCGCATGATCCATGCATTCCTGAAGGTGTTCATAGAATGCGTTTATAAAGGATTCTGTGGTCTGGGCTGTATTTTCCACAGGCCCGGGGGATTTGAAGGATTCCACCTCAGTTTTGAGGAGTGTGAAATTTACTTTAGAGAAGTTTTTCACTGCGGTTTTCTGGGCAGGGGGTGGGGTCGGGATGTGACTATCCAGTGAGATTAGTTTATGGTCTGATCTTACCAGTGAGGGATACACTTCTGGTCTGGAGCATAGAGTCCCCATGTTGGTGATGATCAGGTCCAGTATGTTTTCCCCTCTTGTGGGAGTGATAACAAGTTGTTCCATAGCATTTGAGTTTATAAATTCTAGAAACTTTTGGGCTAGGGTGTTGGAGCTAGAGTAATGCTCCCAGTCTATGTTTGGGTAGTTGAAGTCGCCCAATATAATGGTGTTTGGAGAGACCTTCATATTTTCCAGTGTTCTCAGGAAGGCCGTGTGGGGTTCCTGGGTTTGGGAGGGTGGTCTGTAGCAGGCTATAAACTGGAAGGCAGTTTTACCCACTGTTAGTTGCACATGGATAGTCTCTGATGCTTCGTGCTTTGCCACCAACCTGGAGGTGTGGGTATCTTTGATGAATATCGATACTCCCCTCCTTTTGTGGTTCGGTCCAAGTTTTGGGGCGAAAAGCATGGTATGAGGTATAACCTGGTAGTGCTGGGGTGCTCTCGGGAGCCCTGAACCAGGTTTCTGTTACTGCACAGATATCGATGTTCTCCATGCTAAGGAGAGTTTCGAGTGCGTGCATCTTGAGGTTTAGACTTCTGGCGTTCAGTAGCATTACTCTTAGTTTCTTATCCCTTGTGATACCTATGGAGGTGGGTTTGTCTTTTGAGCCTTGCCTAAAAAAGGCACTATGGGGGTAGCAAGAGCTTTTGCCAATATCCAAAAGCCCAGGGGTGACAGGTGCAAGCCGTCCCTAGCGAAGCATCGTGGCTTGTCGAGCATATCATCCCAAGCTGACAGGCATTGGATCCCCTTTGAATGATACCAGTACTTAAGCTAGTTGTTGAAATTGATCATCTTGTCTTCATATTGTGCCATCTTTCTTGGTGAGGGTAAGATGCTACTCAAGGTCAGGGTCATACCGGCCTGGGCTACATGCTCAGAGAGCTCCTCTATGTCTCTTTTCATGTAATCTGGGGAGGTACGTCTCAGGTCATTCACACCAGCATGGACAATGACTGAGTCATATTTGTATTTGCCTTGGAGTGACCTGAGTGCTTGTGTTATGTGACAGATCCTGGCGCCTGACAGGCTGCTCACCGTGACCCTCTCCTTGTTCAGCCTGGTGAGCGGGACATCAGTGTGCCTGATGATAGAGTCACCTATTACAAGTGTATCAGGTGTGTTGTTTAGTCTTAAGGGCTGTGACTGTTCGGCACACTGGCTTTGTGAGATATGTGTTGCACGTGTTTTGCTTTGGGGTAGCGGTTGCTTGGGTGTCTGCTTTGGCGGTCTCTGCTGTTTAGGCAGATCTTTATTTAGAGCCTCCGAGTATGTTTTTGTATGATTATGTGTTTGGTTTGCTGTCGTGGTAGGTCTATGTGAGACTGGAATTGTAGTGAGTGTGGTTTCCTTCCTCTAATTGGTTTCCTTAGTCTAATCTTTCTAGTTTCTAGCTATTTCTAAGAGAAAACACAAGTCTAAGATAAACTTACATATAGAGCAAGACAGTGCTGGTGAGTTGGATGGTCAAGACAAAAATGCTTAATGCTCTCTGATTCTGTATGTTTTTAAAATCACATTTCTGGTTCACATTACATCATTCTTCACACTTCCCTGGGTTCTCAGGCTAACAAAAACTACATTTACATTCTTCATCTCTGGGCAGAAACCAGAGCAATAAAGGACATTTATGCATGCAAATTCTGGCCATTAACTCTGGCCTTAAAACAATATCAAGAATTCCTTCACCTAGACAGGCCGGAGCTGACTTTAGATCAAAGGGTCACAACATGCTTTACTTGGTCAGCGGAGTGCACTGTTGTTACATTTTTGCAACATAATTTTTTTTCCGTTTAAAACAACAAGCTTGTGGCCTACATTAATATTTACAAATGACAGAATTATCTCCAAAATTGGTTAGGCTGGCAGCATTCATCTATCTTCACCCAATCTTCACAGGCCCATTGTGAGATTCTTTATGTATCCTTGGGACTGGTTTCTGTTGACTGACCATTTGCTAAATGAGCTTGCTCCTCAAAACAATGATGCCACCCTCCTGAAAAAACTTACAAAAGGATACCAAGAAAATATCAGCCACTCACATTCACTATTATGTCATGGATAGTAGTAGTATTACTTTAAGAAATAGTTTGGTTGTTTATTATTTGCCTGTTCTAAAGTATTTAATGATATGAAGTTTTGATTTATTTTTCTCTGTGATGAAACCCCAGTGTATTCCTTAGGGACTAAAAAGCTTTGATTATTAAACCGTTTAAAATATATTTTACAGGATTTTATTATTTTGATTTTACGACCTTGAGTGACTAACAGAAGTAAAATAAGTACAATGTTATTTGGTTTTTTTTTTTTTTGTTTTGTTTTAACATGAATATGAGGGGCTGATATCTTCTTGGTATCTTTTTGGATGTTTTTTTTCAGGAGGGACGCATCATTGTTTTGAGGAGTGAGCTGATTTGATCTTTGTGCTCTTTTTTTCTTGTTTGTTAAATGAAAAAAAAGTGTTTTAATGGTGTATCAGCAGGATTTACTAAATAATATTAAAAGGAAATGTGTTTACTTATTTACTTATTTTTCTTTTCTTTAGGTAAATTGCTGAGTGAGAAAATGAGCTTGTTAATCATTTGTCTGGAGATTACATTTTATTTAAATACATTTTCATCCATAGAGACTAAAAGGTCTTCAGTCAATTAACTTAGTGTATACACAGAAGACAGATGGCTGCAATAATTAAGCATAGGAAGGCAAATGAGGTGCTTAGTAATGGTCAGAATTGTTATCTCTTATCTTAACCAAAACAAAAGTGTTTCAAGAAACTGAACACTAGAAAGCTAGAGTACAGAATACTAAAACTGGAGTCGGTATCATTCAATTGCCATATGTTTCCTATTTAAATGTTTACTTATACAAGGAAGCTTGCATTAGGCTATATATTTGGTAGGTAGATCTCTTCTGCATTACTGTGGCTACATACAAATTACAGAATTCAAAGCCTGTGTTTTTTAGGGGGTGGGGGTGGGGAGTGGATATTTCTATCACATGCAGTACATTTCTAAGTAAAGCATCTCAATAGTCTATCAGCATCATTAGTATATGTGCAGACAGGAAACAAAATATAATGGAATACATCATCTGCAGATGCACAGATAATCACATGCAAATAGTGATGAATACATCTTTAAAACAGAAGCCTGAAGAAGAGCAAACAAAAATTGCATTCATTGGAGCTGAAGAGAAATAAATGGGTAGAAGCCTGGAAGACCTCAGGAAAGACATATAGACTGGGACCTGATATATATATAATATATATATATATATATATATATATATATATATATATATATATATATATATATATATTTAGAGAGAGAGAGAGAGAGAGAGAAGAAAGACAGTCAAATGGGGACTGAAGGAATTTAGTTGTCTCATAGTGTCTTCTGAGAAGTATGTGCAAGACAAGAAACTGGGAATATACTAGTACTTGGGAAGTAAAAGAAAAACTAACAATGTAGTCATAGCTGTCCCACAGTTCTAAGAAATACTTTCAAGATAAGAGTGAAACCTGAAGCAAGTCTCCACATGAAAAGTTAATAGGGGAATGTAATAAAGCCTACACAATTTTTCTATGTAGGCAATGCATCACACTGCTAACATGGCTGCAAACATTTTTAGATTCAGTAAGCTCTGCTGAGTGGCACGCATGAGCGCTTCAACATGGAAACTTCCATGGCATGCAAATCAGACATAAGCAAGTGAATCTTATGAAAATGAGGCAGGTAGAGGCATCCAGCAAGCAGACAGGCAGATCTGCAGACCCAGTGCCAGTGTTCATAGTGTACATGGAAACATTCCATGTACAGGAATATGGATAGACAAAAGGGGCTGTAAAATTGTAGATAGATGGACAGAAATGGCATACCACATAAAGATTTGAGCAAAGCTATCCTTCGTGTGTCAGAAAAATTAAAGGAAATAAGTTAAATTAATTGTATTTTTTTATTAATAATCTGGGCATGTTTGTGTGGCATGCTGCAGTGCACAAACATGCTTTATAAAGAAAAAAAAACTGGAAATAACAAAATTAATATTATGTGACAGAAATGTATTGTGGGACCCTGTGTGGAATATATGCAATGGTTCATTGGTGTTGTTGCTAACGTGGTAGGGCTTTGAAGTGTGTAGTTTCCAGGCTGTGAGCATGAATCCTTATGCAAATGAGGTGGAGTTACTGAATAGCATAAAGGGGTAATTGTGTCCTCATATCCCCTGTGTGTAGGCAGAGAACTATGTTGGTGTTTACAGAGATGGTTGCTGATATCAGGGGAGGGTGTGTCCAATAACTTCTAAGCTTATTTCAGCTTAGCTGTTCCTGTTTACATGGTGCGCCTCCATGCTGAGTGTGCCCTTTCAAGGGGGGAGGGGGTGCACTAACTTCTAAGCTTTATTTAGCACAGGGGAGAACATCTTTGTGTGGTTGTGTAGCTCGCCGCTATGCTGAGCTTGGAAATCTGGGGATGGGGGTGGGAGTGTGAGTACTACATGCTAGGCTTTGTTTGCCTACCTGCCGTGTGTTTGCGTAGTGCACTGCAGTGCTGAGTGTGTTTAAAAGGCAACAACATATCAATTAGTTTTGCCCCCGTTTAACTTAAACTAGGGCCATTAAATTATGTTAATGATATACTGGACAAGTGCAATGCATCATAGGTAGCCAGTCACAGAGTCAGCACCTACAGCAGAGCACTATAAATTATGCATGCACCATACAATCTTGCTCTTCTCCCATACTCTGCACCATTGGAGTACAGGCTTGGGAATTTTAACTGAAAGAATGCTAGGGGCTGCTGCAGGTAGGTCTGCTACATCTGTATGTGCTAGATGCTGAAGTTAGTGCTGCTGCTGAGGACAATAGGCCTGGGCAGAGAAGGAGAAGAGTATTCAGGTGCAGAGTAACCTTCCAGGGGCTACATGAGCTGGAGATTGTAGAGTGCTACAGGGTTGACTGGGACATACTACAAGAACTCACTGAGCTCTGCCACCCTCAACTCAGACCCAGAGCCAACAGAGAGGAACCCATTCCAGTGGAAAAATAAAGGTATTTGTAGCCGTTAGGATACTAGCTACAGTTACCTTCCAAAGACCAACTGGGGACATGATGGGGGTCTCAAAGACATCATCATCCTGGGTACTTTACCAGATACTGGATTCCAGGCTACCACATGCCAGTGAGCACATTTCTTTTCCCCTCACTCCTTAGGTAAGGGCCAGCAATATGCAGCACTTTTACTGTGTAGCACATTACCCTTAGGTACTTGGTACCATAGATAGTGCTCATGTATATATCAAGTCACCACCTGGTGAGGAGGGTAGAATCTACATCAACCACAAGGGGTACCACTCCATCAATGCCAGGTTGTGTGCAATGCCCAGGGCATTACCATGAATGTGTGTGCTGGTACCCCTGGCAATTATCATGACTCCCATATCTGGCACGCATCACAACTGTACCAGATGTTTGCTAGGGGGGACATCACACCCAGCAATTTACTGGGGAATACTGGCTATGCACTAGAACCGTTGATGATGACACCCATCAGAAATACCATTATTGCCATAATGAAGCACACGCACAAACTAGGAACAGCATAGAGCATTTGTTTGGGCTTCTGAAGTCATGGTTCCAGTGCTTCAATATATCTGGTGGAGCCCTGCAGTACACTCAAGCCACATGTGCACAGATATTCAAAATATGTGCCATGTTACAAAATATGATCCTGCAGAAACAGCTGCAGCAAGATCATTAAAGGAAAGGAATACACAGCCTCCACCAATGCCTAGTTCACCACAGCCACACTCACAGGAGGACTCAGAGGAGGAACCCCCTGATCCTGTCCCTATAGGCATACGTAGGCATGTCCAGTATGCCCTGGCTTTGCTTAAGAGACAATGAATAGCACATTCACTGACAACCTAGGCCCCTAGGGACTGACACCTTACTCCTACTCACATACATATAGTAAAACTGTTGATGCCAGGCAACCCACACAACCTGTACCTATCCATGTATTGGCTGTGCACTGCTTGCATCAGACAGAATCAGCCCTGAACTACAGTTTTGTCAACTGCTGCATTCACATGGTGAGTCTCTAACCTACACACTACTTGTAAGGATTACTATAATATGGTACTGTATGTATGGACTGGCTGCATTTATGCAAGGAAATATAG
>NC_056735.1:429517295-429672295 GCF_019279795.1 Protopterus annectens
CTCATCTACATACAGCCAACTTGCACTAAGTGTGTGTGCGTGATTGGAAGTGGAACTAGCATCAATCTAGCCAAGTTCGTGTGCAAGCCTCTTAGAGCATTTTACATCATGTTATGAAACCATATGATGTTTGAACTACACTAGCATAGTGGCCATACAGCCCTCACAATTGTAGACATCTTTATACCCATAACTACAGGATCAGCACATATTGCCCCAGTCCAAGAAGGACACAGGCAGATGCCCTGTATTGAGATGATGATTGCCAGCCAGTCATACAGATGGCATGTGCTAAGATTCACTGAAGTTCTCTGTGTGCCATTAGGCAGGTTCTGTTTCAAGGGTGTGTTTAAGTATGCTAGACAAATCTCTTTCACAAGCATGTAGCACTAATGTCACATATTAGGTTAATGTCCTTACAGTGATTTCTCCATCTACTATGCTTCCTACAGATAGACATCATATGCAATTAAGCAGAGTTACACATTGCCCCATATGCAAGGCACAGATCACCTCTGAGTACTCTATATGCCACAGGTGACAATGGCACTCATTGCAGACAATCCCCATTGAACACATACTGCAGATATGAAGTATCCTTGTGAAGGACCATACTGTTGTGTGCAATTACCAGTACTGCTTCAAAAGGTACATCACCAAATGACCATTGCACTCAGATATCAGCATGCTGAGGGAAGAGTACTTGGAGATTATGAGTATGTCACTTATAAGTGACTGTAGCCACAGGTATGCCATATGATTCCTGCCAAACCACTGTTGAGACATGGTGATCTGTGGCACATTAGGTGTAAACCTGTGTGGCCAGGTCTGTGTGCCCAGTTCGTTCACCCCTGAGTATGTACAGCACATGTTGTGACTGATGTGCTACTTACCATGTACATAGGTCTAAATGATGGAAATAATACTAAATATATATTTGCATGGAGTTTATGGCCATTAGTATGTCAACAGGCATGTGTTCACAATACCCACTTGCAGGATAGTGACACATTACAGAGACTCTATGAGTGCTCGCAATTTGCAGACATTAGCCAACATTGTTAGCCACACTCAATCAGTAGTCACGTGTATTGTAGCTGAATGAATTCCAAGCAGAAGAGGACCCAAAACTGCACCCTATTGAGCACTGCTGCTTACAGATCAGCTATTGGAGGTGGATGTCCCTGTGTTGCATATGTGTGTCAGCAATGGGCTACTTAGTGACCCCTACAATGACAGTATCATGGGTGTCTAGGTTGGTGCTTTGCAAATGTTGCCTGAGCGGGGGATATAATAAAATGGCTTGGCTTAGTCTTGGGGGTTGTATGCCCTGATGTACTCTCAGCCAGGTCCATTGTGACTGCCTCAGAAATGTCCACCATGTGTAACAGTCATGCTCCCACTGTCACACATCCAAAGTGTGTAGAGTCAACTGTGTATAGAATACATATATGTGTTGATCAGCCCCATGATGATCACCCCTACAGGCATACAGATATGAATACTCAGACAAAGAGGTGTATAGTTATGTTGGTCAGTGGATGCACCACCCTTGTGCAAGGGTATAACAGTTGCCCTTGTCCACTCAGCAGGTGTGCAGCCACTAGTGTCAGTATGATTGCAAGGATTTCCCAATGGTGTTAGTCATCCATGTCAGATCAGTTGTGGGATTCAGCCTGGAATGTTAGCATGTGCAATAGATGCTCTGTATCTTCCAAAGAAAGGCCATTTACAAACTGCTCTGTAAATATGGAAGTTATGGGACAGATTGTAGAAATGTCATGTGTCACATGATGGTGGGGACAAGAGAGTGTAGTTGGCACAGACAGTATGGTTATGAAGGTTAGGTATGAATGCTGACCCATCATATGTGGCATCCTGATGTATGAGGTCACCAACAATCTGGGCCTGTCGTTTGAGGTCACCCATGTATCTACACTGTGCATTGTGGTTCTGCTTTGTGTGGGTGGCTACTTTTGTCACTTACTGTGTCTACACAACATCACAACAAAACTATGTACTTCTTTTAGCTGAGAAGATAGTGCCTCCATGTTAGGGGGGCACCCTCACCCCAAATGTCACACAGCACCGTCCACCTGTTATTGTACAGCCTGCTAATGGCAGTTGTCCACCAGTTAGCTTTTCTGAGCCATGATGAGCCTGTGTCCCTCCTGTCATGTACAGCTGAGTTAATGCAGTTGTAATGCTGCTGGCATAATGCATGTGGGTGGAGCTCTGCATACTTTCCTGTGCCATCTGAATGGGGAGGTACAGTCACTCTATGTCAACAGGAGGTAATAAATGGCTGTCTTACCATATATGTCTGCATTGTCTACAAGGGGGGTACATGCCAGTAGTTTTAAGGAGACTGATTTGTGGCCAGATCCCACCGGGGAGGACCTCACATTAGAAGGGACTGAACTGGTCACCCATACTGGTAAACACATGATGCACTATGTTGATTACCTGTGTTGGGATGTCACTGCACTGCTGTAGAGCATTGTAGGTAAGGACCTGGACCATCATTTGGACAAGTGAGCTGCAGCACAACGAAGCAACACAGTCTGTACATATTACACTTCCCTAACATGTTTGTCTGTGCTCTGTACAGATACCTTGCATGACTCTCTTCTTGCAACATGCTGGAAGTAACTGCAATACTTACTTGCACAAAGGACAACTAACATGTAATGCCAAGTGGTGTCCCCAAATGTCTGAGACATGTCGCCTGAAATGCCATGATAGGAGTTAGCATGGTAATGAGCACTGACACTGTCATACATCTACTGACACTGTACCAAACACTGTTACTTTTGCTCCAAGCCAGATCATGCCTATCGACTGTATCTGGCAGAGCCCACTGGCTGTTACACCACTATGCAATGGATGTCAGACATATGTCTCACTCCACCAACCATGACCTTACAAGGTGTATGACAATGTTAGGCCAGCATGCCTTGCTCGAAACTGTGTACATCATGTACAGAGTGTTATGTCAGCTGGAGGATAGGCAAGTATCTGACAGTCATATTCTGGGAAGATAGCACTGGGAGACCTACATTGCAATGATACCAATCACCAGTGGAGTTCACCACACTCCATTATTGGCATACCCCATCTACCTATTCCCTCTTTGCAGTCACTACCACTATCAGTGACCTCTGACTGAGTACATTAGCAGGTGACTGCATATTGAGAGCTGTCACAGAATCCCACACAGAACAAACAATTATCCAGGATGGCCTAAGACACAGTCAGTTGTACTCTGAGCCACTGGTAAAGACTAACTGGGAAATCATCCACCCCTGCAAATTATTACAGTGTCCACACACTGCACACAGTTGAGCCATTGCACATGGGGTTATGGACACAGACAGTAATGTAACCTTTGACTCTCACTTGGTTGGTAAGATATGGGGATGCATTCACTGCTGTACAACCTATACCAACAGGTTTGGAATGTACATCCCATACTGTCACTGCTATACTGAAAGTGGCAGTCATCAAACCTATCATTGTGTGCAATGGCAACCTTGCTATGTAATTACACAGGCATATCATACAGCTGTAGCAGCCACACATGTTTCATGGTACACCAGTACACAGAGTAGATAACCTGTCCTATAGAGTCCGTGTCACGACCGTACATGTGTAGTCTATCTCCTAAATGCCTTTGAGGGGATGTGTATGGCTCCATACAGTGAGGTGTCAGATCCCACTGTGTACCTCCTGCATATCCATGACAGGACTAACAAATGTCTCACCTAGTCTACATGCTTACAATGTCACTGTGGTATACATAATACATGCTGGAGAGACAGGTATGTAACTCAGACAGTATGCCCTACATGAATCAGGCCCCCCATGCATGTGAAGCACACATCTGCTGTGACACAGCATGTGCAGGTGACAAAATGGGCTGCAGAACACACCAATCATAACTGGTGTTGGGCAACTGTCTGTTCTCAACATAGGATATTTGTAGATGGGTCATCTCCATCAGGGCAGCTTGTAGATCTGTGTGTTCCCAAAACCCTGGAAACACTTATCAAGGATAGCAGACCTGCTCAAAGAATAGGGATGCATGAGTACACTGAATGCCACCATTGTCCTTGTTAGCCTGTTATACACATATGAGCCTAAGGAGCCATGAATTTATAGTGCTGTACCTTGCTGAAGACATATTTGTGCTGTGCTGACTTACCATCCCTGTGCTGCTTTTATTGCTGCTGTGTATCCATAGGTTATCCCAACAGACTCCTGAAATAGAAGCATGAACAGGTCCATGACACATCTGTCATGGTGTAACTATAGAACCATTACAACATCATACAACATAAGGTACACAAAAGTATGTGGCGTACTCATGACAAATGCCAGCATACAGTATCTGTCATTAATCACTACATGTGGTTTGGCAAAACAACACTGCATTCCACAAGTACATGTTAACTAGTATAGTCAACCTGTGCATCAGACACATAGCTTCATTTCCCTGCATCAGTTGTGAGGATGACAGGGATGTGACACAGATATCATCACTTGCACAGGGTCTTGTGTCGGGGTGCATGAGGCCTAGACTGACCCAAAAGGTTTACAGCATATGTGTGAGTCAGGAAGGGAAGCAGGTAAGATGGACCATGAAAAGGTGCTGTGTATGTCTGTAGGTCACCTGCATTTGACAGTGGTGTGTGAGTGGGTGCATATACAAAGTCAAGCTCAGTGCTAGCTCTACATGTGTGTGTGTTGAACAGCTTTGAATCGTACATGGTAGAGTTGACAGTTCACCATCTCCGGCCCCAAACACTGAACTGGCTCTGCCAGGAGAGGCACTGGAACTTTCATGCCCAAGGTCAGAAGTGGTGCTAGTACCTGACAGTGACTCTGTCTGCTGGGGCTGTGTCCCCCACAGAAATGCCCAGGACCATGAGCCCATGGCCTGCCACATGGTGGTGTGGACAGCACACTTCCCTCTGTAGCACTGGATGCACTGCCAGTATGGGATCGTGATTGTGCATGGCCACATGGACTCTCAGCAGATGGGGTTACTGACATACATCCATGAGTCTGATGCTCAACTCCAACCACACATTCCAGCACAGGCAATGTGCGGTCCAAGACAGAAATTGTCTTAGTCCACCTTCTGTCCACTGCCTCAGTCAACCAGTCCAGGGTGTCCCCAGTGTGGTAGAGATAGTCACAAATGTCAGACTCTGCTACATCCATAACCCTAAGCATACATTAGGTGTTCCTTTCAGAATGTGCCTGTGCCTCCGTGACAGCCCAAAACATGTGCTGATTGACCCATGATGTGACATATGCAACAGGTGGTGGATAGACAAAAGACCTCCTACAAGCACCTCTGTCAATCTGCCTGTATGGGACGTCGCCAATTCTCTTGCTATGGCCAGTGTCTACACTCACTGGAGCCATAGTTGCCACACTTTCCTGTTCAATGTCCCCACCCTCTAACTGTCCAATATCTGTGGCCTCCATGGACTGTGTATGTGTGGACATACTGACTGTGTGCGATGATAATGGAGGCAGAAGAGGGATAGCTACCTCTGGGACAGATTCAGCCTGTGACACCCCCACCTGTGCCTCGCTGTGACCACCATCATCATCAGAGTCCAAAGAGACATTGACATCAGGTTGTGTAGGGGACAGACACCAACCCCCCCCGGTCAGCTGTGATAAGAAAGGAAAAAACAGTACATGGACACCTGCACTATTATGTATGAAAAATCCACCAATACTCATAATAACAAAGACCCACAACTGGATTAGTGGTCAAACATTTTTATTCTCCGCTTCTGTCTGAAACAGACTTCCTCAGAACAAAATATACACTCAACTCAAGACCTTTATAATAATCACTTCAAGTAAATAGGTTCATAGGTTGTTACTAGGCTATTGGCCCTAGGGCCTATACAAGCCTAGCCATAACAATTCCCTGGCTATTTCTTCCCACAATATTTACTTCCATGGACCCCTGTCTAGCAGGGTCACTGATATGATCCCTGGGGTAAATTTCCTATCTCCCATCCAGTCATCAAGTTTCCTTTTCAAGAGGGCCAAACAAGTCTTGACCAGTAAAATTTACCTTTTAATTAATCAATATGAAACTATACTTGATAAAACAACATATAAAAATCCAGTGCTCCTATCTTAACAAATATATTGAAATACAGATTTCACTGGATAGTTTATTTTCCTTTCAACCTTTTGTTTTTTTTTAAATAAATTTTAGAGTAATTGCCCCATTAAAACCAGAAGACTTATCTGCCTTAACTGTCACTGTCAATATGTTTCATTTTGTTCAACTACACTCCTGTGATTACCACCTCTAAGATCCTTACGCACCTGTTCCACACTGGAAAATAAAAACATTCTACTCTGTTTATACATGAAAGTATATTTAAATAGGACATTGTTCTGGCCCTTAACTTTAATAGAATATAAATGTTCCTTAAAAAATAATGGCATGCTTACCAGGAGCAGGACCACAATCCTGACCAATATCTGATGGACCTGTGAAAATTTGAGGATGAGGTAATGTCAGTACCAATGCATGTTGCAGCGCAACAAGGTAATATGTCCATATGCGTCACATTTACAGTAGCTACTGTGTTACTTGTTGTATTGGTCACATTCTGAGTATGAGAGTACAACTGAGACTATACTCTCCTCCTGTCAAGGAACAAAGACCTGACACCCACATAAAAGTATGTACAGCATGACACACTGACTAGTCCAGTATTACAGTGTTGATAACAGTAAGCCTACCTGCACGGTCCTCTGCAGTGGAAACTGTGGCACCCACCTCCATGATGTATATTGTGATGGAAGCCTGGGAGCTGTTGTGTGTGCCTAAGTTCACCAGGAATTCCTCAGTGGCTGAGAGTGGTTGTTCCACTGCAGGCCCTCCCACCAGTGATGGCATGATCTCTGGCTACATCTGCTACCCTTTGTCATTCAGTATTGTCCATGTCCATTGCACAGTGTTGAACCTGCTCATATGTCCTGCTCTGATGGCTTGTGCTATTCACATCATGGACAAGGTCTGCCCACAATACAGCCCACTGTTCCCTATTTTGCCTCCCCTTGGACAGTAGGATGTGATGATCTTGCTTTAGTCCTTCCAGTATAATTTAATTTTCAGCATCAGAGAAGGGTGGATGGCATCTAGGGTACATGATTCCTAAAAGACAACAAAAGGGGAACACATTACAGAATCACATATGTGGAAGTACACTATGTAGAGATACAGCAAAGACAAAGTGGCTGGCACTATCCACTGCTTGCTCATACATGTCATGCTCCACAGTGTGCAAACATATTAAGTGTCTGGATACAACTGAGATAGTTGCAATAGTCAGGTATTCCTGTGTGTGCCATGATAGATACTGCTGTATGATCATACATTAAACACTCAAGTCTACTGTGGTGTGACTCCCTATGGGCAACCCCTGATAATATGTCAAAGGAACAGTGCCACACAAATAGAAGTGTGCTATTGCAACCAGTATAAAGGGATAGTCCAATGAGACCAGTGTGCCACAATGACAAATGAAAATGCAATCAACTCCAACCACACATTCCAGCACAGACAATGTATGTCCTGTGTAGGTGTAAGACAGCAGGAGATCAATGGCATGTCATTGTCACAGGTCTAAAACAGGCTTAATGCTGTAATCCCTATTCCCTGTAAGTCTATTCACCTATCTGCATCCTGTTGTACACACAATCAGTTACATACCTGATGGAGTGCAGTACTCCCTTGTTGATATGCAGTGATAGAAAAGTTTTCGTAAAGGCATGCTTGGTGTGAGGCAACTCACATACGGAATGGTTTCACACAGCCAGCTGCTTGTCTTTAAAACATGCTTCTCATCATCAGGTGATTGCTTCTAAACCAATCAGTGGGTCTGAAATACTAATTGCAGCCAACACAGCTAATTTGCACTATCATCAGCCAATGACATACAACCACTGTACAATATATAAGGCCTTTGTGCAGATTAGGCCCCTTTCTGATATGTTGTGCTGGACATTACTGGAGTAAGGAGATTACATCATCACAGAGGGTAGTTCTATAGCAGAAACCTTTACATAGAGATGTGTGTGCTACAGGCTAAAGCTACTCCTGCACGTAATAGACATAGACAGAGACTGTAAACACTTTGGAGGACAACAAGCTGTTGGAATAACTGTGGGAGCTGTTGTAGAGGCAGAGCCAGTGTGAGGATACCCTTTCCACTCCAATTAAGGCATGTGTTTAAGGTTAGTATGTTAGTTAATGGTATCACTAACAGAGTACTTGGCAACATGTTTGATGTGTCCTTCAGTAAGATGGGGTATAAATATAAGAATATGTCCACCATTTGGGCAACTGCCAGGCCATGTGTTACAGTCTGGTTGTAATTTGAAGCATGTATGAGGGCAAGCCTTGTTACAAGTAGGGACTCCCAATCGGTATGTTACCTGCGCAGCTGTGATAATCTGCACAATGACTTTGGAAGGATTGTATGGTGCACTGTGATATTAGTGGCCCTCATTTGTAGTACTTGCATTGACATTCACTGTGAATGCATATAAATTAATGATGTGACACTTTATGCACATATAGTTCTGCTATAGGGATATGTGAAGTGTATTCCTACCTGCAGGCCTGTGACTTCCATCAATGAAAAGCAGACATGCCATCTGAAATGTATTGTGTGGGTAAAGAGTACATGAGTTAGTCATTAATTGCTGCTTTCACAATACTGCACACTCACTTCTACACACCACTGGATTTCAACCCAGGACTGTGTGTGGCAAAATGTGCTGTTTGCAAGGAGATTAACAGACTGAGCTACTGAGTCACTGCTACAACAGGTGTATTTGAAAGATATATGTGCACACATACAGGCTGTGACATATGTTTTCTACGTCCATCGGTATGTGCATGGCTTTATATGGATGTGTGCATGCACCATGTTCCAAGTTGAACATGTATTTTGCCATTAATGCCTTAGCAGGTGTCTTTCTACATATTGCTGCTGAAGGGCATATTTACCTGCTATCACAGGCCTTACTTACATCCAGTATTACGTCTTTGGCTTTCTAGTGGTGTACTATAGCACTACAGTCCAGGGTACACTCCCATGTTTTCCATTACTATTTAATCAAGTTTGCGTGTCACGCAGCTCCACTCAAACAAAATTAATGACTGCAAATGTTTTGTTTAAACCATCTGTTTTAATTAAGAGTTGTGTGGGGTGGCAGATTAATGCAGTGGTCTGCAGATGTGATGGTCTTGGGTCTGATATATGAGACAGGTGTTTATTTTGTAAGTGTGTATTACAAGTTTAAAAAAAACATATAGTCAATATAGCTGTATTTACCTGAGTTTAGCGAAGCTTTGAGACGCAGTGCATCATGCAGCAACATGCTAAAAAAATATAAAGAAAAGAAAAATGGGGAGATAGGAAAGTGTTCAAATGAACAGGGGGAAAAACATAGTGAAAGGCAGGTAGGTATGTGCAGTATGGGTGTAGTAAAGAACCATAGCAATCCATTTCTTGTACAGCAACAACTGTGCATTTTGACAGAATTTGTACATTACTTTGAACTTTCAACTCCAGAGAGAGGGGTGAGGGCAGCATAACTGCATTGTCAAGCCAATTGGAACAAATTACCTGAGTGGAGTGGACCCATGTGAAATGGATAGCTATGTATGGGTCGATTTTTTTTTTTTTTTTTTTTTTTTTGGGAACAGGTGCCCATTTTTTTTTAAGCTGAAAGTAGAATGTTGGGGAAAGGACATGGATACATGTGGGGAGGTAAAATCAGTAGGTGAGGATGCACTTGCAGACAGACAAGACAGCAGCCAAGGGCAGTGTGTGACACTTGGGGTGGTGAACACCTTGTATAGGGAGGGTATTGCGGAATCCAAGTCCCATGTGCCTCCAGGCAGCAGCAATGTGACACATATCCCCACCCATGGGACTGTTGGCACTGCTCCTTCACTGCCATGGGGGTGGCAGTGCTGGAGGCTGGGCACCAGGGTGAGGCTGCCTCACCAGGTTGACCAGCATGCCCTCAATCCAGTGCAGGGAGCAGTCCAAACCATTTTAGACTATCCTGCACACCAAGACTGGCAGCTCTTCCTGGATGAATACACCCCCATCCACCACCGCTTCCAGTGGGGTCGGGACCCCGTCTCGTGGTTCAGTACTAACTGATGCTGCAAGTAGTGCAGGGGCAGCTGAGGGAGCACCACTGGTCTGGGTCCCAGACATGCTGGGACCCAGTGCCATGGCCAGTTGAGGCAAGGGAGGCAGATCAGATGGAACTGGCCTACCTTGACATGCTGTGGTAAATGAGGTAGAGCAATAAGTTACAGTTAGTGATAACCAAACCATTGTTAGTATTAACAGAATGGAACATCATTTTAATTAATTCACATACATATTAATGTATATTATGTGTAACACAACAGTAAATAACATAATAGTCAGTATGTTAACAGCATGCCAGTAAGAAGTAAACCATAAGGCCAACAAAATAGTTTGTTTAACAAAATATGTTAATATTGAATCATAATAACACATAACAATAATACATAACATTTTGCAAAAATATAGTTAAACAAAATATTAATATTGAATCATAATAATCAATAACAATAATAAATAAATATAGATAAGGGGTGGGGAGAGAGAGAGAAAGAGAGAAAAATATAAAGGCTTTTCTATCTTAATTGGGTTTTGCTCATACCTACTATTGTGTTTTGTATAATTTTTTAGTATAATTTTTATAGTTTATAATTTTATTATTACAATTTTTCTTTCGACCAATGCTGCCTCTGTACTGTGATTTTACATGTCTTTTTATATATTGTTAACTTTGTCACTGTTCATGCTTGGAGCTTTTCTCCCTGGGCCTCTACTGAAAATGGACATATATCCAGTTAGACTAGCCTGGTCAACAAATGTAAAATAAATAAATAAAACAATTCATTACTGACAATGCAGACTATATCCCTAAAAACACTGATAATAAATACTCTCCAGGCATGTAGTGTCAGTTTTCAGTACAGTGACTGCAATTCTCCTATAGCTGATGTAGCACGTTCATACCTCTTAAGCTGTTAGCATTGATCAGTATGGGCTGTGCAATAACAAATGCAGGTACACAGTTACACAGAACACTTTCACATAATGTGGACTTCTATAACTACCAAGGTGTTCTGTAAACAGATTTGGTAATACATTGCATTCCAGGTAATCATTTTTCTGGTGATCCTGTGACAGACGGATTAGGCAGTTTTAATTACATTACATGAAATCATGACACTCAAGAGGTATGTTTGTGCACAGTACACAAACTAGACATCTGTCATGCCTTAGTTGGCAGGCATGGGAATAGACCCCAATAGCTGTGACTGCAGGGGACATCTGCAGAAAATGTAACATTGACTGCAGCAGCTTAGTATAGGCATGCAAGGAATAAATCCATTCTGGGAATATGTAGGCAGATGTATTTAGGAATCAACAATGCTGCTTAACACTTTATTAGTATTGCTAAATGTCTGTGAAATGTTAGGACAGTCATATCTTCTCATAACATGGGCTACCTCAACCATATACCATATACCATTTGTTCCTGGAGTGGGAGAAAAAGACAGCATTATATGACTGAATTTGTTTTGCACTCTAGAGCTATTACAGAGCTATACGTGACTGCAGTGACAGTAGAACACACATGCATAGCAAACAGCCATACTGCATTTACTGAAACAGATTTCCTTAGGAATCAACAATGCTGCTTAACACTTTATTGGTACTGCTGACAAGTGTCTCTGAAATGTAACTACAATCATATCTATTCATAACTTGGGCTACCTCACCCATATACCTTTTGTTCCTGGAGTGTGAGAAAAGGACAGCGTTATATGACTGAATTTGTTTTGCATTTCAGAACTATTACAGTGTTATAGTTGACTGCTATGACAGTAGAAGACACATGCATGGAATGCAGCCATAGTGCATTTATTAAAACAGATTTCTGTAGGAATCAACTATGCTGCTTAACACTTTATTGGTATTGCTGATAACTGTCTGTAAAGTCCATTCAATATCTGCCCATACATTGGGCTACATCACCCATATACCTTTATTACCTGAAGCAGGAGGGACAGAGAGCATTATGTGACTCATACTGGCCTGGAGACAGCCTTGGTCTGTACTATGAGTTAAACAATACAGTTTGCAGGCCATTAGTTTTGCATTCTACAGCTATTACAGTGTCACACTTGACTGCAGCAACCTTACCATAGACAAGCAATGCATACAGCTCTACTACAATGGTTATGACAACACAATCCTACTGTACACCATTTTGCTTACTGTTATTGGTATTGTTTATTGCAATACAGTTGTTATTGTTCATTTATTGCCCTACAGATCTAATTGCCCATTTATTTTATTACAGTTCTCCTTGTCCATTTATTGCACTACAGTTTTTATTGTGTATACTTTATTGCAGTAAATGCTTTACTCTTTCTTGCTTATTGCACTACAGCTAGCATAATAAATCAGTGCATACAACACTCACAGCACAGCCTGGCCAGGCACCCGGCATAGGATTCGACATTGTGAACCCTATCAGCTGCAGCTGTTGTAAGAGAAGGACACCATTATTCATACCAGTTTTGCAGACATTCAAATTGAATATTGGTAAAACAGTGGAAAAGATGCTTACATATTTGCGGGGTATTTCCAGCTCTGGCTTCTTGGACCCAGGTGTCCAAGGTTCTCATCTTTCTCCTATACAGGTCATTATAATGGTGATGTCGCTGCTTACCTGTGTGGGGAATACCATTAACACTGGGAAGTTCCCTGGCCAACTGGTTCCACGCCTTTGCCGTACACTCTGAGCCCTGGAAACTACCCTGCAGCAGCTTAGGTTAATGATTTTTTACCAGTAGCCCAAAAAAGACCCTGGACTTCTGAACACCCCATCTCTGCACCCTAAAGGGTGCACATTCACCAGCACTGCCTGCCACATCACCAGTTGATCAGACTCCAAAGACTGTTACAGAATTACCATCTATTGCACATAATATAGGTTGTTTTCAAGCCCTTACACATCACTGAGCAACATTCAAAAAAGCACCACATTGCTTAGCATCGTCCAAACCAGCTTAGCAGAGCTAAGCAGTGTGAAAACTTACACAACTATGGTTTTAGCTAAGTTTAGCACTGCGCCAACAGAAGTAGCCATTAGCAAGTTTAAGTAGTGTTCAGTCAAGAGCAGCAGTGCCATATTTCACAAATATGTTTTTTAAATTAAACATGTATAATAAATTAAATTACAGAGATCTTATTACTGCTACAGACTTAAACCCAGGACCTACTAAGCATTAGTCTGTATCTCTACCCATTTTGCTACTTGGATATTATGAAAACTAGTATATCTTCACATGTCTTACTAGGCTACCTGTTAACATTGCTAAACACTGCAGCACACTATGCAAATTCATGTAAATAGACAGAGACAAATAATTAATTATATCTGGTTTCTATTTGTAGATGTCTAGTAATTGCCAGCTATGTATATACAAGCACTGCTCGGCTCCGCACCATGCCATGCAAACAGCAATTAAAAAAAAAAGAAAAAAATATGTAAAATAAAAAAATACATAATTATGATAATTAATGGCATCCAATTTCTATTTTTAGATGTCTGTCAGCTGTCAGCTGTCTATATGTGCACACAGCTTGGTACTGCTGCACTCCACGCTGCACTGTGCAAACATACAAAAAACAGAAAAAAAAATTAAAATGAAATATTACACATTTGACCCACTTCACAGCATTTCAACAGTAGCGAGCCTCACACAGTTCTCATCTACAACCATGGGTAGTCTTTACACTTCTCCCTACACCAATTCAATATCCTTGTTCCTATGCTCTCCATCGGCAGTGTGCCATCATTATGCATGGTGCGCTGATGGGGGTGGGGGGGCATGGCCATGTACATGGGTACATTCCGTGCAGGCTCTACACAGTGCCTACATAGATTTTATTAAATCCTGAGGAATGTTTTTTTTTTGTTTAAAACAACTGAGAGACAAGATGATTTAAACAGCAACACACTGTTGTGTATTTCAGAGTAAGAAGAATCATTCATTTTAATTTTGTTTGTGAAGAATGCATCGTTTGTCTTGTGTATTAAACCATATAAATTTACTTTAAGTAATACTTTTCTGTTGTGTGGCAAATTTAATTACTGGATGGGGGCAAACACATTTTGAAGTTAATTCTCCCTTTAGGATAGATTTTTAGTGGAAAATGCAGGCAACAGGCAGTAATTCATATAAACAGTAACTTGAGTATATTCATGATTGCTTGCACTCTACCTGAGCGATGTCCTCACCTGAGAATATTGCAGTGCTTCAAAATGGAAAGTGTACTTTTCATGAACTGAATTCACTAATCTCAGAGAGGAATGTAGCATTCCATGTTGTTCCTGACTGTTCAGTTGTTCAAAATGGAATCCATACGTGTGTACCTGCCTCACACAAAGCATAGAGACAATCTGAAATAGAAGCTAGACTTTAAGCATAAAACATTTGAAAAAGGTTCATAACTATAAGGCAAGTAGCAGAGAATGTCTTTAACAAAGTGATTGTATTCCTGATATTCCTGAAAAGGCACTTAAAAATGTGCATAATTAATTTGTGTAATGTTCATTTAGAAAAGGAATATTCATTAGAATATGCATGACATGGCAATAGGGGCATGCATAAATTATGCCATCAGCTTTATTTGGGCAAGATCCAGGAGGATAATGCTCTACACTGTTGCCACCTCCGCAAGATGGCAGACCGTCAGTAGTTAAACTGGTTAATCCCGCCATTCCTGGGTGAAGACATGTCACTTAATCCATCCTCCCCAGCTATTCAAAGTGGTGCCCTGGCTGTTACTCAAGTCCAGGGCACTGCAATCAGAGATAAGGCTCATAAATCTTTTCTCTAGCTTGCCAACTAAACTTCCTCACATTTTACAATAAGGAGTGAATTCTAACTGATGCATTCTACAACTCATTTTCATCCATTTCAAGAAAGCTTCTAATAATTGTCTAGTATAAGTTCAACACTTTAACAGAGACATAGTAAATATATTGAAACTCTGGAGTAATACTTTTTCTATATACAGAAGGTGGTTGTGAGCCACAACAACTTTCTGCATATAGAAAAAGCATTACAGAAGGTTGTTGTGAGGCACAAGAATTATACCCTCACATTGGACTGAAGTGAGGGCAAGACCAAAAGCGTGATAAGGGTCTTAGGGACACAGGTAGACAGTGGTCTCACCTTTGATAACCACATAGCCGCAACAGTCAGGAAATCCTTCTGTGTGGCACACCTCATCACTAAGGGCTTTTCATCCAGAAAAAAAGAGTTCATTGTCCCACTGTACTCACCCCTCATTAGACCCATTATGGAGTACAACACCCCATTTGGCATGTACCTCACAAGACATCTGCAACAACTGGGAAGGCCACAGAAATAACTCACTAAAAGAATCACAGGCCTAAAGCAGATGCCCTATGCTGACAGTCTAAAAAAACTCCAGCTACACTCTGTCACATATTGCCTACTTAGAGGCGATCTCTGTTTACCAAAGGCCATGTCAAACCCAAAGAAATCCCAATTCCTCAGAGCCACATGCTCCAGGGACCTAAAACTGGTCATCACAATGAGCAAAACATGCTGGAGGGATAGGTTCCTCACCCAGAGACTCCCCATACTCTGGAATAGATTGCCCATATATGTCAAGCAGAGCACCTCCTTGGCCCTCTTCAAAAGGAACCTTGACGACTTAATGGAAGATAGGAAATTCACCCCGGGGATCATGTTAGTCACCCTGCTAGACAGGGGACCAGGGAAGTAAATATTATGTGAAGAAATAGCCAGGTAATTGTGATGGCTAGGCTTGTATAGGCCCTAGGGCCGATATCCTAGTTCCAACCTATGAACCTATGAACATATGAAAGAATCGTCTTGTAAAATTGTATGACAGCATTAATTGCATGTTCACAAATACTGCTAAAAGGAAACTGAGAAAAAGGTTTCCATATTAATTTTTGTGAACTGGGTCTCAGAAAAAAATAAGTCAGATGGTTCTGTTTTATGGACTTGAAAATGGTGGTTGCAAAATATTTTTAACTGAAGCTTAAATACTGTGAGTCTGAGGAAACACAAACTGTAAGAATTGCTCACAAGATATGTTGTCTGATATTCTGGAAAAGCTGTAAATACTGATGCACAATATAAACACAATAAAATTTCTACATTGCTCTGGCTACCATCTGTCTATTCCAGAAAAGAGAATCTTTGTGCAGGACAGGTGTAGTATTCTAAGAAGCAAGTTTACTGGAAAAGTCTTGCATTTGACTGAACCGTGCATTGCAAAAAGGGAACCCAAATAAATAAGAGTCCTTACAATGAATGAAAGTTAAGGTTGAGTTTAAATCTAATAGTTTTGCATGGTGTGCAAAGTTGAATATTAATAAGCTGCTGATAGTTTTTTTTTTGGATGATGGAATGTTGCAATAATGAAAAAATCTTCTGATGTGAACCATCTATTATTATTTTTTTCCTACAAATTGTCTTGCATTTAAAACAAGTAAAAAGAAAACACTGTCTGCTGAAAATGTAGTAACTTCTATGAATCTAAAATAGATTAGTGCTACATCCTAGTAGAAAATGCGTACAGCTGGCACTTCTGTGTGGTGTTGTAATCCAGTCTATTCTGAAGTGAAGGTAAAGTAAATCTCTTACAAATGGTGGAACTTTATCTAGCACTGAACTTACTAGTTTCTATTTAAAAATTCTTCTCCCAGGTGTAAAGTAGTAAGAAACCTTTGTCAAGTGAATGATGAAAAGAATAAACAAAAAGAGCAGCCCAGTTGCATGGAGGGATATTACTGTGCTCCAGATGAGCTGTGTGCAGTTAGAAACATAGGTGCTGGAGAGGTGACAGGGAGACCATGGGAATAAAGATCCAACACTGGCTTGCTCATTTTGAGAGTGGGAGGGGGTAGCCTCATCTCATTGCATAAAAGTTGTGTTATGAACTTCGTGAACTTTGTGCTGCATATCAGAGTGCAGCTAGACAGAGGTCATGCATGAGCAGAAGCATTCAAGAACCTCATGAAAGCAGTAACTGCAGAGCTCACAAGACTGCAACACGGTGGTAGGGTTTAGGGCACACTCCTTAACAACAGTATAACAAAGCAGCCCCCACCCCCATACTCTGCCAACTCAACAGACCTGGAAGTTGGCTGGGCTGAGCTTACTGCAGGCTAAGGTGGGTTTGCTATACATTTTGAATGAGGAGAATAGTTGATGCCAGCTGATGTCAGCTGCAGGGAGAAAAACAAGTAAAGGATAATCAAAAGGCAATGCTTCCTGAGTCATGAGTTGTTTATAGCAAGGAACTGTTACACCTACCAAAAGAAAGTTAATTATCATGTGCCTGTACAGGGACTTGCATTAGTAATAAAGAGTATCTTTCTATTGCAATTAAAAGGGTTGTTGCTAGAGATGTACAATATTAAAAACAGTGTGATGCTCTTACCCTGATGACATTTTGTGAAACTAAAGTAAATTAGAGGTACAATGGTTAAAAAAGAAATATGTGCCATTATCAGAAGTAAATAAACAGGTCAGTCAGTCAGTTGGAAAATGATGCTAAAAGAAAAAACAAGACAGTGCTATCAAAATGCAAAAAAAAAAAAAAAAAATGTTGAAAAAAAAAATCATGGAGGTCATTTTAGGAAACATGTTTGTACAACAAATGGCCAGCCAGGAACAAGAGGAACTAGATACAAATCTCTTTGTGGGGTATGTAGTTTTGCATGAAAAAAGGCCAGAGCAATGAATGAGAATGTAAAACTGCATAGGCAGCCAGAAGACACCACCTTTAAGCAGTAAAAATCATTAGTAAAACTGTAAGAATTTGTTTCTGAAAATGAAAATAAAGTGACACAAAGTTTTAAAAAGTTGTCAACTGACCTTATCCAACAAAAGAGATATGGAATTATTGATTTGTTCAAAGCAGTGATATAACTGAATATTCTAATAAGTGATATCACAGGTATAAATGCACAAGTAGTTGTGTGTAAACAGATATAAAACAATACAAATGAGCTAATTGCACCTAGTCAGAACATGCACAATGTTGAAGAAAAATTCGAAAAGAATAAGGCCATTGTTAATGTATTGAAGAAAGAGAAACTGACTGGGAAAAACCAAGCCTTGAAATGTTGAAAGGAAAAAGCAAAATATTCTTGGCCAGAATGTCATAACAAAAGTATAAGCCTGGTGTCATCTCTGAAGTGAGAGTTTAGGAATATTACAGCTGGTGTACACAATATTTTAAATGTGGCTATGGAGTCTATACCATATGACTTACCATCTATGTCTAATATGAGTTCTTTTCAGAAAAATCTGCATGTAGCAAAAAGCAAACATGAATAGGGCAAAAAGAACACAGAGCATTGTGGTTGTCTTAGTCTTTGGCAATAAGAAAATTAATATTTTCCTGTAAAAGAACACTCAAGTGAACCAGTAAGTGAGCTATAGTCAACAAATGGAATGGTAAAAGAGCAGAGAAGCCTGGTGCCATGATAACTGCATTCTTGTTTAAGGAAATGTAAAGCAAAACCAGTCATGTGCCAATTATAGAAACCCTGTCTTGCAGAGAAGAGAGTACAATATCTGGGTCTGATGTATAGGAGAGACACAGACAGATAATCATTTAGCCTGAATCAGTTCCACTGCACTTGCAAATATGTCCTGAAAAGACTTTTAATGAAGAAGCTCCTATACTACTAAAATATGGGCTAGAACAGTTTCGTAAAGCTGATGCTCATATCACCAATTCTGTAAATAAGCTACTGGAAAGTATACGTTCTCCACTAGAAAAAATACCCTGGAACAGACTCCCTATCTACATAAAACAAAGTTCACCCCTGCTACATTCAAGTGCAACTTAGATCTGTGAATGAGAAAGATAAATTTATCCCAGGACTAACTCATGTACTACTAATGGACAGAAGCACCCCCTAAATGCTTTAGTCCATGCATAGGTCCTCTGAATATCTAAGGTAGGATATAATTTATTCTCATTAGAGATAATATATAATTATTGACCATGGGATGATTAAGGTCAATCAAAAACAAAATGGAGTAGGTTATTTTGAGCACAGAAAGGGAAATTGAAATGGTTTAAAATGAATAAATACAATCAACCTAGTGCTTACCTATGAACATATGGCATTCACATAGAATCTAGGTCAGGATAGTTTGAAGATAAAAGATTGTTAACATTGGAGAAGTGTCCGTTCAAAGTTACCCAACCGGTATCACTGTAAGAAAAATGACATTTGTCATTGATGAATATAATGGAAGAAATCCAAATAAAAGAAAACAGCCAAGAAAAAAATAGTATGATAGCCTTGCTAATGCAGGGTTAACCCTGATACTTCACTAGGGGTGATTTTGTAGAATCAACAGAACATAAAAGAAAAAGTAACAGCGCATCTGAAAATTAAAGAAATGCAACTGAATGAAATGCAATAGAATAATCAAAGATTAGAAGCCAGGGTTAAAGACTGTGAAGAAGTTATCTTTTTACTTGGCTCTGAGAAGTTGAGAAAACAATTTGCATCCACAAAATTAACAAATTAAGTTGGTGAACTAAGAAAAGGGTATTATCAGCTTTGCTTTCACTGCCATGAAGAAGGTGAAGAATGTGTTGGTAAAGAAGGTCAGGAAATTGGACAACACTATTTCAAAATGACCTCTAAAGAGTTTGCAGACTTAAAATGAGTCTTAGAACACTTACCACATAAAAGACACTTGAGGGGATTCAATAATGCCTACACAATAATTTTGACCGTGTGCACATCGCTGCTTGATGTGCACACATCCACAAAACATTTTAGATTCAGTAAACTCCGTGCGGTGGCATACACTCACGCACAAACATGGAAACTTTTCTGGCATGCAAATTACAGCATTTGTAGCTGAATTTTATGCCAATGGTGGAGAGATTCAACAACCTCTAAAGCAACAGTGTAGACTCTGTGTTCGTGTTGACCATATATTCAAAACTTTCCGAATACAGCCACAGAAAGGAGTCTACATGGAAAGAAGAGAAAGTAAAAGCTTTTATATTTATACAGAACTGACCTTAGCATGTAACGGCACACATATTATGAGCTAATTACACATTGTGGATGCTAGAAAATCCTTTTTTAAGTGCCATGTCATAAATGCAGCTTCACTCCCCAACCTGCAAATGAAGAATATACTCTTAGTAATGGAGGCTGCTAAAATGTTTAAATGTCATGAAACAGACTATTATACTGTAATGTAAGCATATGCAGTTTGTAGCTGATGGATTACAGTCCTATTTTATTAAAATGTGTTGCTCTGTGCAGATATATAGGCAAAGTAATGCCTCCCTTGTGTTTACAATATTGGGCTCCTGTGCAGTTTCCCTGCCTATATGGTTAATAACCATGTAGATTCTGGGTTGTCAGCACGGTGAAGATGCAAATGAGGTTAAAACTCATTAAAATTGTTGAATCTCAAAAAAGAGTAACCATAATTATGTAGGGATGTTCACTCTGTGTAGGCATTTCCACAGTGTTTGTTTTCACTGGATGTCAACAGTGAATGATGACATGGGGGGTATCAGGTTACACTTACAAAGGTGAAAATGTAGGGCTATGAAGTGTGAAAGTGTATGTAAGCAGTGCACAATTCCCAAGTTCTGTTTCATCCTCATTATTTGGTTGTTAAAATATGTGCTCTCTGTCCAGTTTGTTTGTGCGATATGGGGCTTAGCTCAACCATGAGAAACAGATGAATGAATGTCAGATTTCTGTGGGTTGTTATATAACTATTCCTGTGGCAGCACATGTATGTGTTAGGGGTGGAATATAGATGGTCCTGTGTTTGACTACAGGGTGTGCAGCCTTTTCTTCACTATTTATGGTCCATGTTTGTGTGATATAATGAAAACAGAGGAAACAAATATCAATTTTGCCTATGCTTACCTTATTTATGCGAAGGTGCACAGAAGTCACATAGAGCACTAATGAACAAGCAACAAGTGTGTTTAATAGATGCTAATTATAGCATAAGCAGGTAAACTGCATGTTAATCAACCAATCCAACATGGTGGAGCTAATCAACAATGTATAAAGCATCTATGCAGCCTCCATTTTGTTTTTTCCTCAATACTTCAATAGCATTGGAATAGAGACAATGAAGTCTTAACTGATATAATGCTAGGGGCTGCTGCAGCTATTCTACATCTGTATGTGTTACAGGCTGAAGACGATGCTGCTGGTTCTACTGACAATAGCCCTAGGCAGAGAAGGATAAGAGTGTTCAGGCCCAGTGTAACCTACCAGGTGCTACATGAGCTACAGGTTGCAGAGCATTACAGGGAGGACAGGGACACATTACAAGAACCCTGTGAGCTCTACTGCCCTCAACACAGAGCCAGAGCCATCTGAGGGGAGCCCATCCCAGTGGAACATAAGATATGTGTAGCCCTTAGAAAATTAGCTACTGGTACTTTCCAAAGACCAACTGGGGACATGATGGGTGTGTCACAGGCATCAGCCTCCAGGATCCTCCACCAATTTCTGGATGCTATGCTCATGCATGCTAGTGAGCACATATTTTTCCCCATCGTTCTGAAGAGAGGCAGCAATATGCAAATATTTCACCAAGTAGCGCACTACCCTGAAGTACAAGGTGCCATATATTGCACTCATGTACACATTAAGGCACCACCTGGTGAGCAGGGCAGAATCTATATTAACTGCAAGGGTAACACTCCAGCAACTGCCAAGCTGTGTGCAATGCCCAGGGGATTATCTTGAATTTGTGTACTGGGGAACCCTGGCAGTTATCATGACTCCATATCTGGCAAACATCACAGCTGTAGCTGATGTTTGCTAGGGGGAAACATCCCACAGGGCCATTTACTGAGGGATACTGGCTATGCCCTAGAACTGTGGCTGATGACACTTATCAGAAATGCACACACACTTACAGAAGAACGCCATAATGAGGTGCACTCTCAAACTAGAAACACAGAGTGTCTGTTTGGGCTTCTGAAGTCACAGTTACGGTGCCTAGATAAAAAATAAAATTGATGCCAGGCAACTCACACAACCTTTACCTCCCCATGCATTGGCTGCGTACTGTTTGCATCCAACAAAGTCAACCCTGAACAAAGCTGTGTCAACTGCTGCATTTGCAAGGTACGAACTGAACCTAGAGTGTATTATTTAATAATATTATGTCATATCCTTGTTTTTCTTAACATGGTACAGTAAGCAAGTAAATAGTGGTGGATTTGTACAGAAAGTATCTTAGCATGTGACACCAGACACTTATTTTACTTATATTTGTCCATTAGTAATTAGTAGGCCTCAGCCATGAAAGATTCGCAAAGTCATACCTCTGAAGAATACTGATGTTCCCTGCATGGCCTCAGTTTAGCACCATACCTTTGTACTGGTAAATCATTAAAGGCAGAAGTTAGAAAGGAATGATAGACATTGCAGTTTCAGACTTCAAACTTGTTTGTGTCATAATAGTAACTGAGCTTTGTTCAATCCCCAAAGGAGGAGGTTACCTTTGTCCTGCAATAACAGTAACTCAGCTATGCTACTCCCAAAAGAACAGTATATGCATGTTTATGCCATCCAACCTGGACTTCATTTGTTGGCAACTGCATATCATATTATTCCCAGTTAATATCCTCTCACATTTTAAGGCTAATAATATAGAAAGGCTTACACACTGCATTTGTTAGTTAACCGATTAATGACCAAGAAACACAGATTGGTAAGACAGAGCTGTATATTTGTAAGAATAATTATGACAGATTGTGTGACCACTAAGTGATCTATGTCAAAATATAGTAAAGAGAATTAAATGTACAAATCACAGCTGATGGTTTGATAGCAGTGTACATTATGATACAGTTGGCTGTGTGAAGAATGACTAAAAATATATTCCTACTCCAAGATCGCACTACAGTGGGGAAAGGGCAAATATCACGATCTCCACTGTACTGCAATCCAAAAAAATGAATATAAAATATCTGCATTTTCGCTCATGTGAGCGCTTGAGATTTTAAGTTTTCGGTGATATAAAGTAGACCCTTTTCTGAAGCTGTATTGGCATGAGAGTTCAAATCCTGACATATGTAGAAATTTGTGATGTGTACTATCAATTTTTGCTGTGCTTTTACATATTTTTCGTATGTTTCCCTTAGTCTAATTATCTTTCCCACTCTGCATTCTTTTAATTCCACTTTTCTTTGATGTGCCACGTCCCAAAAACAATTTAGCTTGCTTATGTTATGCGTGTGATGTGCAACATTGTAGAAACAGAGAAAAAACAGTTTGTCTAGAAACAAACACATTTAGTTAATACTTTTATCCATTACAAAAAGGTGGCCTGGAGTACAGGTTGGACTGGGGTATCGTAGCACATATATATCACATAATAGTAACTACGAAACATTAGCAATGTGGCTCACATTTGCACACTGCTTCCCTACATGCAAACAGGCCTATCTTGCATGTGTGTACACTTTAATAACCATCACACAAATCCAATGCTTGTTGCACTACAGCATTGTATATATGATACTTTATTATTAGTGTCTATTGTCCAAGTTGTTTGTATGACATAAAACTACATGTGGAAACATTGCAAGGTAAGCGCACAATAAAACTCTGTGTCATATATTTACAGTACATCCATTTGTTCCCCCAAAGCATCTCAAAGAAGCACTACAACCCTGGGCTTTCATTACTTTTTCCACAGATATATATCAACAACAATACAAAGTGTTATATATAACGTTGTGTGCTCACACATGGACAAGGCCACTTGGTGGTGCTCACAGCCTTGCTCTACAAACCTGAAGCAGCCAACTATGCTCAGTAAGGGTACTTGTGTTGTTACACAGAAAGGCTTCTAAACAGCCTACTACTATGAAGCAATGTGCCTATGCAGGCCTCCCATCCTCTTGTCTCCCACATGGCCTGCTGATGTCATCTACTATAATTTCACCCACAGTCCTGGCAGAATCAGACTTGTGCCATGATATGCGTGTTAAGTACTGTATTGTGTAGTCTGTGTACTTAAATGGATAGGGGTTCTATTCTCACTGTAGGGGGGGTTGTCTAGATAGAAGTGCAGAAGTGTGTATACCACAGTTACTTCTGCAATGGCTTGCCAGCTTTTTGAAACTTGCACAAGCCTACACATCTATTTAATGCAGGCCTCCCCAACCTCCTGTCTCTCACATGCCCTGCTGATGTCATCTACTATAAGTTCACCTGTGGTCCAGTCAATATTAGACAAGCACTGTGGTGCAGGGGTTCGATGCTTGCTGCATTCAAGTGTGTGTGTGTGTGTGTGTGTGTGTGTGTGTGTGTGTGTGTGTGTGTGTGTGTGTGTGTGTGTGTGTGTGTGTGTGTGTGTGTGTGTGTGTGTCTAGACAAAAGAGCAGAAGTGTGTATCCCACACTTACTTCTCCAATGGTATGGCTTGCCAATGTTTTGAAACTTGCAAAAGCTAACACATCCATTTCATGCTGGCCTCCTAACCTCTTATCTCTCATGTGCCCTGGCAATGTCATCTACTATAAGTTCATCTGTACTATCAAAATTAGACTTGTGCCAGGGCACATGTATTAAGTACTGTATTCTGTAGTCTGTGTGCTTAGATAGATAGGGTTTATATTCTCACTGCAGTCAAATAGTGTGTGTGTGTGAATGTGTGTGTGTGTGTGTGTGTGTGTGTGTGTGTGTGTGTGTGTGTGTGTGTGTGCGTGTGTGCGTGTGTATGCGTGTGTGTGCGTGTGTGTGTGTGTGTGTGTGTGTGTGTGTGTCTGCTGTTGCTGGACTTTACAGTGAGCCTTTTACAGAGCCTGTGGAACACTTATCTTGTCCTCAACAGACACTGCTGATGTCATCATCTATAAAGTGTTGTCTGACACATTCTCAGTAAGATCTGAGCACTGTACTTGTGTTAATTCCTCTGCTCTATAGTCTGGTTACTTAAATAGGTAAAGTTTCTATTCTCACTGCAGGTGTGTGTGTGTGTGTGTGTGTGTGTGTGTGTGTGTGTGTGTGTGTGTGTGTGTGCCTACAAATACAAAAGTGAGAACCCAGAACTGGAAGACCACCTAAACAAATAAGGCAACTTGTACAATCTCTCACCCCAACCCATATTTCCCTTTGTTTTGGGGGGTTGTTTTCATTTCCCCCTCCCCAGAGCACAGTGGAGTAGGCTTGGCCCATGGGATGCACCTGCTCCCAATCCACTGGCTATGTCAGCAAGGCCCAATACATCTGAGCCATAATTTGATAGCATCCCTTCTGCTGCTCCTGCAATACATGGCCTCTGAGGTAGTTCTGCCCTGGAGGACAGGCCTGTGGTTCCCTCTGGAAGCAGTGACAGAGGGGGTGATTTTATCACCTGAGAAAAACTGCCAGGGATGGTCTGTAGGATTGTGCACCACACTGTGGGTGCACACCTACACTGGATGGAGACAATGCTCTCCATCATTGTACTGAATAACACAAGGAGACACACATGTCAGACACTGCAGCCATTGGAGCAGTGAGGTGACAGCGATGATAGTTCAGTGAGTGAGGACTCAATTCTCACTGTCACCCAGCTTGACATCCATGGGTTCCCGAAGTCCACACCTTTACCCCAACCATGGTGTTCACCCACCTCTTGCTTTCTTCACCATCATTGTGTCTTGCCTTGTATGTCCTATGTGTCAGCAATTGCTTCTTCACCTTGCCAGCTTACCTACCCCAGACATAACTATGTCCTTTCCCTAACATTCCTCTCTTTCCCCCCAAAAAGGGGCACCTGTCCCCCCCAAAAAATCATCCCATACATAGCTTTCCATATCATAAATGTGTCTACTTGACACACTTGAATTGGTCCAATTGGGTATACAACATGATTACATTGTTGTCACCTCTCTCTCTGGAGGTAACAGTCCAAATTTAGCTAATCTTCTGTACATATGATCATTTTTTTCAGGATGCATCCTCAGTATGTGTCATATATTCACAAGACATTAATGTGTTGTCCACCGCCCCAAGCAATACAACCCTAGGGGCTCAGTGTTTTTTACACACAAATATTAACCATACTACAACGTGTAATATAAAATGTTGTGTGCTCCCTCATGGACAGGGCTAGTCAGTGGTGCTGGCAACCTTGCTTTGCAAAACTCAAACATCCAACTATGCTGAATAAGGGTGCTTGTGTTTTTACACAGCTAGGCTTCTACACAATTAGGACACAATTAGGCTACTGTCCCCATATGAGCCTATGAATCTATGTGCCTATGCAGGCCTCACAATCTGTTGTCCCTCACATGGCCTCCTGATGTTATCTACCATATGTTTACCTGCAGCCATCAAAAGTCAGACTTGTGCCATGACACTTGCATAAAGTAATGAGTTTTATAGTCTGTATACCTTAGATATGCAGGGATTCTGTTTTCACTGCAGTCAACTGTGTGTGTGTGTGTGTGTGTGTGTGTGTGTGTGTGTGTGTGTGTGTGTGTGTGTGTGTGTGTGTGTGTGTGTGCGTGTGTGTGTGTCTCCACACAGCAGAATGGATATGCTGTCCTACAGTTACCTTGCCAATGGCATGGCTTGCTTGTCTTTTCATACTTGCAGAAGCCTACACATCCATTTCATGCAGCCCTCCCACCCTCTTATCACCCACATGGCCTGCTGATATCATTCACTATAAGTTGACCTGCAGACATGTAAAAGTCAAATTTGTGCTGTCGTGCTTGTGTATGATACTGTATTCTGTAGTCTGTGTATTTAGATAGGTAGGGGTTCTGTTCTCCCTGCCATCAATTGTGTGTGTGAGAGATGTTACCTGACATTACAGAAATACTTTTACACCAGCATATGGTACACTGTTATCTCCATATGCTCAATAGACAATGCTGAGGTAGCACCACATAATCAACAGACAATGCTGATGTAATCATCTATATCAAATTATTGCATATACAACCATCCCACCAGGGCAGGATCAGACACTGGCCTGAATCCCAGGCAGACATCACCTTAGGTTCTTAAGAGGCTAACAGATAGAGGACTGGTGACAGGTATACTTCGGGGAATGCCTGGTGAGGACTGGGGGGGTGAAGTTTGTCCAAAGCTGTCTTATAGCAAGTTGGTAATATCCTCAGGGTCCATTTGAGTACTACCATCCACTACTTTGGCACAAACCTGGCCCTTCACTTTTAGATTTTTGACATAGCTAAAGAAGGCCTCCAGATTATCTTTAGCTAAGGGTGCTAGTTTAGGTTCGTACCTGGTTTTAGAGGACTTTACAAGATAGCTAATTTCTTTGTTCATTCTGTGAAGAGTGTCTTTCCTCTGTTGAGTCAGTTCCCTCTTGTTCTTAGACATTACTTTCTTCCACTTGTTGTATAACCTATGTATGATTGATGTTCATCAGGGTGATTTGTTTTCTGTGAGGGTCTTGTTTTGATCTGTTCACATTCAGACAACTCTATACATTTGTATAGGTGTTTATACAGGCCATTTGTGTACACCTCTATATAGCATTCATAGTTGACAGTGATAGCAGGGGTTTTCAACAATTTATGGCATCAGTTAGGAGGCTATAGTTTGGTTTCGATAAATGTTTCATCCTTTCTGCTCTTGAGATAGTGTCGATATGATTGTAAATGTGACCCAGACTAAAATGTGATCTAACATACTAAGTCTAGGAAATTCAAGCCCCCTGTGGGGATGCAGACTATTGGTTACACATCATGTGTATGTTTGCCTCATATTTTTCTCTATTTTCATAAAATTATGGTTTTCCAGTAAATCACTGGCAATTGATTAAAGACTGAAGTCAGAAAGTAATGACAGACATTTAGTTTCATACCCTTCAGAAAATCCATAATAATGCAAAACCTGTTATTCTATCAACTTTCTAAGTTTGTATGAGCAATATTTAAAAATTGCCCCTATTTTTGGGCATTTGTCCCCTCATTATTGATGGCTTTGTCCAGATTTCTTGCTCTAAGAGGTTGAAATGTGTGGTATGAACAAAGACCAAGAACATTAGGGTGTGTTTGTGCACATATATGACTCCAAATCGATGGAACAATAGTTGAAATCACACATGACCAACATGTTTGGCTACATAGTATATAGTATAGTGAGTGACTCAAGTAGATCCAAGTAGGCAGAGTGGTACTCATGGTTCATTGTGGAGGATCATGGTGGGGAACGTGTAGCTAACAATGATATAGAAGGGGATTTTACATGCAGTTAGATTGACTTAGAGTGGTGCTATGGAGTCATATGCTTTGAACAGTCTTGTGGTGTATTTGTCTTTAATGAAGATATATACACCTCCATCTTTGGTTCTTTCATGCACGTTTTGATGTCTGAAGGTGTTAAAGGCATTGTATCCTTGCATGGCCAGGGGGCTCTCAGCAGCTTGAACCATGTCTGTGTGACTATACAGACATTGGCATCTTCCAAGGTAAGGAGTGCTTCCAATGAGTCCAGTTTCTGATTTACACTCCTTGCATTAAGCAGCATAACCTTCAGTTCTTCTTTAGTGGATTCTTTTACATTGTGAATTTAGTTGATCTGAGATTGCCTAAAAAGGCTGCTATGGGAGAAGCAACTACCTTTGCCAGTAACCAAAAGCCAAGAGGTGACAGGTGAGGGTTATCTCTGGCAAAGTGTCGACCATATCTTCCCAGGCTGATAGATACTAGATTCCTCTGGATTGACAACAAAAGCTAAGCCAATTGTTGAAGTTAATAATATTTTATTTATACTGAGGCATCATCCTGGGTAAAAATGGAATGCTGCTTAGGGCTAGGGACATAACTGCCTGGGACAGATAATCTGAGAGCTCAGTCAAGTCTCTCTTCATATAGCACCATGAGGTATGTCTCCAGTCATTTACTGCAACATGGACTATGACAGAGTCATAATGATACTTGTTGTTGAGAGACTTGAGTGCATGCATGATCTGATGGATCCTGGCTCCTGACAGGCAACTGACCATGACCTTTTCCTTGTCCAGACTGATGAGGGGGACATCTGTGTGTCTCACTATGGAGCCATTTATGACCAAAACATTTGGTTTTGATATGCTTTGTCTTAGGGGCTTATTGGCTGAGACACTGTTGTGTGTATTATTATGTGCAGTGGATTCTGTTAGTTCTGCAGTGTGTGCTGCAGGTTTGCGCTTGGGAGGTCTCTGATCTTTTCTGAGTAACTCCGAGTATGTGGGTTTATGTGTTGTGAGCTTGTTATGTGCAAGATGTGAAGTGTGTGTGCTGACATGTTTGATATCTGCTTTATTGTTATGTGAGAGAATCGATGCCAAATTCATAGTATACATACACTTATAGGTTGTATTTGTTTTAGCAGTAACTGGTTGTTAGTATACATGAGGCAATTGCTGCATTGCCTCAGGATGCCCATGTCAATCAGGCTGCCTGGAGAAATGGTAGGAAACTGTCCACCCATTATGGACAGTATATACTGTATTAACTAGTGGGAATTGGGCTAGATGGACCAAGTTTTGGTGTAAGACTAACAAAATGTGACTATGATATGGAGAGCTAGGGGAAGAAAATGTGTCAATGTAGCACAATGCAAAGCTGATTTGCTCACAGGGCAGCAATGTAAACTCTGAGCAGCTCCAGTAAAATGAGTACAAATCCAGCCAAACACGATGCTAGAATACAAGTGAAGTTCAATGATTTTAAAAAGTAAACACAGGGAAAGGCCAACAGTGAGCCTTATTCCAGCAATCCCCAACTCAGATGGGTCCTTGGATGCACACCTCTACACAAGGGTGGGGGGGAGGGGCTTCTTAATGTAAGAGGACTGGTTTTAGTGCTCATATGATACCAAACAGTCTAGATTCATCAAGCCTAAATTGAGACTATGCTATAAAATGCAGAAGTAGTAGAAATTCAAAGTGCAGAAAGTCACAATCACAACAGCAAAAGCAACAGTTTAAATAAAGCAGCAATTGAGTAGAATACTTCAAGAATGTAGACAACAAACATTCATAGTGTGAAATAAGTGGTGTGGAACCTGTGTCTAAACCAGAACTAATATACTTTCAGAATAACAGACACAATAAACCTTCAACCAGCAATCCATAGCTTAGAAGGGTGTAGGCTATCCTCTCCTGCCACGACAGTCTACACCACAAACCGTTCTAATGTAAAATAACTGATTTGGAGGCCAAGTGCGTAAACCATAACACAGACAGTTACAATAAGCATTCAATCAGAAATTGCAATCTCAGAAGAGCAGAGGATACTGTCTCTTCCCACAAGAAAGTAGATTACAAACCTTCTTAATGTAAGACAACTGGCCTGAAGCCCAAGTGCTTAAACCAAAAGTAAGAGGCTTAGAATAACAGTCACAATTTAATGTGATACCAGACAGATGACAGTGACATGTCTTTTAATCTGCCCAAATACAGCATGTCATGGTTAGTAGGCCCTGTTTTATCTTGATGAGAAAGCCCTGTGATCTGTCCAGCTGTTGCGTGTGTCTGGTGAGATTCTTGCAAAAGGGAGCATTATATTATATTACTGTTCTGATGAGTCTGAATACAGTGCTATTATAAAATCCTGAGACCTGAATGTGATGGCGTGTCTTATGATGTGCACCATACATATGCACTGGTATCATTAAAGAGAAATGTTATAAAGTAATGACACACGTTGCAGTTCCTGACTTTACAACTCTTACAAGAGAATACACTAGAAAGTACTGACATGATGATGCTATCCACTGTATAATTTGGCAAGGACAATTATCAGTTCAACAACACAAATGTGGATATACTAAGCACTAATGTGACTATGTACCCTGTACATCAGACGCAAGGCTTTTGCATCCTTGAATCCAAAAGAGAGAAAATGGGGATTTGGCACAGTTATCATTATTTGCACAGGGTATGGGGGGGGGGGCAGGAGGCCTAGTATGACACAAAAGGTCTGTGAGTATATATGAGGGAGAACGGGAAGCAAGCAGGCTGTGTATGTGTCTGTAAGGGTCTTCCATGTGAAAGTGATGCACAACAGCCTACATGAACAAAGCCAAGACCAATGCTAGCTCTACATCTTGGTATGTGGGGCAGGTGTGAGGTGGTAGTTCATCATCATCACCCCCAACCATGAGAACTGGCTTTGCCAGGAGTTGCACTGGCACCTCCATACACAAGGTCAGATGTTGTGCTGCTACCTAAGTATGACTGATGTCTATTGGATGTGCTGCCTTCACTGGAATGCCCAGGACCATGACCCCATGGCCTGCCATGTCTCGGTGTAGACAGCATACTCACCGCTGGACCAGTGGAAGTACTGCCACTATGGAAACGTGATTGGGATTGGCCACTCTGGCTATCAGCAGATGTGTCTGACTTATGCACATGAGGTTGCCATTACCCTGACAGCAGTCATTCCATCACAGACACTGCTCTTTCCATGACAGACACCCCTCGGTCCATCACAGACACCCCTCGTTCCAATGTGTCATTCATCCAATCAAGGGAAGTGGTAACATAGTCACCACGTCAGACTGTACCACATCCATGACCCTGAGCATTTGTTTGGAGCACCTTTTGGAATGTACCTGTGCCTCCAAGATGGCCCTAGGCATATTTTTGTGACACAGAAAGAGACACCTGTACCAGGTATAGGAAGGACAGCAGGCCCACTCCATGCACCCCTATCAACCCTTCTTTGTGGCACCTCGCCAACACTTTGGCTATGGCCAGACTCAACAGGCACTGAAGCCACAGTAGCCACACTACCCTGCTCAATGTCATTGCTTTCCAGCTGTCCTTTATCTGTGGCCTCAGTGGACTGGCTAGACATAGGCCTACTGGCTGTGTCTGGGGAAAAGAAAGGGGTGGCCGGATGTCAACCTCTATGTCAGATGTAACCTCTGCAACCCCAATTGTGCTTCAGTTTCACTACTGACATCAGGTGGCACAAGGCCCACACTCCTACTGTCATGATCACCTCTGATAAAAAAGGGAGAAACACAGGCATACATTAATACATGCAGTACCATGGTGCAATATATGGTAAACAACTAGCAGTGCTGACACTATTACAGACAGTACAGCAATACACACAACAGGCCTAAAATGGCACATTATATTTCTAGAAATTGATTTGCAGTACCAAAATAACTTTATTTCACTTACCATTTGTAGGAGGCCTACGTTGCTGGATTCCGGATGGTCCTGAAATAAGTTAAGCAAGAGGTAAGGCCCACATCATCACATTTAGCAGTAAGGCAGGGGGTATTACATGTACTCCCGTCAGTCAGCTTGACAAGTTACTTTAACAAGAAAATGGCTGACAGCTCCAAACCGAGGTTATCACTGTAGTAATATTTACCCCCCCACCCATAAAAAAGCACATGTAATACAGAAGTAACTTTTATTTCAATTGTTTTAGTATATAACTGTATTGAACTGGTCATATAACAAAGCCTACCTGGATGGTCTTCCTTGGACTGAGAAGGAGGGGCTGCCACATAAATCACATATTGTGAGACATTCTGCTGTGAGTTGTCCTGTTGTAGAAGATTCTCCAGGAATTCCTCACTGGGAGTGAGAGGTGGTTCTGTGGCAGGCCCACCCTCTGTTACCCTCTGGTCTCAGGCAACAGCAGCTGCATGCCTCCATGCAGATTTGAGCATGACAGTGACCCTGTGGTGCACCTGTTCATAAGTATGGCCATGCCTGCCTATGGCATTTATGTTTGCAATGATCTGCTGCCATAGTCTCATCAGCATACCTGTTGGAGATCAGTACTCCTCTGTAAATATAGCATGGGAAATATTTTGCTTTGCTGAACATGTAGCAAGTATCCTCACCATCAGTTTGTCTAGCTATACATTTGCCTTTTTATACTGGAGTACATTATTAATGGACTGCATCTTTCTAGGCTCTGTTTCAGAGGTGTTAATTACAGCATACGCAGCTGAACTCCATGCTAATCAACCAATCTGGTGGCGCTATTCAAGAAGTTATAAAGCAACCATTTAGACTCCATGCTGGTTTTCCTGTGGATTTCAAAAGTAGTGGAGTACAGAGACAGAAAGTCTACACATACAGAATGTTAGGAGCTGCTGCTGCTGCTTAACTCCATTTGTATGTGCTACAGGCTTCAGGTGGTGCTGCTGCTGCAAATAGGCCTAGGCCAAGACAGAGAAGAGTTTTCAGGACACGTTTAACTTATCACAACATACATGATGTGGACATTATAAAGAGCTACAGAGTGGACAGGGACACACTATAGGAACCTTGGAAACTCTGAAGCCCTCAACTGAGAGCCACAGTCTTTCCCTCCCCATGTATTGGCTGTGTACTGCTTGCACCACACTCAGCCCTGAACTAACACTGTGGCAACAGCTTCATTTACAAGGTAAGTCCTGAACATGTACTGTATTGTATAATAATATTATGACATATTCTTGTATTTTATCACTTGGAACAGTAAGCAACTACAAGGTGAGAGGTTTGTACAGAAATTAATGTCACAGACTGGGAACTGAACGCACACCCATGTCACTAGATTGGCACAACTGTGAGACATATGTGGTATTTATGCATCCCAATAGTGGGGTTATTTTAGCATTAAAAGTTACAACACATTTAATGGTTAATTATACAGTTGTATTAAATTGACCATTAATTTCTTAACTGTAATAGGGAAATATGCATGCATTACTCTGGAGGGCAAAACAACAGTTCATTATTACAAAGTAGTCATAGGTTGTGCCTTCAAAATACACACTTCCCAAATATACAATACTGTTTTGTTTTCATTGATATTGCAATGTAACGTCAGAGCTGTAAAGCAGTCTCACCACTGGCTTGCTGTAAATTGTAATTAGTATATTTGAACCAGACATATGTGCAATGTATGTGCACATCAAGGATTGCTCACTGCAATCTGTAGTATATTATGCATCTGTTAGGAGCTGGGTAGTGTTAACAGTAAACAAAGGTATTTGTTAGGAGTTGATACTGTTAAAAGCAAATGTAATAGAACAGAGTCAAATACTTGTATCAATGCTTTGTATTTCACATATAAGTTACCAATGTTCTCCCATTTCTTCTCTCACCCTTCAACCCTTTTCTCTCTCTTCCTCTTTTCTCACAGCACAACAGAGTAGGACTCTCCCATGGAATCCCTCTGCCCCTGTTCCACCTGCTATAGCACCACTGCCCAGCAATTGTGGTACAGAACCTGATAGCACCTGGTCTGCTACTCCTGCACTATACAGCCCCTCAGGTAATTGTGCCCCAGAGGACAGGCCTGTAGCTTCTTCCAGGAGCAGTGGCAGGGGTGGAAAATGTATCACCCTTGATGAACTGCCAGGGATGGTGCTTAAGATTGTGCACCACACTGTTGCTGCATGCCTACATCAGATGAAGACACTGCTGTCCATTGTTGTATTAAATAACATAAGGAAACGCAGATATCAAACAATGCTGGCATCAATACGGTGTGATAACAGTAATGACAGTCGACTGGGTAAGGACTCGATTCTCACACTCACCCAACTTGACATCCATGGGTTTGTCATGTCCCCACCCTCACCCCAGCCATTGTGTTCACCCACCTCATGTGTCCCTCACTGTCCCTGTCTAAATTATGCTTTAAAGAAAAGAAATAAGAAAGACAGGAAAGTGGTGAAATGGGGAGCAAGCAGAGAGAAGAATTAAGTAAAAGGAATGAAGGAATGTGTGGGAAGGATGTAGGAAAGAACCATAGCTATCTATTCCTTCCAGAATAAAACATGAACATATATGCACAAATTTTGCTGAATTTGGGCAGTCACCTCCAGACAGAAGTGTGACTATAACACAATCTGTTGTATAGGGAATTGGACAGAATCGTGTGTGTCATAAAGATGTGTATGAAATGGAGAACTATGTACTGGAAGATTTTTGTTTTGTGGGAGAGGTGCCCATTTTTTTATTTTGAGATACAGAGAAATGTGCAATTGCATACAGACAAGACAAACAAGACAAGAGACAGGGACAGTGATGAACACATTTGGTGGGCCAACACCATGGCTGGGGAGAGTGTGGGAAATCGCAGTGAGTGAGAGAGAGAGAGAAAGTTTGGGGTGAGGGAGAAAAGGGAGAACATTAATAAGTTCATATGTAACATAAAAAGCATTGTTACAATTATTTGACTCTATCCTGCTACCTTTACTTTTAACAGTACAGACTCGTAACAAATTTCTTCATTTCTTTTAAGACTATCCAGTTTATAACAAAGGCACACTATAGTACAGACTGTAGCCATCAATCCTTGATGTGTGGATATATTGCACATATGCATGCTCCAGTTATACTGATTACAGCTTACAGAAGTTAATTTTTGCCAGTGGTATATGGGTATGAAGTTATATTCCAATAATGATGAAAACCCAGCAGTATTGTATATTTGGGAAGTGTGGTTTTTGAATCCACAGCTGATGACTATGCTAAAATACTGTACTGTTCATTTGTCCTACAGATTACTGCATGCATACTTTCCATTTACAGTTTAGAGATGCATACTGTTATTTGAGAATATGGCACCATTGCTTTGTGCTACTGAATAAGGCATGCATAGTTTCTTTTATTGTTGGGCTATGCATGCTCAGTTTGATACAACTGCATTAAATACCAATTAAGGGGTCCATGACTTTTTGTGTTAAAAATTAATATACAAATAATTATTATTTTTATTAAAATTCTGTTTAGACAGTACTGTTCTGATGCATACATACCATGTGCTTCTCGCATCCTTACTAAACGCGCGGTATGGGATCGAACATTCAAGGCTCGCACTTCAGCAGCTGTGGAAAAATAAAAACAGAACAGAACACCATTATGAATAACAGTCTTGACTATATTCAGCTTTTAACTCTTAATATTACTCACTGAAATTGATACTTACACATCTGTGGGTGTCCGCTGCCCAAAGTTCCCCAATCCAAAGGATGAAGGTATCCTGATTCCTCCTCCTGAGTTCATCAAAATGATGCCTGTATTACTCACCAGTGCTTGGGATACCTGTAGCACTATTTAAAACCCTTGCAATACTATTCCAGGTTTCAGATTTATATTCTGAGCCTGAATAGTCTTGGTGCAATAACCGGGCCCCACCGGGGCCCATGCTCTTTAAGCAGAAGTCCAACAAATATTTTAGACTCTAAGACACCCCAAAGCTGCACCCAAAAGTGCACACCCTCTCCTACAACTCCTGACATGGCTGTCATAGTTTAAGCTCAATTTATAATGAGTATTTCCCACCAATTGCATTTTATATGCTGCTGATTTCCCACATATTGCAAGTCTTGTGCTTAGTGAGAGTTTGCACAGTTTGGTTTTTGCATCATTTGAAAACATTGTGCATCACTTACCATCATGCAAACACAGTAGGCGAGGGTGCGCAATGGGGCTTCTTAACATACACTAATACTGAGATTTCTGATATTTGGTTCATATCTATTTGGTTGAGGTCCTTCTTACTGGGACACATGACTGAAGGATGAATTTAGCCTCACATGACTGCTAAACAAGCAGGTGTGTGGAAAATGGCAATTGCCTTTATTGAGGTACCAGGGTGTATAGTGTAGTGCATGTGAGATACTGCATCATCTGTGGGCTACAGTTTTTAATGATGGACAATGGCTCACAAGAAATCTAGGTCTGTGTTTGTAATTATCCCTGTTGTCTAGGCATTAAGATTCTGCTCCCTTAATATTGCCTGATTCTTCTTTGAGCCAGAACCCCAGATATTGCTGTTACTATCCTGTACTATCCTCCTACTATGCATATTCTGATGTAAACCAGTATAGTAGGAGCACGTCAGCCACTTTTTCTCTGATATTAATTTTATTCCATACACAGATGCAGGCACAGATATCCACACACACACACACACACACACACACACACACACACACACACACACACACACACACAGACTCTTGGCTCTGTAAGATTAAACACGTCACTCAGAGCACACACAAAAATGGCAGAGCAAGCTGTTTAAGTGACCTTTTGCTGCTCATTCACTGCACAGTTAAACAGTGGGAGTCAACATTTATTTTACAATTTTGAACAGAACCTGATTCACTAGTATACTATATTGCTAGAGTACTATAACTTTTTCTGAGTTTTAAAAAAATGGAACAAACTACTTTGCCACTAACAATACAAGACATCTTACCTCAGTGAAGAAGAAGCCTAAGAAGTCATTAAAAAACTTGCATACTTAAACAAGCTGTGGATAAAGTCTTGCTTGTGGTTCATTAACTCGGCATGTTAACCAGTCAGATAAGATCACAGACTGACAGCCCATAGTCTTTCTTTTTAATTAGGATTGCTATCACTTCTAGACCAAATGGCCCTTATGATGACACTGCTGTTATGTTTCTACAGATCCAGGCAATTACAGACCCATCAGCCTCATATGCAAAGCCATGGAAAGTGTCATATCAGAACTCAATATGCAGACATAGACAACATAACCTAGATCCAAATCAGTTTGGTTTAGTGAAGTGCAGGTCCTGTCTCTGGAAGCTTGTAAACTTCTCTGAAAAGGTTACAGGAGCTGTGGACAGTGGTCAATGTGTGCACACTGGTTACTTTGACCAGGTCAATGATTTTCCACTATTCCCCATGATGGTATTATAAAAAGAAAATTGGAAAAGCTTAATGTAAACCCTTACATTGTCTGCTGAATTAAATTACAGTTTGGCTATCCATTAGATCCCAGGCTGTGAAATCCATGTCTGAATGAAAATTGTGTTTGGCCCTCTCCTGTTGGCATTTATTTTGCGGGACAGCCAAACCAATATACCAGAAGTATGGTTGACCAGGTTTTCTGATGAATGCAAAGTGGGCATGGTTATCCACTCGTCTACTGATACAAAACAGCTCCAGCAAGGGTTGGAATATGCAGATGCATAGTGCATCAAAAATGGTCTCAAACTAAATGAAAAAAATTGCAGCACAGAAGCATTTGGCAGAAAAATTGCTCCAGTCTCATATGGTACTCATTTCAGACAAATATGGTCATAAGAAACTTAACTTATCAGATCAACAACTCTGCATCTGCACATTTCCATTTGCAGGATAAATACAACTGTTATCGTCAGCTGATCATATAGTCAAACCGTTTCTGTTTATTCAGAATCCCATGTCCCACCACCAGTCTTCACCAGTAGCTGAATAGTATTAGTAGCATTTCCCAGCTATATGCATTGTTTTGTGACTTTGCTCACTCCTACCACTATACTTCTAATAAAAACTTTATGATAGCCATATATGTACTGAGACAAGATGGCCTTGAACTGAGCCCTAATGATAATCCTCTTGAGTCAAGGTTTAAGAGATTTTAGAAAAAGAAAGAGGCTTGACCGCATACCGATCATAAAACAGAAAACACGAAAAGGGTACCATCGCCCTCACAACTTGCTGACTTTGAGGAAACCTCAGAATTAGCTGAACTTCAAAGTAAGTTGGTTAAACATTAAGAAGGCACTCTGGGTGGATGATGTTGAGCAGAGCAATGGAAAATATATCTAAGGCTGTAAGGAAAAAGCTTTAGAAGCTGTGGATACTTCTTTCCCACTATTTAAGTTGCAAAATGATTTGCTATACAAAGTAATTAAGGATAGACAGGAAATAGTATTCTGACAATTTGTGCCCTAGCCTTTTAGAGATCTGGATCTCTAGGAGAAAGGAAGAAGCTTGTATGCCATGTACTAGGCAAACATCCAGGGTTGTACAAAAATAAAATACAGATTTTCAGTAAGGTCTTACTGTCCAGGAATGTCCAGGAATAACGAAAGAAGTTTATAACATTTGTGCTGGATGCCTTGAGTGTCAAGAGGGAACTCCTCACTCATACTTTAAAAGCTTTCCTTCTAATGCCTATACAAGATATTCTATTCAAACCAATTGCAATGGATATCGAGAGACCAGTGGTAAAACCCAGCAATGCATTTCAATATATTTTAGTTATTTCATACTATACATCTAAGTAACTCAAAAGCACTCCATCGCATAAAGATAATGCTAGATCCATAGCAAAGCAGCTGTTTTTATTTTCTTGAGTATGGATACTAGAGAAAATACTCATTGATCAAGGGATTCCCTTTATATCTAGAATAATGCACCAACTCTGCCGATCTTTTAAGGGTAAGCAACAAAAAACTCTGTGTACCATCCCCATATAGATGGATGAAGCATTTAAACCAAATATTAAAGTCTACTGCAAGAAAAGTTATTGAAAAGGACAGCAGAAACTTGGACCACTTAACACTATACCTCTTACTTGTCATTAGAGTGTGTTAGAGAAGTGGTACAAGCCTGGTCAGTCCTTCTGTGTTACTGCATGACAGGCTTGCTCCTCAACTATTATATTATGTATTTATTTTACATTTGTTTACTGGGAAAGTCCAACTGGGCAGGGTTGCCCATTTTCAGTGGATGCCTGAGGAGAAAAGCTCCATACAATTTGTCATGCCAAAAAACATGTAACAATTTAGAAAAGAAACACATACTATATCCATCAAAAAACTTATGAAGATATGGGAAAGAAACTTACAGCTTGGAAAAGCTCCAAACAATGTGTCAAACCAAAAAAACAACATGTAACAATTTAGAAAAAAAACTGCATACAATATATCTGTTCCCAAATGTATGACAATTGGAAGACTAACTTACTATTTGGAAAAGTAATTTACAAGTTTTGTCAGAGAATACCACAAGAGTATTGGTAGTACAGGGAACAGATCAGAATGTTCATGACATTGTTATACCCAACAGCAATATTCTGGAGAAAGAGAAAAATAAAAGCTTAATGCATGATTGCATAAGCATAGGCATAGTTTATATTACAAGGAATTTTATGGGTTTGAAGCTATGCAGATGATATTATAACAGATGTAGTTTTGCCTCAAGATATGGAGGAGCAATGATTTTTAGTAGAAATGGAAGGACCAGGGAATTTAAACCTGCAAATCAGATGTTAGCTTTGGTCCACTTAATTTTGGCTAAAGGACAAGATGCATTTAAGATACCCCTCACTGGTGAGATCAGATCATAAACTAATCTCGCTGGAGGTCCTCATCCCGCCCCCACCTGAAACAAAAAAGACCACAGTGAAAAACTTCTCAAAAGCCGATTTCACACTTCTAAAAACTAGTGTGGTCTCCTTTAAGGCCCCTGAGCCAGTGGTAAACATTACTCAAACCGCTGAATCACTTACAAATGCCTTCTACCAGCACCTACAGGACTGCATGGATCAGGCAATCCCAAACAAAACTAAGACTCTCTGTACCAAAGGCAAGCATCCAGTCTGGTGGACCCCAGCCATAAACAAGCTCTACAACAAAAGGAGGAAGCTACTACAAGATAGAGCAAAATCCTTGAATGGTAAGACACCTTTGATCATTATAAGTAAAAAACTAAGAGCTCTCATAAAATCATCCAAGGCAAATTTTGAGAGAAAAATCGCCAAGGACTCTAAAGACAATCATAAGGCCTTCTTTAGCTATGTTAGAAACCTAGGAGGAAACTCCTAGATATGCTCAGAATTAGTTCAAAATGATGTGAAAATTACTGAACCTACACACATTGCCAACATACTGGCTGACAGGTTCAGTGCAAACTTCTCCCCCCCACCCCCCAAAAGGAGAGATATCTATTCCAGAGGATTGTAGCCCCCCCAAACATCTCCAACGCCCAGGTGAGAACTGCCCTCACTAAGGCAAAAAACACAGCATCCATGGGACCGGATGGTGTCCCCGGCTGTGTGCTTCACAAACTCAACGAGGAATTAAACCCACAGTTAGGACAGCTGTTTAATCTTAGCCTCACCTCAGGATATGTACCCAAGGAGTGGCGCACGGTGACTGTGGTCCCACTTCATAAGGGCGGTGCCTCCACAGACCCTGGAAATTACCGCCCCATTAGCTTGACAAGCCTTATCTGCAAAGCCATGGAGAGGATCATAATGGAACTCATAAATAAAGACATGGGGAACTTGCAGACTTTGGATCCAACCCAGTTTGGCTTTGTCAAAGGCAGATCCTGCCTCTTAAACTTGGTTGACTTTTTCGAGACAGTCACCAAGGCCATTGATGAGGGAAAGGCAGTCCATACAGCCTACCTCGACCTGGCAAAGGCCTTCGACACAATACCCCACTCAGGTATCATCGAAAAACTCATCAGCTTGAATGTAAACCCATACATCACAAGATGGGTTGCAAACTGGCTAAGTGACAGAACCCACAGGGTCAGAGTTGCTGGAGCCATGTCAGACTCAAAGCCTGTCACAAGTGGTGTCCCACAGGGCTCAGTCCTGGGTCCACTCTTGTTCGGCATCTACTTTTCTGAAGTACAAGCAAACACAGGAGGGTTATGGCTGACAAAGTTTGCAGATGACTGCAAACTGGCGCCATAGTCGAAAACACATCTGACACAGATATCCTCCAGAAGGGCCTCACAGAAACGGATAACTGGTGCCAGAGCCATGGCCTGAAGTTAAACGCCAAAAATGCATAGTCATACCCTTCGGGAAAAACAAGGTTACCCCTAGCTACCATATAGGTGGCAATCCACTGAGCACAGAAAAAGTCATCAGGGATCTGGGGACCCAGGTTGACAGTAGCCTTCGCTTGACACTCATGTTGCTAAAGTAGTTAGGAAAACCTTCTATATCGCCCACCTGATCATGAAGGGATTCACATCTAGATCAAGGGAGGTCATCGTCCCCTGTACTCATCACTCATTAGACCTATGATTGAGTACAATGCCCCATTTGGAATGTATCTGACCAGACACCTGCTGCAGCTTGAAAGGCCCCAAAAGTTCCTCACCAAAAGGATAAAGGGTCTCAAAAATATGTCTTATGCTGCCCGACTGAAAGAACTCCAGCTCTATTCAGTCTCATACCGCTTGCTCAGAGGTGACCTGTGCCTGACATATAAGGCCATGTCAAACCCAGATTTGATGAATATGCTTCACCTCAAAATCTAGATCCTCAGAACCACAAGGGCGGGAGACTTAAACCTTGACACGGTTATAAATAGAACGTGCTGGAGGGACAGATTCATCACCCAGAGACTCCCTGTGCTGTGGAACAAAATCCCGGTACATGTGAGGCAGAGCACCTCGCTGGCCTTGTTCAAGAGGAATCTTGACCAATGGATGGGAGATCGCAGATATACCCCAGGGATTACTTCAGTGTCACTGCTTGACAGAGACACAGCAAAATGATAGGCATAGTTTTTATTCAAACTAAAGGGGTGGCGAAAGCCACATAACTATGGGCTAGGCTTATAAATGCCCTTGGGCAGATAGCCTAGTATGAACCTATGAACCTATGAACCTATGAGAGAAAATAAATTATGTGAATTATAAAGACAGGCATAATAGTAAGAGAAGGTCATAAAAGATGTATCATATAATTGTTGTGGCACTGCAAAAGAGCATTTCAAGTAAAATATATCCATTCTTGTTTGTCTTTGTCTTTTCGGCTTAAGATATCCATTCTAAATCTGAAAAAGAATATAATTACTGATATTTATTTTATTGGCCAAGGAGATGTTTGCAGAAAATGTAGCTCCATGGGAAAAGTTTAGCTTACTTCTATACTGAATAACAGAGCCTCAAAAAAAGGCCATATGGGGAGAAGTAAGGAAATGACTTAAAGTACACCTAATGGAGGGGTCACAAAATGTGTGTTGTAACAGTGTATTTTCAGTCTCAAAATCGGAGGGAATCAATACTAGCTGTTGTAATGGTAGATATCAATGTGGGATAGTCAAAGGTCATAAAAGTCCAGTACATATACTGGAGGGATGTTGAAGAGTACAGGAGTCTCAAGCACAATAGGTAGGCTACAGCCATTCAGGGATAAAGTACTTCACTGGCCAGTCTTGACCAATGAAAGGTCTAGCCATTAGATATAAAACTAATAGCAACAATGGTTTAATTCTAGCAAAACGTAATATCTTTCACCAAACAGAAGACCTCAAATGATAAACATATGCATAAACAGTGGTGTAAACCACAAATAGTGGAGTAAATAGTATTCAAAAGACTGATGTAAAACAAATTGTAAATAGAGCTATATTTATGGAACTGTAGCAAGTGTTTTGTTAAACTGGACTTATTAATAGGTTCCTGTGTTAACAGATTAATACTAATCATCCTGAAAACCATTTAAAGCATTGCCGCTGAGCTATATACATATAATCCCTTTAGCCTGAAGGAGGTAGCTTGTTGGTCCATTGCTTTAAAACCAGGTAGTTACAGGGTTATATTACTAAGAGCAGGTTTCGTAACAGGTAAAGGGAATTTATTTATTTATTGTCATGAGTAGCATGTTTAGGAAGGAGACCCAGCCAAGGTAAAGAAAAAACTTGGAGAACAAGCCTATTCCAGTGGAAGGCATCTAGAAAGACAACAACTAAACATTATTTCCAGAAATATAAAACTGAACTGAAAGTACTGTTTGTATATTTCAGTAAAAACTAAACATGTTATTCGGCTTTAAGAACTTGCTTCATTTTCAGATATGTAACAATATGTCCTATTTTTATAACCACTGGCAGTTTTGGCTGTATTAATCAACCACAGTGAGCCAATGATTAGGTTGTATAGCATTATATCAAACTCTGGTTGTTGAAATGTTGATATATTGGTGTTTGAACTCTATTTATTTCAGCAGTAGTTTGTGCAGGTTCATAGGTTCATAGGCTGATACTAGGCTATCTGCTCTAGGGCATTTACAAGCCTAGCCAGAGTGTGTTTGGCCTTTGCCACCCTTCTTAGATTAGTTGACTGTGCCTCTGTATAGTAGGTCACAGAAGATAGCCCATTTAAGGTTAGTTTACCGTGCCTCTGTCTAGCAATGACACAGAAGAGATCCCAGGGGTAAATTTACGATCTCCCATCCAAACGTCAAGATTCTTCTTGAAGAGGGTCATTGAGGGGCTCTGTCTGGCATGGATTGGGATTTTGTTCCAGAGTGAGGGGAGCCTCTGCGATATGAATCTGTCCCTCCAGCATGTTCTATTTATTTCTGTGCTGAGGTTTAAGTCACTTGAGCGTGTAGTTCTGATGGATTTGGATTTCTTGAGGTGGAGCATGTCCATTAATTCTGTGTTGGACATGGCTTTATACGTCAGGCACAGATCGCCTCTGAGTAGGCGGTAAGCAACTGAGTAGAGCTGGAGTTTCTTTAGCCTAACTGCGTAGGGCATCTGTTTGAGTCCCTTGATCCTCTTGGTGAAGTACTTTTGGGGTCTTTCTAGTTGAAGCAGGTGTCGGGTAAGGTACATCCCAAATGGGGCATTGTATTCAATTATGGGCCTGATGAGTGATGAGTAGAGGGGCACAATGACCTCTCTTGATCTAGATGCGAAGCCCTTCATGATAAGGTGGGCTATATAGAATGTCTTTCTAACCACTTGGGCAATGTGATTGTCAAAGGAGAGATTGCAATCTACTTCGGTCCCCAAATCCCTAATGACTTCTTCCGTACTTAATGGATTACCACCTATGTGGTAATTTGTGGGCACTTTGTTTTTCCCAAAGGGGATGACTATGCACATTTTGGCATTTAGCTTTAGGCCATGGCTCTGACACCAGTTATCCGTCTCTGTGAGACCTTTTTGGAGGATGCTTTTGTTAGCCGGTGAGTCGATTATGGCCCCCAGTTTGCAGTCATCTGCAAACTTTGTCAGCCATAGTCCTCCTGTGTTAGCCTGTACCTCAGAGAAATATATACCAAACAAGAGAGGTCCCAGGACTGAGCCTTGTGGGATGCCACTTGTAACTGGTTTAGAGTCTGAAATGGCACCTGCAATTCTGACCATGTGGGTTCTATCCCTAAGCCAGTTTGCAACCCATCTTGTGACATAGGGGTTAATGTTTAAGCTGGTGTGCTTATTTATGATGCCCGAGTAGGGTATTGTGTTGAAGGCTTTTGCAAGGTGTTTGCTGACAAGCTCCACCTGTTTTTCTGGGTATGTTTTACTCACTTAGACTGCTATCTTGTTAAGCAAGGGACTTAGACTTAGGATGAGGGAACAGGAGGGAAGTTTAGAGTTTGGAAGCAATCAGGGAATTTACATTTTGGGAAGGGGAGTAAAGTTTTAGGTTAGGGAGTGACTGGGGAATTCAAGTTTATAGAACTTTAGGGAAGTTTTAGGCTTAGGGAATTTTAGGGGAGTATTTGTAAGAGGGAGAGATTTGGAAATTTAAGCTTATGGAGCAGGAGTAGAGTTTTCAATTAAGGGAGTAAGGTCACAGTGTAAGGGTTAGTGAGTGGGAAGGAAGTTTTATTGTTAGAGTCAAGGAGGTTCTGTGAGGACTATGTAGTTGACTTGCTTTAGGTTGTGCAACAGTTTTGTATTTTGGAGATCCAGGCAAGACAATCATAGAATGGTTGCTGTTTTACACTGTTTGATGGGTTTAAGGTTATATTTGATGGTCTCATAAATGCTGCATGAACAGAAAAACACTCCAGTACAGATACACTGATATCCAATCCAAAAGTGATTTATTGTAAAAAATAAAATAAAAATAGTTGAATGCTTTCATCCAAATATCAAATGGACTTCACACTGTTAAATGGCATCCACTGTAAAATGGATTAAAGAGAATATTTATGCATACTTTCAATGTACTGATAGCATTTGCTATAGGTCTCTATAACTTTAGAGAATGGAGTGCACTGTACAACAGTATATACTAATCACAGAAGCACATACATCTTATATAACCAACGTGCATAAGCATGCACACTGCATCACCATGAAGATAATACACATGGAATCAGCACAGTTTGGCTTTGGTGTAGATGCTGTTAGAAACACATTGCACATAATATATTACATGTGTATCTGGTATTTCATGCCAGACTGTGTTAAATGACAAACGCCATGATACATGTTTACCTGAGATATCAGTGGCTTGCATGCATCAGGATATGTACTCCATGATATATATTTGTTTGTGTCTGTGTTTGTGTGGGGTGGGTGCATTTATAAACATATGCATGTACATGCGTGTGTGTGCTTTTGTGTGAGTGTATTTCAAATGCTGATATTTCAGAAGGGAACCATATATATATATATGTATATATCTATATTTACACACATACACACACACACACACACACACACACACACACACACACACACACACACACACACACACACACACGTATATCTCTAGTGTGTGTGTGTGTGTATGTGTGTGTGTGTGTGTGTGTGTGTGTGTGTGTGTGTGTGTGTGTGTGTGTGTGTGTGTGTGTGTGTGTGTGTGTGTGTGTGTGTGTGTGTGTGTGTGTGTGTGTCTGTATAGTGAGAGGGATACATATGACTCCCTTTTGAAATGTTAGCACTCCAAACAAACTAAAAGAAGACCAAAATTACAAAAAAAGAGAAAATCTCAAACATTATTCTACACATACATTTTTTTTTGCAGGGATACAAGCTCCCCATAACCCCCTAATTCATATATACCAGCTCTGAAATCACCATTTCTCATAGAAAATGGAATATTTCAAGAAATGGCCACCTCAGACTTAATATATGTAAGCTCGTTTTTCAGCCATTCATTCTCAGTGTTTTGGGAATCATACTAACACACACACACACACACACACACACACACACACACACACACACACACACACACACACACACACACACACACACACACACACACACACACACACACATGCTTCCCTTCTTTGACATGCTTGACTGTTACAGATTTTCTGTCACATAATCCATCCAGATTGGAATGAGAGCCTTGAACGTTGAGGTTGAAGTCTTCTATGATGACCATGTTCTTGTTTTTGGGAGATGAATATCATTATGACTGAAATCATGTTAGAGAATCTTAGAGAAGAGCATGGAGGTTGGAGAGGGGCTGAAGCAATGTGTAGACGTCTGTTAGTAATAGAGAGAAATTTTAGCAGAAGCCAATATGAGTTTGAGTATGAAGTGGCATTAGCTTTGGCAAAGATGAGATGGTATAGATTGTTTTAGTGGAAAATTAAGGTTCCCCCCTCCTGGAGTTTTTCTATATATGTGATTATGGAGCAACTTGTAGGAAAGGAAACTGCAAAGGACTAATGGGTCAGTGGCCACTAGCTAGGATTCTGCTATTGCAAAGATGTCAATTTTAGATTGTTCTATAAATGGGTTGATCTGGACTATCTTGTTTTTCATTGTATGGGTATTAAGGATAGCATGAGAGTGAGGAAAATAATCTGTGGGTGGTAGGGGGTTTACAGTGAAGCTGGGTTTGGTTCTTTGTTTCTGATTAAAAGTAGTAGTCAAAATGTTTGTGATAATAGAATATGGATATGTGTTTTGCATCTGTCTTGATATGGAGTTTTTTAGATAAAAGAAGTTTAAGAAAGTAATTCATGGGAAGTGATAGTTGTCGAGGATTAGGAGTTCCTGTGAAGTGATATCAATTTAAGGACTAGGGGATAGTTGAGGATTTTTGAGAGAAGCAGTGTGAGAATTGTGTTTGGAAAAAGCTGATTTTTGACTGATAGGTTGCATAGGTTGGCTGGGAGGCTGGAAATAGGAGACAAAATATTAAGGTGAGTTTTAGGAAGTGGAGTAGATGTAGTATAGTATAGTATCACACTGAGTATGTGTGTGTTTAAGAGGACGGGCTTGAGTGGGAGAAGATAGAGGAGAGAGGCTGCAACAAATTTCAAGAGGCAGGTGCAGCTCGAGACATAGAGGTAGGAGAGAAGCAAAGCAGGCTAGAGCTCACACATTATCTAGAGCCATTCAGTTTGTGCAAGTAAACTGATTGCTATGTGTGTTCTTCTGAGAAGCAGAGATATGTCAACAAAAATGCAGGTTAATAAAGTAAAGGGAACTAAATCGTTGTGTTCAAATATCTATGTTTTCAAACAGTGGGGAAGTGTGTGCACATTCTTTCCTAAGGCATGGTATTTATATGCTTTTTATGGACATTCCTTTAATTAGGAGAAAATATAGAAGAAACTGATAAGGGACTTACTGTTGCTGTTCTGTGGTATGAATGACATTTATGGTTAATTTACCATGTGCACATACAGGGCTCCTTACTGAACCAAAACTCACAGTATAAGCAATACGTAACCAGTTGTTCCTTTTATAAGATGGGGCATAGTAACACTTTTCTGTGTTTTTACAAGTTCTCTCTGTGAAAGTTAAAAACTGTTTTGCTAACCTTTATGTTTATTCTGAAAATAAGATAAAAAAAGATAGAAAGATAGAAAGAAAAAGGTAGCTGTAGCTGAGTTGCAGTCTTGGTTGCTGGGTGAGGGGGTTTGTTTCATTTGCTTCAGAGAAGACTTCCACTCCATCGCATAGCTGTAGTTGCAGCTAAACTTGTAAGTGATAAAGATAAAGAGAGGTGAGAGATTAAATGGCAGAGTTAATGGCAAAAACTAAGCATTCCTTAATTGTATCAAATGCTGTAGTAGGACTGGAATTCAGGAAACATAGGGAGGGAAACAGAAGAGAGAGAGAGAGCGAGAGACAGAAAATAAGAAACGCTGAATGTAACCAGGAATGGAAAGCAGAATCTTGTGACAGCAGAGACATTGCAGTTATGCAGTCATATTATTCAAATTAACCAGTACTACCAGCATTTACAATAAAGGAATCAATCAGAGCAGACAGCATAAACATAATAGTCTTTTAGATTATATAGATGGATAGTGACAGTATCTTTGTATGAAATGAATCAATGCTGCCTGGCAGTGTGGGAATAGGCATGAGGAACATTAGAGAAATGTGCTGCATTTGGGAGTGATACACTATACTTTAATAGATGTGTGAGAAAGCATAACCCCCATTTCCACAATGTACTGTTATTAGCACAAAAAAGAATGTTGCGTGCACATGTAAAACACCCTTGGTGTTAGCAAAAGCCAATCAGTTTTTGCAAGTATACTGACTGGCATGCTTCTGAATAGTAAAGGTAAGTCAACAAAAGTGTAGGCTAATATAAAAAAGGGAGTTAAACATTTCTACACATGTAAGATAAGTAAAAGGCAAAGATGAATGTTCCCAATTAATGGTGAAATGGGCATACATTCTTTTTTTAGCATGAGATTTACAATCTTCTTAGAGTTATCCCTTTAACAAGAAAAAATAGAATATGAAACTAATAGTCAAAGTCAAAATAAACTTTATTGTCATTTAGAACTACATACGTGTAGCCTAAATGAAATTTTGTGCATCAGCTCAATTCTTGAGATTACAAAGGAAAGTAAAAAAAACATACGCATAGAGGAATAAGCTAAGCTTAACTAACAAATACAATACTACTCCCAATACACACAAGAAAGAGCAGAGACATTTACTAACATTCATGTACAAAAATAATACTCTCCCCTGAATTAAAATAACTACACTATTTTTAAAGTAATACAAAACACACTACAGATTGAAATGCTCAAGTTATTTGTCTAATATTGCACTTGAGTTGGTTAAATACGGACTATGGATATAATAAATAAATATCACACTTACTTGGAACATAAGTAAATATATATTGCACAAATAAATATAAATTGACTTATTTTGTGTCTAGACTGCTGGGTAGTGCCCAAGTTTAAAAGTCTAATCACTGTAGGGTAGAAGCTGTTATTGAATCTTGTAGTTCTGCAGCGGATGCTGCAGTATCTCCTGCTCAATGCCAGATGCTTAAACAGTCCATATGCAGGATGCATATTGTCCTGTATTATTTTGGTCACCTTTCAGATGGTTCTTGCAAAATAAAGATGTATTGATAGAAGACTGGAACCTGTTACCTTCTCTGCAACCCTCACCAGTCTCTGTAGTGCCTTTCTTTCTGTAACTGTGCAGCTTCCAAACCACACTGTGAAGTAGCAGGTGAGGATGCTCTCTATTGCACCTCTATGGAAGATGGAGTGAATATGAGAAGGAAGCTTAGCTTTTTTCAGCCTTCTTAAAAAGTGGAGACATTGGTGCGGTTTCTTGAGCAGTTGATTGGTGTTTCCTGACCATGAGAGATCCCCTGATACGTGTATACCCAGGAAGTTCATACTCTTAACTCTCTCTACACTCTCACCATTGATCCTGAGTGTTGGGTGGTTTGTTCTCCTTTCCTGAAGTCGATGATGATCTCTTTGGTCTTACTTACTTTCAGGTCAAGGTTGTTCCCCTTCCACCAACTGATCAGATCTTCTCTGTATGCCCTTTCATCCTCCTTTGTAAAGAGTCCCACGACTGTGGTGTCATCAGCAAACTTGATGATATGGTTTGACTTGTGCTTACTACAGCAGTTGTGGGTCAGGAAGGTGAATAGCAGTGGGCTGAGAACACATCCCTGTGAAACCCTAGTGTTAACTGTGATGCTCTTTGATGTGTTCTTACCCTCCTGATTTTGACCCTCTGCAGTACATTGTCTCCCAGTCAGGAAGTCCAGAATCCAGTTACAGAGATGTTTATTGATTCCTAAATGTGCCAGTTTTTCTATCAGCTGCATTGCTACCACTGTATTAAATGCCAAGCTGAAGTCAATGAACAACATCCTCACATAGTTGTCTTTGCCCTCTAAATGCTCAAGGGAGATTTGTAGTGCTACTGATATGTTATCAGCTGTGTATGAGTTAGCTCTGTACGCAAACTGCAGAGGGTCAAAATCAGGAGGTAGCTATGATGAAGGATGCTTTTTGATCAGCTACACAAAACATTTCATAACAGTGGATGTCAGAGCGACTGGTCTGTAAGGTAATAAGGTAAGTAATATGGTGCTTATGTTGTTGTTAAGTGGTAGGAATGGAATTTAGGGTCATTTTAGCTTGGACATTAACAGGATTCCTTCCTGAACCAAAACTTGTAGCATAAGAAGTATGCAATAATTTATAACTTTGGTTAAAGTAGGGAACAGTAACAATTTACAGCCTTTTTTTCTCAAGTTCTGTCTGTGAAAATTAAAAACAGCTCTTGCTTACGTTTGTGTTTATTTTGAGAATTAAAAAAATAAATAAATAAAGGAGGTGGACAGCTGCAACAGACATGATTGTTGGTTGTTTTATTTTGTTTTAATTGCTTTGGAAAAAGATTGTCACTCCAATATACAGCTGTAGTTGAGAATTAAAAAAAAAATCAAGGCAGCCATAGCAAACTGATTTGCTGGACTGAGGATAAAATATTAAAACACACTTCATGATGGTGTCCACCTATGTCAGACTGTGTAAGAATGTATTATACTATTAAGACATGTTTTTCCATAATGTGTCACTTACCGAGTATCTTTACATATATTGCATGCATTTATTTATATATATCTATATATATATATATATATATATATATATATATATATATGATACATTATTCATCTTAAATAAATACTAGAGAATAATGATTTCCCTGTAACTCCATATGAATTTGTCTGCTATTAAGAATGCATTATGCTGTGGACTGTAGGTCTATCAATTGTCATTGTTTATAGCACTTAATTAGGTTCTCATGCATAAGTTAGGTGTCACTGCCATTATGTGTATTATGCCATGCACATGTTTAACATTTATTTGATTGTTTCTTGATAGTGTCAAGTAGTAAGCAGAAAATGAACTTCACCATATAAGGAGACTGTCATTATCCTTAATTCAATATATAAGGACGGGACCATACTTATGGGGTGTGTTGGAAACTAAAAGGATAGGTAGAAGTATTGGTTAGAGATTTCAGCTGATATTAATACAACCGAGGGCTCTGGAAGAATTAGTTTGGGGTGTCACAGAAAGAAGAATATGAAGAACATGGTCAAATATAGAACTATCAATCTTAGGGCCAAGTTAAACTGAGGAAGAATACCACCAACTGAAATTCTACTTTCTTAGGTTCATAGGTTCAGAGGTAGGTACTAGGCTATCTGCCCGAGGGCATTTATAAGCCTAGCCAGAGTGTGTCAGCTTTCGCCACCTCATTGATTAATTAACTGAGCCACTGTCAAGAAGAGCCAATGAAGTGGTCCCAGTTGTGTATTTTCTGTTAACCATCCACTCGTCAAGGTTTCTCTTGAAGAGTGTTAGCGAGGGGCTCTGCCTAATGTAGTTAGGAATTTTGTTCCAAAGCAAGGGGAGTCTCTCTGACAGGAATCTATCCCTCCAGCATGTTCTATTTATTGTTGTGAGAGGTTTATCTCACTAGAGTGAATGGCTCGCAGTGACTTGGATTTCTTTAGGTGGAGCATGTCCATCAATTCTGAGTTGGACATGGCTTTGTAAGTCAGGCAGAGATCACTTCTGAGTAAGTGATATGCCACTAAGTACAGCTGGAGTTTTTCCAGTCGGGCTGCATAGGACATATGTTTGAGGCCAGTAATCCTCTTGGTGAGGTACTTTTGTGGTCTTTCCAGCTGTTGGAAGTGTCTTGTGAGGTTCATCCCAAATGAGGCATTGTACTCTATGATGAGTCTGATGAGTGACGAGTAGAGGGGTACTATAACCTCTTTATTTCTAGATGCAAACCCTTTAGTAATTAGATGGGCTACATAGAAGGATTTCCTAATGACTTTGGCAATATGATTGTCAAAGGAGAGATTACTATCTACCTGGGTACCCAGATCTCTTATTACCTCTTCTGTATTAAGGAAGCTGCCACCTATGTGGCAGTTCATGGGTGTTTTGCTTTTCCCAAATGGGATGACTATGCATTTTTTGGCATTTAGCTTGAGACCATGACTTTGACACCAGGTGTCTATCCCAGTAAGGCCCTTTTGGAGAATGTCTGTGTCAGTTATGGCTCCCAGTTTGCAGTCATCGGCAAACTTGGTTAGCCATAGTCCTCCTGTGTTTGTCTGTACTTCTGAGAAGTATATGCCAAAAAGTAGGGGTCCCAGGACCAAGCCTTGTGGGACACCACTTGAGACTGGTTTAGAGTCGGACCTGGAGCCCACTATTCTTACCATGTGAGTTCTGTCGCTAAGCCAGTTGGCAACCCATCTCGTGACGTAGGAGTTTATGTTCAGGTTGGTGAGTTTTTCTATAATTCTCGAGTGGGTAATGGTGTCAAATGCTTTGACAAGGTCAAGGTAAGCTGTGTGAACTACCTTCCCCTCATCTATGGTTTTGGTGACTGTCTCAAAGAAGTCAACCAGGTTTAGTAGGCATGATCTGCCCTTAACAAAGCTGAACTGGGTTAGGTCAAGTGTTTGGAGGTTTCCAATGTCTTTGTTAATGAGTTCCATGATGATGCACTCCATAGCCTTGCTGACCAGGCTAGTCAGGCTTATGGGACGATAGTTACCTGGGTCAGTTGTGGCCCCTCCTTTGTGGAGCAGAATAACCATTGCTGTACGCCATTCTATGGGCACGTAGCCTGTGGAGAAGCTGAGGTTGAACAGTGTGTTTAGGTGGGGTTTAGTTTGTTCTGTAGTTCATGCAAGACGCAGCCTGGGACACCATCTGGCCCCACTGATGCTGTGCTTTTGGCTTTTGAAAGGGCTGTTTTCACCTGTGCATCTGTGATTTCCAGGACACTACACTTTTCTGGTATTGTTGTGGGCCCTTTTGGGGTGAGAGGAGGGTGAAGTTTGCACTGAAGCTATCTGCCAGGATGTTGGCAATATCAGTGGGTTCAGTATATTTTGTGCTATTTTGCACTAGCTCAGAGCATATCTGCTAGTTGCCACTTAGATTCTTGACATAGCTAAAGAAGGCTTTGTCATTATCTTTCAAATCCTTGGCTATTTTTCTTTCAATGTTAGCCTTGGAGAATTTTATGAGGGACCTTAGTTTCTTACTGATACTGATCAGGGATGTCTTTCCTTCTTGGGATTTGCTTTTTTTCTGAACTAGTTTCCTCCTTCTATTGTATAGCCTGTTTATGGCAGGGGACTACCAGACTGGTTTCCTTCTCTTAGGGGAGTGAGTCTTGGTTTTGCTAGGGATGGCATGATCCATGCATCCTTGTAGGTGCTCACAGGGTACATTTGTAAAGTTTCCTGCATCTTGGACACTGTTATCCTTTAGCGTGGGGGCTGTGAAACTTACCACCTCTGTCTTAAGTAAGGTGAAGTTTTCTATAGAAAAGTTTTTCACTGTGGTTTCCTTGGTTGGAGGTGGTGGTGTGGTGTGGACATCCAGAGTGATTAGTTTATGGTCTGATCTAACCAGTGACGGGTTGACCTCCAGTGTGGAACACCTGTCGCCCATGTTGGTGATGATCAGGTCCAATATGTTTTCACCTCTGGTATGGGAGTTTACCAGCTGATCAAGGGCATTTGAGTTGATAAATTCCAGGAAGTGCTGGACCTGGGAGTTTCTACTTGAGTAGTTTTCCCAGTTAATGGTAGGGTAATTGAAATTGCCCAGTATCAGGGTGTTCGGTAGGACCTTCATGTTTTCCAGTGTTTCCAGACAGGCGGAGTGGTGGTCCTGGTTCATGGAGGGTGATCTGTAGCAGGCCACAATTTGCATTGCAGATTTGCCTGATGTTAGTTGCACATGGATAATCTCAGAGGTATCATGCTGCACCACTAACCTGGAGGTGTAGGTATCCTTGATGAATATGGATACACCCCCTCCTTTTGTGTTTCAGTCCATGTTCTGTGGCTGAAATGTGTGGTATGTAGCCCAGTAGTGCTGGGGTGCTCTCTGGAGTCTTGAACCAGGTTTCAGTTACTGAACAGATGTCAATGTTCTCCATACTGAGGAGTGCTTTGAGCGCGTGCATTTTGAGATTTAACCTCCTGGCGTTGAGTAGCATAACCCTCATTTTTTTATTTGTGCTGTTTACGGAGGTGGGTTTGGCTTTTGAGCATTACCTAAAAAAGGCACTACGGGGGCAGCAAGAGCCTTGGCCAGTATTCAAAAGCCTAGGGGTGAAAGGTGCAAGCAGTCTCTTGCAAAGCAACAAGGCTTGTCGAGCATGTCGTCCCAGGCTGACAGACACTGGATCCCCTTTGAATGACACCAGAAGCTTAGCCAATTGTTGAAATTGATAATTTGTTCTTTATACTGCGGTATCTTTCTTGGTGAGGGCAGGATGCTATTCAGGGTTAGGTTCATACCCACCTGGGCTACATGATCAGAGAGCTCTTCCATGTCTCATTTCATGTAGTCCAGGGAGGTATGTCTCAGGTCATTCACACCAACATAAGCAATGACAGAGTCATATTTGTACTTGTTCTGGAGTGACCTGAGTGGTTGTGTTATGTGGCGGATTCTGACTCTTGACAGGCAGCTAACAGTAACCTTCTCCTTGTCCAGCCTAGTGAGTGGGACATCAATGTTTCTGACTATAGAGTCACCTATTACTAGTGTATTAGGTATGTTATTTCGCCTTAAGGACTGTGATTGTGTGGCACACTGATTTTGAGTTTTATGTGTTGTCTGGTTTGTGACAAGAGGTGCAGGGTTTTTGGGTGTCTGCTTTGGAGGTCTGTGATGCTTTTGCAGGTTTTTATTTAGAGCCTCCGAGTATGATTTCATGTATTTATGTGTATTTTTTGGCAGTGCTGGTTTAGTATGTCTATGTGAGTCTGGAGGTGTGGTGCAAGTGTTAACCTTCTCCTCATGACTGCCTGTTCCAGTCTTGGGTGGAGAGAGCTTGGCCTCCAATTTAGCTATATAATTTCATATCTCGCATATGTTAATGTTTTGTGGTAGGAGGAGAGGGTTGTCTGTGTATATGAGGCAGTTGTAACATTGCCTCAGGATACCCAGGTTCACCAGCTGGACTGGAGAGTATATCTGAAATTGCCCTTTGGTCATGCCTGAATAGTAGGGTGAGCTGCTTAGTCGCTTGATTGGTGAGGGGAAAATAATGAGCCTTGCCCTGCTGGGCAATCAAGTGTCGGGGTATATTAGTGCTTGCTATTAGGTCTGAGCAAGTGCTGGACTGTAGGATGCTTTTTAATTCCTTAGGTTGAGTGTTACACTACTTTCAAGGGAAAAATTGAAGAGGAGACTTGGTGGTGCCAGGATAAATTTAGCCCTAGCTAACCGGCACTGGCCAGTCATGCAAAACCATGCAAACACAGTTTTTACAGCAGGGAAATGAAAGAGATAGAAATTAGCCCAAAATGGCCTATAAACTACTAACTTCTGGGCTGGAACCTCTCCTCCAGGGAGAGATGGCTGCTCAAAGCTCCCTCTCTCACAGGTGAACAGAGAAACCTCCCTCTATCCAAGTAAGGTATGGGCAACTCAGAAAATTGCAACATGGCCCTGAATTCTGCACTAGCCTGAAAACAGGACTAGCTTAGAAAGGTGGAAAACAAGGAAACATTTTTTTTAAAGATAAGACAAAAGCAGTAAAAAATACACTTAAAGCAGCTTTAAACGACTATAAACAGTAAAAAATACACTTAAAACAGCCTTAGATGACTACAAGCAATCAGAAAAGGCTTTTAAACAAATTGCCCAATTAACCAGTAAAGAAATCTCAAAACTGAGCCCTGTCCCTTGTAGTCATCAATCAGACAAGTTCTAACTGCACACTCCTGCCACTTGGGTGCAGGGGAACCTTCTCCAAAAAAGAAGGCCTGTATTAGTGCTCAAGTTATACAAACAAAGCTAGATTCATCAGGATTGGATCTAGTCTATGCTACAGCAAACAAGGCACACCAATTTCAGTAAGAAACAGTTCAAATATGCAGGCACTATAAGACTTTAACCAGAAATTCCCAGCTCAGAAGGGCAGAGTCCAGCCTCTCCTCCCACAAGAGTGCAGACCACGAACCTTCTTAATGTAAAATAACGGGCCTGAATCCCAAGTGCTTAAAGCAGTACTAATACACTTTTAGAATAACAGACACTTTTCTGCAGAAAAGAAGAAGTTGCTGACCTGATACAAGAAGTATCACTCATTAATATGCAGTGTAGGCTAAATGCCAGGGCCACATGTGATGAAGGTCAGTCTTCATAATATATTGCTACAGTTTTGCTTGTTGGCTGAGTAATATCACATGTATGTTTCAGTTTTGCAAGTTATACCTCTGGGAACACACCTGCAACCCTTGATGGATAAGAAACAGGACTGGCATCTCCCATGAAAGTATAGTACCTACTCAAAGTGCATATACCATTACTCATATTGTAAAACATTTTGGGGGATGGGAGTGATTTCAGCTTGACTACTGACTGATGTATTATTAAGTTCCCGACTGACAAGCACCTTCCAAGTTCATCTGGTTAGAAACTCAACTGAAATGAAATAAAATAAAATAAAGTGTTTTTGCAAAGTGGTTAGCCTCACGCCCTCAAACTTATATATACATATTCCATGGTTGCTCAAACATGGGAGAGAGTAAAACAGACCACTCACAACACTATCACTGTTGGGACACAAATAAAAATGATAATAGAAATGACTTTCCATACAGAACAGTAATCAGAAATTAGAAAATTAGTAATCATAAAGTGACGAGTTGAATCCATTTAGAGCTCAATGACTTGTAAGGTAGCTATTTCAGATGCATATCATTTCTTGCATGCATTGTAGCTATTACTCCTGCTCAGACAGTTGATTTTGTGACTTATAAAGATTATGTATCAGTAGGGTTACCCCTTTTCCACCTCTATGGCAGATGATGCTATGCCAACAAATATACAGGATGCTTCCAAGTCAATGTCCTGCACCAGGCCTTCTGTCAGTGATTGTGTTAATGATGCATAAAAATGTAGGGGCAAATACCATAAGGAAGTAAAACATGTCAAGCTGCATTACAGTCTTGGCATCCTGATTACACTTTGTCATCCTATAGGATTCATAAAGGCATGTCTTAAGGTGGATGTACTTAACCAGAGCAAACTCAATCACATGGTAGTACAGCTTGTCTGGCACTATTGCGACTCAGATGGATGACAAAGGTAAAACACTAGACCTGCTGTGTCACCCCTTTTGTTCATAAGTTAACCTACAATGATCAGGCCTTTCAGGACACTGAGGAATGTTAGCTCCTTTCTGAGATCATATACCAAATCCCCCACCCAGGTATCGAGTTTATGTTTAAACATATTTAAATTTTTACAAGTTTAAATAGTTTCTAGTAATTCATTGTATATTACCTGAATAATAGATTTAACCAAGAGTGTCTAATTTTGATTTATTAAAGTATGTACAAAACTTTAATTGCTGTATCTGTGAATTAGAGTACTTTTATAAGATGCAATGTCTTTAATTCTTTGTAAAATGTGTCAGGAAAAGCTTTGTAGGTTAGCATTAATTTACCTTATATATATATATATATATATATATATATGTATATATATATATATATATATATATCTATATATATATATATATATATATATATATATATATATATCTATATATATATAATGCTACTGTAAGGTGTACAGTTTAAGATATTTGCATCTGTCCATTCAATTTAAATCTAAGGCCATGTAAGATTTTCTTCGCAAATTTCTGTTCGACTATCTCCAGGATCTTACTTTTTCCCACAGTAAAGATACAAAAGGTATTATACTCCAGTCTAATAGATATCTTGTATAGGTTAGCCAAATAGTTCCCATCCATTGTGGTGAGCTTTTTTTTAATATGAAATCCATTTGTTTCATGGCTTTAGAGTGTATAATGACAGTGTTTTGAGTTAAAGAGAAATTTGGTGTTGTCAGGATTCCTAAATCTTTAAAATGATTAACCTCGGTTAATATAATGAATGACAAGAATAATATTTCTTAACATGAAGTCTTCAAAAATACATAATGTTTCCCTTGTTGATATTATTTTCAATCCTGGTACATTATCACACATTGAGATTTCTTACATGCATTTAGGTATTAACAATCTTATCGTCTTTTTCTCAAGAGATAAGGACACCAAATTCGCAACTGTCAATATATTTGCCAAGCCAACATTTTATTTTGTACTGTGGTAAATACAAAGTTATACTGCATAGATCCGATAAACAATCCTTGAGGTACCAAGGAAAAAAAGGGAGGGACTAGGATTAAATGTCTTGTACCACTGGCTGAGATCTCCCTGTTAACCAAGATGAAATGAACCTAATTAAATATCTGCTATCTTGGGCATTACTTAATGCTTTGTACATCATTTGCCATTGTAAGGAATTAGCAGCCTTTGTCAGATCCAGGTAAATCATACCAGATATGGTGTCCAGAATATCCAATCACAAAAATCCACTAAATTAGTGAGGATTGATCCTCTTTTTTATAAAACTATGCCAGTCAGTTTTCATTAGTGCTAATTAGTTATTATTTTCTATAAAATCAATAACACTTCTTTTAAAGTATTTACCTAAGGCCAGCATTGTGAAGCTGAACCTGCTGGCACCAGGGTTTTTGTAGAACACGTTGAATTCATGCATGAGATAACAGGTACATGTGTGCACACCAAGACTTCTGCAGGCTTCAACCTGATGCTCAAATCATGCTAACAGTGGGAAAGCCCTGTGATACCCACACCTAGTTATGGATTATTGCTTACATAGGATTCAGAGGATGAAATATAATTATGTAATTAAGGGAGGTAGGTATAAAGATGGATTTTATTCAGTTGATAATCAGGCAAATCAACAAATACAACTTTTCAAGGGCAAGCCAGTAGTACTGTCTAGTTAAATGACTTATTAAGAGCCACACAGATTCTATGAGTGGAAGATGACATAGTCAAACCTAAGAGTGCACAAGTCCTTTAGAGACTCATTGTCTTAAGCCTCTAAGCTAAAATTCCAGGTAGTATATATATATATGGAAATTGCTGTGCTGAATTTCAGCGACATAAAATATTTATATGAAAAGTAGTATACCACAAACTACTACAAATTTTTCTAGTTTCAGTTGGATTCACACAAGTTTTGTGAAATAAAAGAATCATTTAATACATCCTGAGTCTAGTCCTTGTAGTATTCACTGAAAGCATTCTAAACTAAATATATTTTAGCCATATCAATGAATACTTACAATCTGGAATATTCTGGCTAGGCTACTAATGGTCCTCTGGATCAACAACCTAGTATTAACCTATGAATCTATGAAATTATTAGTGGAGTAATTATTTTTCCTTCTGCATTTGAAGAATATGGGAGTGAATAATGTATTTCCCCTTACCTTTTCTACAACTAAAGTCTGGTGTTATTTTAGACATTTCTTTATGAAAAGATCGTAGATGATCGTCCTTCACCATCCAGTTTAGCAAGCTCAAATGTATTCACTTTTAATTGTTTCATTGTATAGATCACACAATATTGCAACACTTTCTCACAAGAAATCAAAATCATTTTGTTAAGAGTCATACTTGCTATACTGACTGGCTGCAGCACTTTTATTTTCCTGTTATATTTTACTATATTGCTGTTTCTCTGTTCTTATTTGTTGAATCTGTTATACTTCCTGAATGCTTTTCAGTTGTTATGATCTTATCAGCATTTCTAGAAATAAATTTTATATCAAGTAAGCTAGAAGTTATCCGCGGTGGTGGTGCTGCAGTAGCGTTGTCGCCTCACAGTAAGATGCTGTCCGGTTCGATTCACAGCTAGAGCATCTTCTGCATGGGGACATGCATGAATGGGCGTACCTTCGTTGAAGGTTGTGGGTCAGAGCTGGCAACTCAGCATGTAAAAATCTACTGCCAATCATTAGCGGACCGGAGTTCCGCTGTGGCGACCCCTAACTGGGAAAAGCCAAAAGACACACAACAACAACAACAACAGCAACAACATCAAGTAAGTTAGAAAATCTAGTCTGTCACAAGCAAAAGCAAATTGTCTAAACATAGGAACTTAGCCATTTACTATCAAAAGAGATATGAAAAGCATGGTGCAGTGAGTCTGATATACCCATGTGTGTGTAACTGTTATAGAAATAGAAAGAGCACCGCTCTAGTCCCACCTCTGTCTTTGTGGGTATAGTAATGTCTACAGTACATCATAGGCAATCAATTTGTTGTGGGTGGAATCAGAGGTTATAACTCAAAGACATGTCCAGCAACCCATTTAGCTCATAATGGTGTGAGGTATCTGCTACTTACTTTCCTTGAACAAGGTTAGTTGGGTCTATGTGACTGTCAGAGATTGTGCCTACAATCTACTTGACCCTGTGGAAAGTACTTTGAAACAAAATACTGGTACAGATTGCACATGTTCCAGATCTGGGAATTATGGAAAATGCATGGATGGCACACAGACACATTGCATATAGTACCCTGTGCACTGTAAACCACATGGCAGGTGATAGAATGGAGCACCATCCGTTTAATATTGTAGACACCATGTGGAGCAGATGAGGCTTTGATAGAAATGTAGGTGTAGTCAATGGCCCTAAACTCCTCATGGAAATATACTATGTTGTGGAATGTCCACATAGTAGTGATCTTATCCTCTGCTATCCAGTGAAACCAAATATGTTCCTCCACATCCTGCAGCATCATATCAATTAACTAGCATTCAGTTTGTGAGGCTAAATCTCCTGCTGTGTCCCCTTTTTTGATAATGAAAGTTCTCCCTTGCAGAGATGGTTAATGCTACATTAACCTTTGTGTCCACTGGGATAAGCATTATATATGTCCCTCCATCATTCTATGTGAAGATGTTGCATGTCTACTAGCTCCCACATAGTATATCTGTCCTCTTGGCAATGGTCAATTTTGTCCTGGTCATGAAAGTGGTTGTAAGTGAACTAATGACAGACCCTTCTATGACACCGCAGAGGGTGGCCGCATACAACATCAAGGACAGTGTCTCTGAAGGAGGCCACTAACACATGGTGTCCAGTTACTTACTGCAGATGCTAATCCTAGCATCATCATGTAGTTGATACTTCTGTAGTCAATCTCAAATACTCGTGTTTATCATAGCTATCAATGTGGCTTATAGTGCTAACTTTATACTTTTCAGAAATTATGACATCATGTTTGATTTTACCAAATGCATATATGGATGCTCTCATTAGAATGTTGGCACTCATAGGTATGTCATTATGCAGGGATTACCATAGGAATAATAACATGCTCTTTATTGGGTTATGCAGTAATGTAATGTGGTTCTGAATCACCCTGTCCGTGAGCTTCACTGCTCACCATGCTATTTTGTGCAGCAAGCTGTGTTATTGATTTCTTAACACTTTCTTCAATGTCTTTAAATGAACAAACCATTGCAGAAATAATGTTCATACAACCAGACTTCCATGGTCCAATAATCACTGGCTTCAAATTTTCAAAAAAAAAAAATCTCCAGAAAGGAACATTTTCTCAAAAACACCAAAGTGGCACACCATAAAGGCAATCTTACAGCCACCTGAAAGATATTCCAAATGTTTAGCAGACAAAATCCACAGCACAGCACATACTACCTTGTGGAATTTTGGGTCATCTTTAACTGCAGATTAGTCCACCCAAATGCGCAGCAGAAAAAAAAGCATTAGCCATGCTCTGTGGGCTGATAGCTGACATCACTATATGGAGAGCTGTTCAAAAGAGAACGATGCTACTTATTAGTTAAATACTTTGGTGTAATTTACGTTGAGTCCTGTGTTAGGTTCAGTGGTGTTCTGATAATGTGTCACATTTTTTATTTAAACAAATAGAATTTGACACTAGATAACAAGCAACATTAATTTTCATTAAGTTACACTGCTGAATGACATACCAGACAGCCCTTTCTTCTCAGCCCTGGGCATTAATTGAGATTGTAAGTTTAACTACTTTTTCCACATTGTCTAAAACAACATGGGCATAACAATCATATGATAGTAATATATGCCTGTCATAATTATGTCAGTGTTTATATATTTAAAGGTCCTCTGACTTTTTAAAAAGTAAGACCGTTGAACTAGATGGCTATAATCATGAAGTTCCTGCAGTACGGTCTAGATTACTATGGGGCATTGTTTTGCACTGATCTTCACTAATCCAGAGAATTGGGATCCCTGATGAATTATACAATTATACAATTTGTTGCCCACTCTTCCTTGCTCTACTGTGTACGTATCAACACCCCCATGCTACTGCTGAAAATTATAAGTTGAGCAATAGTAAGGGTGTTTAATTGACTAAAAACATTTTAGTTGAAATGTAGTGGTTCGGCTTTTTATTAAAAAAAATGAAGACTGAAGTCTACGTGTATGCTACACTACTCTGAGAAGTATACAAATTTTGTGCAAAATCTACTCACAGGGTTTATGTGGCAATCCAAGTTAGCACACTGAGAAATGCTATACAGCAATCCATTCAGGAAATCCATGTGCCTTTCAAAGAAAAAAAAAATGGAAATCTCATTTCTATTATATTGTGCAATGCTGAAATAACTATAAATATTCCTAAATGCACAGTTAGCATAATGTTTGCCTTTGCCTCCCATGCACAAGATACATGCTTCAGTCCTGACCTCCAGACAATTCCTTTGCAGGCTCTATATGTTCTAGCTGCGTAGGGTTCCTCCCAAAAGCATGCTGCACTTACTTGCCCTAGATTTATTTGGGCAGCAACACAGACTCTAGGTGGTACCAGAGATTTGTGTGGAAGGGTGGCCTAATGGTTAAGGTGTTTGCCTTATAAATGCAAGGTGCAGGGTTTGAGTCTCACAAGGGATAACTGGCTAGGCTTAAAATAGCTTGCAAGGGCAATTAGTCTAGTGCTAACCTATGAATCTAAGTTAGAATTTTAAGGTTGGGAGGGTGGCATAATGGTTATCTTTGCCTTACAAACATAAGATGCAGGATTTGAGTCTCACAAGGGACAATTAACCATAGTTGACAATTATATATTACCTCTAATGAGAATGACTTGGATCATACCATAGATAATTTGAGAGTACACATGTATGAGGTAAAGCATTTAGGAGCTGCCTATGTTAATTAGTGGCACGTGGCAGTCCTGGGGTAAATTTTCTGTTTCCTCCTTAAAATGGCTCTCAAGGGAAGTTAGCTTAGTACTAATCTATGAACCTATGAACCTATGATAAGAGAGCACAGATCACAGATTGTGCCATGCAAGGACTATCCACTTAAAATTGGATTCAGGTGATTTAGTCTTTTTAACTAATATCTCCAAAAATAGGTATGGGTATTTGTCTGTGATGAGCAGATAGAGGTAACACATATGTCAGGGATGCATGCTAACTGTGGGAGAGGGTGCCTCTATTGGCCAGTGTGTGCCAACCAATATTGCCTAGTCAATAAGCTACTGACTGGCTGGAGTCCAGTTACTCAGTCTGGGTTACTTGGGATAGCTCTGCTGAGTGAATGCTGGACATAATTTCAACTAACCTGTCAAACATGAACTAAGGATTGCCACATTCAGTATAAGTTCAGTGGCAAAAAGCAGCTTGGATGTGGATGGCATGATCTTAGGGAGGAGGCAGGACATCCTGTGTATAGAAAAGACAAGATGGCAGGGAAGTGTAGCAAAGCCGAGTGGTTTAGGATTTATTGTCTCTTAGTACTCAGGGTGAGGACAGACAAGAAATGGTGTGGGAATTGCAGTGGGGAAGATTCAGAAGACAGTGAAGGATGTCATCAGAATTAGTGGCAAAATGATGGCAATGAGACTGTACTTTAAATATGTGGCAGTATTCATTATCTCAGCCTATGCCCCAGAGCTGGGATGTGACAGTGAGGAAAAGATTGCATTTTTGCAGCAGTTGCAGTACCTACTAGATAATGCAGGGCAGCATAAGTTGGTGTTGATAAGGCAGGGGGCGCTGAATGCTTATATCAGGACAGACCAAAAAGGATATGAGGACTGCCTGGTTCCACATGTTTGGGGCAACAAGAATAAAGAAGGAGAAGCTAATCTAGACTTCCATCTGGCAAATGAATTTATTATGGCAAACACATGGCTCAGCAAGAGAGACAGTCACAGGATGACATACAAGAATAGCAAATATGCAATTCAAGCAAACTTCCTCCTAGTAAGGAAAAGGCACTGGGAAATAATCAGAGACTGTAAAGTCATCCTCAATTAAACAGTAGGCCCACAGCATAAACCACTGTTGGCTACAATTAGCTGTAAGTATTGGTCAGAAAACCCTCTAAGGTCAACAGAAACTAGACTGAAGACTTGGACGTACACTGGTGAGAAAACACAAGAATTCAAGGAAATATTCTGGGATCTAGCACCACAGGTAAAAAAGGAAATAGGTAGAGTTGAAGAAGAATGACAGTGTCTCAAAACAGCTTATGTGAGGACTATAGAACAGATATGTATGTGAGCCAGGTATGGAAATAAGGTAGATAAAGAAAGTTGGTGGTGGAATGCAGAAGTCCAGGAAGTTAAAAAAGTGGAAGGAGTGCAGGATAAAGTAATACATTTCAAAGGCAGACCAGGCTAAGAAGGTGTACTGGTTGGTAAAAGAGGTTAAGAGAACAATTTCATTAGCAAAGAACACAACATCAGAGGCACTCTACCACTGTATGGAAAGTGAATCAGCAGACAACAAAAAGGAACTCTATCATGCTGCAAGACAAAGACAGAAAGATAATGAAAATAGTCATTAGGCGGAGCCCCCCCCCCACCTATTTTTGTTCAAAATCTGTACTTTTTTGTGTTATTTTCCAACTCCAGGGTCGTACGACTTTGGGGAGAGGGACAAATCCTTGTTATTTGTCTTGAATACTGGTTTTCGATCAAATGAACTTTCGATCAAATGAGTTTAGATCAAATGAAATTTCGATCAAATGAAGGTAACCCATATATACATATATATATATATATATATATATATATATATATATATATATATATATATATATATATATTTCAACTATAACCCCCACGAATACTGCCATTCTGTGACATTCTACCAGAAGTAAGTATTAATGTTAATTCTGAACTCTAAAATTTGTGGGTTTCATTGACATAAGGAATAACAGAGTATCATAGGTTTTAATTCTGACTACAAATCGATATTCTCACAAATAAAATGGTGTAACCTGTTGCATTTAATGCACAGTATGTGAACCTTAGAAGTATCTGCTGGGGAAAAATCATCCCCTTCTTCCCTGCTGCACAACTAATCAGTAAAGAATGCACAAGAATGTGGTCTGTTTTTGTTAATTGCAAAGGCTGAAATGTTTCTGAGATTTATTTAATTATTTTGCATTGTGAATGTTTATAAAAAGCTACTACTCAAATATTTAAAATCTGAATGCAGTCTGCTTGCTATAAACTTGCTTTGAACATAGCCTGATGTAACCTTCCTGAAGTATTTTAGGGAGCATTGCTTGTAAGTCATCTGTTGTTTTGTAATTGCTTTAACTATGGTTCTATGCTGCTCAATTTAATTCTGTCATGAAATATGTGTTTACAGCACTCCTTAATGAGTGTTGCTTGATCTCCTAGTGTTTTAGTTTACAAAAGAATTGCCATAGCCAGCAATTTCTTTAATTAGTATGCCCTGTGGAAAAAAATAGATGTCATCATTTGAATGGGAAACAAAGGTTAAATGCATGTGAAGGAATCATTCATATTCTGTGTGAGATGTGGTATAATGTTCTGTAAAACTGTAACTTGTTCCTGTTTAATCATTTTTAGTTTAGTTAGATGTCAAATACCACTGCCATTTTCATTAAGCTGGTCTGCTGAATGACATACTGAGCAGTACTTGTGGCCCTACCCTGAATACTACAACAGCACATATGCACAGTGTGTATCGATGAATATGCAGAAGCACAGGACTAACTCTACTAACTTCACTACAAAAACCATCAAATGCATATGAAAAAGGTGTTGCTATTCTATGTACCCCCCCCCCATGTTCATGCTACAACTGGCTATTGAACCGTTTGAAATCTCAATTACATTTATGCAGACTCTCTCCACTCCCCACCATAATATACTGCAAACCATTATAGAGCACTAACTTTTCTGCCCACCCCCCCATTCATGGATACAAGTTTACTGAAGTTAACAGCGAGCAAGTGCATTGTGAGCTACTAGCATGTGAGCACTTACAGTAGATCCACAATCAAGAGGAATCCATTATTGAGGATCTGCTAAAAGCACTCACATACCAGTAGCTTGCAATGCATTTGCTCACTTTATTTGCTCTAAATAGCAAGTACCTTAACTCCCACTAACCCGCTTCATCTTATTTACCTAGCTCTGCCACCTTCCAACACTGCTCAATTGAATGCTTCTGCCACAGCCCAAACTCTAACCTTAAAACTCCCACCTGGTCCCTAACCCTAACAATAATACTGCTTTCCCACTCCCTAACCTTAAAGTCTTGGTTTGCTCCCTAAACCTAAAACTCCACTCTCCCCTCCCTAAATGTAAAGTCACTGATCACTCCCTAAAGATAAAACTCCACCCCAACCTAATGTTCACATCACTTACTAAACCAAAAACTCCATGCCTGATACCTAACTATAAACTCCACTCATGTTCTCTAAATGTAAAGCTCCCCTCCTGATCCTAAAATCCAGAAATCCCTGATCAGTCCATAACTCTGAAACTCCCCTTCCACTCTGTAACCCTCCCCTGACTAAACCAAAACCCCACTCCTAATCAAATCCTGAAGTGCTAATCTACACTCCCATCCCCCATTCCCTCCTTGCAGCTGTTGCACTTACCTTGCTCAAACTTTGCTACATATTCTGGTGAAATGCGACATATACAGTTTCTCTGCATGGTTGCCACACTTCACCCAAACATGTAATGAAGTTGACAATACTTAATCTACGTACTGTCTAGATGTTTTGTATAGCAGGAAAAGAAAACAATAGTCAGTACTAGTAGAAAAATCTTAATTTTAAGAAATATCATGGCTTCAATGAAACATGTAATTTATAGTACTTAATGGCTTCTAGTAGACACAGACCAAGCTGACGTCAGTTATTCTCCAAACTGGGCTATAACTGAAATAGCAACTGGAAATCATACAAAATCTGAACTGTCTTGTCTGTATACAATCTGCTATATCTATTTTACTACTAAGGCAAAAAACTACTGCTCTTTGGCACTGGCAGCAAGAATCACTGTCTTACAATACTTTAACTGTATTTAACTAAGCCCCCCCCCAATACACACACACACACACACACACACACACACACACACACACACACACACACACACACACACACACACACACACAGTCCTGGGATTTAAAATGTCCAGAATATCAAGGTCTGTGATAAACAGCTTTACATATAAGGTCAATGTGAAAAATGGATCTATTAACACACACACAAACACACACACACACACACACACACACACACACACACACACACACACACACACACACACAGTCCTGGGATTTAAAATGTCCAGAATATCAAGGTCTGTGATAAACAGCTTTACATATAAGGTCAATGTGAAAAATGGATCTATTAACACACACACAAACACACACACACACACACACACACACACACACACACACACACACACACACACACACACACACACACACACACAGTCCTGGGATTTAAAATGTCCAGAATATCAAGGTCTGTGATAAACAGCTTTACATATAAGGTTAATGTGAAAAATGGATCTATTAATTACTAGAGTCAGTGGTCGGGTCACTATTATGTAATGACACTGCAATGCATATTTCAAGGTTTCAGAAATATAATCATATGTTCATAGATATGCACTAAGCTAGCTGCCCTTGAGAGACATTTTAGTCCTTGTCAATTGTCCGTTTTTTTATGCTTGAATTAACCTAGCCCATTTGGTTAGAGATTGGTCTTATCAATCCCCATAGTTGACAATTATATATTACCTCTAATGAGAATGACTTGGATCATACCATAGATAATTTGAGAGTACACATGTATGAGGTAAAGCATTTAGGAGCTGCCTATGTTAATTAGTGGCACGTGGTACTCCTGGGGTAAAATTTCTGTTTCCTATCCATAGATCCAAGTCATGCTTGAATATGGACAGGGATGAACTTTGTATCCTCTGTGAGATATACCTGTCCCACAAAACCATTCTTTTGATGTTGCAGAAGAGCCTGGGGTTTCAATAAACCATATGAAGGCTTAGCATGAAGCCTACATGGAGTTTACATGTTTGCATGGTGAGCAGTAGTGCTAATTGCATATGCATGATGCACCATGTTTAAACATAAATAAGCATTGCTTTATGGCCAGCAACATTGTTGCTTGGCCAGGAAACCATATAAAGCAACATGAGCACCTACAAACATATGTACCTGTTTACCTATGAGCAAACTAGGTCTGCAGAACTGCGGTGAAAGCCACAGTGACTAGCAGGGTTACTAATAAAGCAATGCATATAGTTCCAACACATTACATGAAAGTGTAAACAGTGTACCGTGGAATCCTGTTTCAGGCATACTGAATAAAAGTTGCGCCAATGATCAATAAGAATACATATATTGCATTATAAATAAATAGTCAGGGAAATGTGTGTATTGTAAAGGAACACACAGATGAATTGTAGGAATGAACACGGGAAGAGGACAGGTGAAACATGGTAATGTACAGCAGATGAGGGCATGTCAATGAAGACAGTTGCAGCATGAACACTGATCACATATTGACATGATATGGTATGGACTGCACAGTTATTATATATTATGTGACTGCCACAAGGTGACATATATGTGGAGAGGATTCTTTGTGATATAGCATCCTGACATGAGCAATGGGCAGAACATATATCAGGGATGGTATATGCAATTGGGGTTAGGTGCATGTTGTGAAGCTGTACAAAATGAGTTGCCTGAATATGAATGTAATGTCAGCATAGGTCTCAAACAAGTGGGACACGTAGTAACAGGCTTATGGACAACAGTAGATAGAAGCATGTACAATCATGAACAATATCAGCACAATACCACCAGTAATCCTATGTCTTTGACATAACATATGTAATTGTGAGTGATCATAGATAGTTCTGTAGGAAGACACTTGTACAATTATCATGATTTGTCAGCAGTCCCTAAGGGGAATCAAGCATGCCTTCCTCAAAATTTAACATCTGTCGGAAGTGTTAGGAAGGACACGGTAATACCTCTATTTGAAATTATGAGAAATCCTGGCTAGCTGACTGGTGCACATGCCATGTATATGCCACAATCTACACTTTCACAAATGTAACCCATGCCATCAATGTTGTCCCTCAGCTATGTACTTATTGTGTGCATCACAGGAGCATGTATCACACATGCATCTTGTATAACACCTTGAAGTGGGTTCTGCACTGTTTATGCAACCAAAAATAATACTTAGATATGGCCAATAAGATGTGTAGGAGCTCACTGTAACAAAAGTGGTACACTTGAATAATTCATTCCTTGAGGATGTGTTGGGAGGTACATGCAAAAGGTGCATTGTACTCATTTATTGGTGTGATGAGGGCTGAGGACAATGGAACCATAATGCCCCTCGATGTGAATATCCCACACATACTCAGTAGTTATGCTACATGCAAGAGAGTGGTCACCACTGGTGGGTGTGCTGCATACCATCTACCTACTTACACAGGTCACATACCACTTGGTTTGCTCATAGGGATATGCAGTCTATAAGGTAATTATCTTGTGTATTTGCTTTTGTAATTAAACTAATTCCCCAGGATTTTACTTCATCTATCATGTCCCTATGGCTGTGGTGGCAATCTTTTGTATGTGTTGATACTGTCTGTATTATACCAGCACCACACTTGAACTCAATGATTGCCAACAATTTGCAGTCCTCAACAAAGCTGCATAGAGAAAGGATTTGTAAGTCAGTTTTGATTGATGCCTGAGATTTAGATAATGGACAGGTAAGGGCCTAGCACAGAGTCCTGAGGTATGGACCTGTTCACTGGATTCTATATAAATGCAACTTCTTAAACTGCAACATATTTATCTGTCATATATGTGATCTAGTTCTCTATTCACTTGGTGATGAAGGTGTTTATGGCCACTTGAGACAGTTTCTCTGTTATACCTGAGTGTGGATTTGTGTCAAATGCCTTGACCAGGTCAAGTTATGCAGGATGATTGTGTTGTCATCATGTATGCCCTTGGTAACCTTCTTGAAGGCAGCAAACAGATGTAACAGACATGATGTAGCCTTAACAACTCAAACATGGGTTTGGTACACTGTCGGAATATTACCTGTGTCCCTTTAGAGAAGGTCCATGATGATTTGGTGGCCTACCTCACAGATGAAGAAATTCAGGAAGGGTCTATAACTCCATGCATCAGGTGATGGTTCCCACAGTCAGAAGGATGCATGTTGCTGTACACCCTTCTATGGGAGCATAAGCTGTCTGGAGGCTGTGATAAAGTATGGATCCAATGTGTCTAGTAGATCAGGTTTTAAGTCATACTATAGGCAACCTGTGATGTCTTCAGGGTCCACTGATTCTGTGTTATTAGCCATAGGGAGTGCACAAATGAGCTGCCCTCCTGAGGATATAAAAGGAGTAATGATTGCATTTGCATGTATACTTTGCCTGATGGCCACTGGTGACGGGAGTGGGGGATGGGGTTGACATGTGAGACAGACTGTCAGCTAGTGAATTGTCTATTTCCTCTACTTGGGTATGTATGGTGGCATCCACACACAGATCCATGCTTACTTGCGTATTCCACTTAACATGTCATATGTATTGGAATAAATGATTTGTGAAAAAAATCTCCAAATACAACTTTGGTCATCCATCGCATTCCAAGCACTGTTGCTATGCATATGTTAGTACAACTGTACCAATGTTACATACTTACATAACTCACACAACATATGCCTACATGTGTTTTATGGGTAAGCTGTGTTTGAGTGCCCTGATGTCATATTAGGACACCTTACAGATCAGTTGTTTGTAGCACATGCAAAATATTTCCTGACAAAAATGCTGATAGTCATGCAATGGTGTTGCTTACCACCTCAATAATCCTTGGGTATAACAACACAACTTCACATACAATTAATTCCACAAGGATGCATTTGCATGTGACCATGTAATCAAACATTTGATACATTGGTTGTGTATATCACAGCATAACAACATGTGTATGAGACATTACTTAATATGACCATGTAATCAATATGAATTGATATTGATGTCTGTCATAGAACATTTAAGGATGGTATGTAGGCACATACACACCTGTGCCATACTGCAAGTGCCACTGTGATGGTGGAATGTGAACTGTGTAGAAAGATGATTTCTTGTTGTTTTTTGTTGTTTTTTGTTGTATATTATGGAAGATAGTAAGACTATTGTGTGCATGTGTATGTTTGTTGGATTGCATTATATCCTGCTACTAGCCATATGGGACGGGTGCACCACACCATGATAGGATTAGAAATTTCCACATGCAGTGGTCTGGAGATGGCTTGCAGATGCTCATGGAAGGACTCTGCTTCGTGATGTGTAGGCATATTTAACATGAGGGCATTCTCTACTCCTTTGCAGGAAGAATGTCATGTGACTAGAGGAAAAAGAAGGATGGTGGATGCATGGGGCTAAGTGAAAGCTTTCCCAAGTGGTAGTGAAATGAAGAACAATTCCAAAAATCATACAGTGACCATAATGTACCAGTGACCATAAGTGCTAGACTGGGCCTGATTTGAACATTACACCTGTGTAGGTATAGAAGGTGAATGTCATACAATGTCACAGTAGCAACACCACATATGTTAGACTGTAACACTGTCATATTGCACTTTACGGAGTATGATAGCATCATTTTATGCTGAGAAGAATATGTTGAGAGGAGTGTAGGACATGGATGTGGTCTCACATCCCTATATAAAATTGTCTCAAAAGGGATAGCTGTATGTATAGACATGCAAGTCATGTGCTGTCAGATTGTAACCTCTTTATGAGTAGATAAAATAGCTTGCAAACACAGTACTCAGTGTTACTGCCACAACACAAGTATGTCTTCAATACTGTTGGAGTGCATGTTGTACAGGATGACATCATCACCATATGCTGTAATGAGATGCTCAGAGTAGAGTTCAACAAAGCTGTGGACTCACATATCATTCTAAAATTGTCACCACAGTGATTGCTGGTCACACACATAGTTGGCTGTAGTGAGAATAAAACCTCTGTCTAAGTATTGACAAAGTGCAGTACTCATCACAAGCACTACAGCACAAGTTTGACTTTCATAATGCTGCTGGACAATTTATAGTGGATGACATCATCACTGGATGTTTGAGAGAAGATGTTGTGAGGCCTGAATTAAATGGATGTGTAGTCATGTACAACTGTCAAAACATCACAACTCCATGAAATTGTACTGATTGTAGAGTACATAGTTATGCTCTTCTAACTAGGCCTACACACATATTAACTACAGTGAGATTAAAACCCTTACCTAACTGGATACACCTGCTACAGAACTCAGTACTTAGGGCATGCTAAACTGCAAAAGTCTAACTTTTACAATGTTGTTGGACAATTTATAATGGATGACATCATCATTGGATGTTTGAAAGAATATGTTGGGAGGCTTGAATGAAATGGATGCTTTCAAGATATTAAAGTTTTGCATGTTGCCAGATTGATGAGTGTGCGAAATGTAGTATTTGCTATTGTGTTTCCAATGTGCAGGTATACTATAAGAGACAGTTTTACAAGCTATATGCAGACAGCAATCCACATTACTACAAGTACCGGAAAATAAGAATGTGCATTGTCAATATAAAGATGGACATGGTATGTAAGAAAGCATTTTTTATTTATTTCTGCAGTGTAGCTGATATGTTTGGGAACAAGAACTGTCAGACCAAGTTTCAAGTGCATGAGTGCAGGTATCACATGATTACAGTGTAAATATATTTTCGTTCCTTAAAAAGTGCCTTCCCTTTGGTTGTGTTTTTACATGTACTTTCATGGGATGAAGACTTACTGGGCAGTAAACATCAGTAATCCATGCTAATGTGCACTTACCATATCACACCTCCAAACAGTTGTTGTGAGCAATCAATGGAAATGTGTTTGTGAATGCGAGATACACATTGAAGGACTTCTACTTGAATGTGAGAAGTACTTATGTATGCCAGCTTTGGTAGACACATCTAACAGATACTTTGGTGTTCATAAATACTTCATATCAGAAATGTTGTGTCATAAATTGTCTAACTTTAAAGAAGTATTTATACTGCTTTCTCCATTTGTACATAGGTATGCGATGAGCAAATGCAGGCATCTGCTGCACTGATAACATTATGAGATTTCTATTATTTTGCTTTCCTCTGCACAAGCACGCTAAGCAGGCAGGCATGGCACTCAACACTTTGGACAGCAGTGAGTGTAAGAAACACACCTGCTGTTTAGCCAACTCTGTGGCAGCAGGCATAAGAAGTGCATTGAGATGTATCTTTTGAGACCAGATGATACAGGTTTTGAATCTACCTGTATCTAATATTTTTAAATATATAGTCATAATGTAAAGAAATAATTGTTTAAGCCACTGTAACTGTGTGATTCCTCAGAGCACCAGGTTTAATCAGCATTGTGCAGAGTTAAAGGCACCGTGCCATAGGATGGGAAGAGCCATTCACCATCACTTGACATTGGTGTATGATGCGAAACTCCATGCAAACACAGAAATAAAATGTGAAGGGCTTCGTTAAGGGGTATTTCTGCCATGCATGTTGTGTGTGATTCTATTTTTTGACCAGACTAAAAGTGTTAAAATGGCGTAGATAGGAAAGTGGTGAAATGGTGGACAAGCAGGGTGAAGAACATAGGGGAAGCAATATAGGAATGTGCAGGTGGGAGATAGGAAGGAACTATAGCTATCCGCTTCTTCAACAATGTAAAATGAAAATATGCATAAAATACTGGCTGAATTTGAACTGTCACCTGAACAAAGAGGGTTGACAGCAATGCAATTATGTTGTATACCAACTGATCCAAATCCAGTGTATCAAGCAGACCTATGTGTGAAGCGGAGAGCTAGTATAGGATGATATATATATATATATATATATATATATATATATATATATATATATATATATATATATATATATATATATATACATATATATATATATATATATATATATATATATATATATACATATATATATATATATATATATATATATATATATATATATATATATATATATATTTATATATATATATATATATATATATATATATATATATATCTTTTGTGCGACAAGTGCCTATTTCTTGGATTTTATTTCAGTAAGAGAGGAATGTTGGGTTAGGGACATAGGTATGTCAGGGACAGGTAAGTTGGGTAGATGAGGAAGTGAATGCAGACAAACAGGACAAACAAGACAAGACACAAGGATGGTGAGGGCGGTTGGGGGACACCATGATTGGGTATAGGGAAGGGACAACTAGTCTTCACCTGCATAACTGTCATCACTGTTCCCATATTCCACTGGCTGTTGGAAAGCTTGATGTCTTTGTTTATGCACTATAATAGAGAACATTCTCTCCATCTGCTGGAGGCATGCAACAACAGTGGTCTCCACAACCTCGTGCACCAAGCCTGGCATCTCCATGCGGGTGACATAATTCACACCTCTGCCAATACTTCCAGACGGTACTGCTACACCAGCTGCCAGGGTAATGCTACCTGATGTGGATTACCTAGGTCAGTGATGCCGAACTTTTTGGGCTCAGCATGTCAAACATTTGGAGCATGCCAATCTTGACTCTGCTGATGTGTCACCCTCTCCCCCTGCAAAAAAAAAAAAAAAAAACAGAAACAATTCTTTACATATTAATTTATTTTAAAAAAATACAATCCAAGCATGTATGCTGCTATGTATTATAAAAGTAAAAGAAAAAGCAGTGACTTACAACAGAGAAAATGATATGTGCACTGATAATTGGACTTAAAATAATGCACCAAAAGGTTATCCTACTTTTAATAGTAATTTTGAATTGAACTGAAAAGGTATGGAATACACTGCATTTGAATTGATTAACATCAGTTAATCACTTTTTTTGTTGCTGAGTTTTAATAGATAAGTGGAGGGTCACATATTTCTTGTATTTTTGTTCATTCGGTTTCTTTGCTAACTCGGGTGTTGGTGAATGCTGGTTTGTCACCCACAATACTGTGGTATATCAACTTTGACACATGTGTCATAGGTTCACCATCACTGACCTAGGTAGTGCAAGGGCAGCAGAGGCAGTACTTCCAGATGGGGTCCCAGATGTGCTGGGTGTTGGTACAGGAGCCGGTGCAGCAGAGGTAGGCTGAGCCACAGTGGCTGGTATACTTCCCTGTGCTATAAAGCATTTTGTGAGTTGTTAGAAAATGATGACATCAAAACATTGTAACCAGACATATAATAAGTTAAAAAAGAGAGAGATAAGGGCTGAAGTGAGAGAAAAAAAGGGATAATTAGTACCATCATATGTCATATACAATACATTATTAGAATATATAGCATTTATTTTTACTTATACATTTAGGTATACCTTTTGACAACTGCAAACTACAACTGATTATTGCTCTAAGTAATCCTTACAATGTACTTATAGGGCATTTATGCCACTTCTATTAAAATTATTTATTTATTTATTTAATATTTGTTGACCTGGAAAGCCCGACTAGGACAGAGGCTATTTTCAGCGGAGGCCCACGGAGAAATGCTCCAGACACATATCTTTGGAATGATTATTATGCAATATTTTTAAATGATTTTAGTATATATATTTACTTGTGGTATTTGAACCCACGGCATCTGACTACAGTATTAGAACTGACTCCTACAGTTGGCTTGTGCTACAGACTGAAGCATGCATGTTTTATTTTACAGTTAAGATACGCATGCTTAATTTGTACTACTGTATTGAAGGATAATACTTTAGATAAAATAATAGTTATGTTGTGCTGCATACATACCCCTGGCTTCCCTTAGTCTTTCTAAATGTTCAGCATGAGCTACCCTGTTCTCCATTATCTTGTGGCTGGCAGTGGAATAGAAAGAAGAGAACAAAAGAAGAGCATTATGCATACCAGTCTTGCCTATATGCAGCTTTCTATCTAATTTAAATTGTCTTTATCTAAATATTGCAGAATGAACTGGCATCCCACCTAAGCATCATGTTCAATCATAGCCTCACCTCAAGCTTTGTGCCCACTGAATGGCACACAGCAATGTTTATCCCACTCCACAAAGAGGGAGCCACCATGGACCCCGGGAACTACCGCTCCATTAGCCTAATGAGCCTGGTCTGCAAGGCCATGGAACATATCATCATGGATCTTGTACAGAAAGACATTGGTAATCTCCAAACTCTGGACCCACCCAGTTTGGGTTTGTAAAAGGCAGATCATGTTTCCTAAACCTGATAGACTTCTTTGAAGCAGTCACCAAACCCGTAGACAAGGGCAAGGTAGTTCACACAGCCTATCTAGATCTCGCCGAGGCTTTTGACACCATCCCCCACTCTGGAATTATAGATGAACTCACTAAACTAGGTATAAATCCCTATGTCACACGATGGGTTGCTAACTGGCTCACTGACAGAACCCACACTGTTAAAGTAGCAGACACCAAATCCAACTTCAGACCAATGACAAATGGAGTACCACACGGTTCAGTCCTGGGTCCTCTCCTGTTTGGTATCTACTTTTCTGAAGTACAGGCTAACACAGAAGGACTTTGGCTAATGAAGTTCACAGATGACTGCAAAATAGGAGCCATAATCAAAACTCCTAATGATGTGGACAGCCTACAAAAGGGCCTCATGGAGACAGATGCCCGGTGTCAAAGCCATGGCCTCAAGCTCAATGCTAAAAAGAGCATTGTCATCCCCTTTAGTAAAAACTCTGTACCCATGAGCTACCACATAGGCATAGTCTACTTAACACCAAAAGTGTGATAAGAGACCTTGGGACACAGTTGGACAGTAGTCTCTCCTTTGACAATCACATCACCACAGTAGTCAGAAAATCCTTCTACATGACACACCTCATCACAAAAGGTTTCTCATCCAGGAAAAAAGAGGTCATTGTTCCCCTCTACTTGTCACTCATTAGACCCATTATAGAGTACAATGCCCCTTTTGGTATGCACCTCACAAGACATCTACAGCAACTGGAAAGGCCACAGAAATACCTGACAAAGAGGATTACTAGCGTCAAACAGATGCCCTATGCAGACCATCTCAAAAAACTCCAGCTTTACTCCATCACATATTGCCTACTCAGAGGTGATCTCTGCCTAACATACAAAGCTATGTCAAACCCAGAGCTGTTGAACATGCTCCACTTAAAGAAATCCCAATCCCTCTGAGCTACACGCTCTAGGGACCTAAACCTTGTCACTACAATAAACAGAACATGCTGGAGGGATAGATTCCTGTCCCAGAGACTTCCCATACTCTGGAACAAACTACCTATCTATAACAAACAAAGCTCCTCATTAGCACTCTTCAAGAAAAATCTTGAGGATTGGATGGGAAATAGGAAATTCACCCTGGGGATCACCTCTGTGGCTCTGCTCGACAGGACCACAAGAAAATAATTTTCTTGGGTGGCGAAAGCCAGGGTACCTTTTTGGCTAGGCTTATATAGGCACTAGGGCCAATAGCCTAGTACCTACCTATGAACCTATGAACCTATACTTTCATAACTGTGGGATGTCAGCAGTCCTAAATTCAGCCAGCTGTCAGTTGAGTGTATCCTGCTTGCACCTTTTAAGATCATTAAAATGATGCCTGTAATGCTGTCCAGTATGTGCAATGCCAGTCACAATGGAAACAGCCTTGGCCAGATTATTCCAAGCCTCAGATTTGTACTGAGACCTGGTATAATCAGTCTGCAGCAGTCTTTGGCTGTGATGCCTTACAAGGAGTCCAGTAAAAATCCTGAACTGCTTGACACACCTCCTTTGAGCCCTAAATTGGCCATCTTCTGTTCTACCTTCAGACATGTCCACTCAGAGCAAAGAACAACAGCTAAGAGTGTTTTTACACCAATTCATGCTATTGCATTTAATGCTAGTGTGCAAACCTGAACAACCATGCCAAATGAGTGTGAGGCATTAAGCAGAGAGCAACAGTGACCAAGAGGGAAGCAGTTTTTGAAACAGCAAGGTTAATCTGACAGTTGGCATTACTTTATTGTTTGCTTTTTGCTCTATCAGTTAGTTCATTTAACTTTGCAGACATCTATTGGGGGTACAATTTATATGACCCGGCACATTTTTGCATGGGTTTACACCCAGATAAAATTAATTTGTACATTGTGGGATTCAAACGTATGCAACGTAGACAAACTATATTCTTCCACATATGTGATTTTACATCCTTGCCACAAGAGAAGTGCTTGCCAGACATGTTCATTAATTATATCTAAATACACATGACAGAATAAGGTGTTAACCAAATATGTGAGTGACTTGATGATGTCTGGTTTATACATTTATGTTTATATGTGTATCATTGCAGTCTGAAGTCCATCCAAGGCCAGAAAAGACAATTATAATTATAGAAGTAGAACTGTCAGTATACCCTCAGTCACACATGTAATTCATATGAGCTCCAGTGCTATACATACTTACTGTTATTTGTAATTTTGTTTACATTGTTTTATTTTTTATAAAAGTGGACAAGCATTACCCTGGCTCTGTAATTGTGTAACTGAACAACCATAATTGTACTGATAACCACAGTTACACATGTAATACAGCTCTGATATCCTATGAATGCTCAATACACATGCTATAGATATTTATTCCTATATGTAAGTATTTTATACTGTTAATTTTTATATAAAGTAAAGTGGAATAACAGTAAGAAAAGTTTGGCTTTCGCTGATTTAGAACCCAGGCTTACCTATACCATAGCCCTTAAGTTACAACTGCTTCCACTGGAACAACTAGGCAGCAGCTGTATATTTTCACATTCATTACTCTGTATATGTGCTGACCACTGCTCAATGCCACTTAGTATGTTTGCACAGTGGCAACCATATAAAATATACATAGAAGACAGATATTCAATCTTCCCAACAAAATATCTAACCAGGATTTACCAGCATCTACATGAATATTACTTATATATATTTTTTTAAGTTATAAAGACAAATTACTACTGATTAAGTACTGCATATTACAAGTATTCGCCATAAACAGGGCAGCTTCCTCTTGGATTCATTTCAGATTGTATTATCCCACTTTGCAATTAGGGAGGATAGATTTATGATCTGCAACTCCTAAGCATATTGTTTTTATTTTTAAACCTCACTTTAATGATACTACTGTTTGACAAAAATACTTCAGTAAACTGAGAGGACTGTAAAATAAATGAAAGAACTCACAAGTAGGAATAGTTAATCCCAAGATTCTTTGTGCAATGATAGCACACATTGAAGTTTTCTATAAAATGAATTTGGGCAAAAGCACTGATTCATTGTGTGCATTGTTTTCTCTTTTTTCCACAGTTGTGTGACTACAGACTTAGTATATTTAAATAAGGGAGTGGGTGGGTGAAGAACCCTGCAAAAAAAAAAAAAAAAAAGGTTTTAAGCTATGTTTTGTCCAATAAAGTTTTTTTTAGTGAAATTGGGATCCCATGAAATGAGTTGTCAGTCAAATTTATTCAGTCACTTATGATTAATTAAAGTGCTATTCAGTAAAAATAACTATAATCATATCTATCTATTTATGTATGGGTTCCAGGCACTGGATTGAATGACTAGGTTTGTCGACATCTGTTTGGTTAACACCCTTTGGTCAATGCAAACAGGTGGTAGAAAAGTGTGCAATATTGACAATCCCCAGCTAAGGGATAGTCCTTTTTCCCCAGGGAATGTGCCAACTCAGAGTTAGTATATAAAATTTGCAGAGGGTGTAGGGTGCTGTACAGCTTGATCTCCTGCAAAACCAACTTTGCTTGGTTTATTTTTCTCTGGGTTATTGTCAGGACCATGCTCAGAATGTGTCAACATTTGTTGCTTTAACATTATTATGTTGATATTCTAGATGTCAGCGTACCTGGTTTTTCAATCCAGTGCCCAGCACCTCTATATATAGATATAGCTATATATCTGTGTGTCTATATTTGTGTATCTATCTATCTATATATATATATATATATATATATATATATATATATATATATATATATATATATACACACGCACACACACACACACACACACACACACACACACACACACACACACACACACACACAAGCAGGCATGCACACATGCACATGCAAACACACATACACTAAATGTATTAGTGTGCTACGCTTATATATGTACACACACATGCACTTGCACACACAAAATCATACATATAATTTGTGAGTGCATGTGTGTGCATATATCTTTGTGACTACTAGGTTCAGTTCTTTACACTGTCATTTAGTACATTATCGATACTCTTTTCTGATCTACAACTGAAGTTAGCTTCACTGATTTAATTTAATTTCGTTTAAGCCTCTGTTTCTAACTGATGAGCTCAGATGGTCCTTTTTAAATACAGTGCAACTTATCAGTGGTAAATATGGTGGCTTCATTGTGCCACATGGATTCCTTTGAAAAGAACCCTGTTAAATTCATGTTTTATTATGTCATTTGGAAAAGGTTAACACACATCCTGCTGTTTCTAATAAATATTTTGGGTATTTCTTTAGTGGAAGAAATTTGTAGATTTCATTAACTACTTCGCTAATAAGATAATTAAATGGGTATTGATGGGCCCAGACAATATCCAAGGATCCCTCCTAAATAGTATGAGAAATGACTTATGCAACCTTCTGGAATTGCTATTTAACTGTAGCCTCTAATCAGGATTAATGCCTCATGAATGAAGAACAGCTACAGTCGTCATGCTGTACAAAGGTAGGCCATCTACTGACCCTGGAAACTACAGCCATGTAAGTCTCACTAGTATAATATGCAAAGCCATGGAAAGAATTATGACATAGGAAACCTCCAGACTCTGGATCCAGACTGGTGGAGTTCTTTGAGGTGGAGTTCTTTGTGATGGTCACCAAAGCAATAGATGAGGGCAAAATGGTTCACACTGCTGCCTTAACCTGGCCAAGGCATTTGACACAATACTCTACTCAGGCATTGTTGAAACATTCAAGAGTTTGGGTATAAACACTTATGTCACCAGATGGATAGCCAGCTGGCTGACAGACAGGGTCCAGGAAGTTAGAACTGGGGAGCCCACCTCTACAAAGAGGCCAGTCACAAGTGGAGTCTCTCTGTGATCAGTCCTGAAACAGCTCCTTTTCGTAATTACTTCCTGAAGTCAAGGCCAATATCAAGGATCTCTGGCTGACTAAATTTACAGGTTATTGAAAATTAGGATCAGTCATAGAATCCCCAACTGACAGAAATGCTTTCCAGGAATGTCTGACCCAGAAAAATAACTTGTCTCATAACCATGGACTAAAACTAAATGCCAAGAAATGTATAATAGTATCCTATAGGAAATCATCCATCCCTGGTAACTATCATATTAACAACACACCCCTATGAGTCAATCCAGTAGTCAGGAACTTGGGGACAAACATAGACAGTAATCTAGACTTTGACCATCATGCATTTAGAGTAATGAGGACATTATTCTGTGTTTTGCAACTTATAAAGAAAGGCATAGCATCTAGGTCCAAGAAGATCATTGTCCCACTGTACTCAGCATTCATAAGACCTATCATTGAGTACAATGCCCCTTTGCTATGTACCTAACCAGGCACATCCAACAATTTGGATATGCGCAGGGGTTCCTCAATAAAAGAATAGAGGAAGTAAGTAATGTGCTATGCAGACCACCTCAAAGCCCTATCCCTCTATTCTGTATCCTATAGGCTGTTGACAGGAGATCTATGCCTGGAATACAAGGTATTGTCAAACTCCACCCTGATAGACCTCCTGCATATCCACAAAACAAACAGCACTATAATTACCCATTCTGAAGATTTAAACCTTGCCTATGATATAAATATGACTTATTGGAGAGACAGGTATGTATCCCTCTTTGGAACATGCTCCCCATCCATGTGAAGCAGAGCTCCTCCCTAACCCAATTTAAGTGTAACTTGGACATTTGGAAGGGAAAAGGAAATTCATCCCTTGTTTCGTACCTATATCTCTAATGGACATAGGCAGCCTGTAAATGTTTATCTCCCAGGCTCCTGCTTGTAAATAGTTCATTTCCCAAACCCCTGCTTACACTTATCAAGGGTACTAGAACTTGTCAGAGATTTGGGATGCATGGCCAGGCTTAAAAAGGTCCTTGCAGTCATTAGCTTAGTACAAATCTGTGAAAGCACCGGAATGGTACAGATGATACCACTGTTAGTAAGCAGATCATGTGCTTTATCACTAAATATAATGAGTATTTAATCTATTCAGTCAGTGTGAATTTCCATCAGTCATAAGTTAGCTTTCTTCAGTGAAAACTAGTCATTAGTAAATGTGAAGTGATTGTTTTTCTTACCTGGCAAATAGATTCAACTGCCTTCACAGGTTGCTTATTTCTTTTTCAAAGGCTAGGTGTAGATGGACGTAACCAAATGATGCTTGGATTCCTAAGAGATTGAGCATATCTCTCTCCAGATCAATTCCAGGTGCCAAGATAGGTGCAAATATGTTTGCATAATGGACTATCCTTAATTTACAGCAATACCTGTTTTCCTTTTCTCTTTTTTCTACTAAGGCATATGATGTGCTCCTTTATTTATTTATTTATTTAATTTGACACAGTTGTTATTGTCTCATAAATGTCTACTTCACTTCTTCTTTATACATCAATATGTTAAAAGTAACATGTCAGAAGAAAGAATGGCTTTTAAAAACACAAGTGCCATGTATTGAAACAATACATTTGACACACTCACTTCCCTTCAAATACAAATTATGTTGTGTTGTGCCTCTTAAAATAATAAATAGCACAGAAAATGCATTTGAATACTTAAAGTGTTGTGTTTCTATTGTAATAAAATTAGACCAGACATAGTTTTCAGGGAAGGAATATTCCAGCTGAAAAAGACAAAGTGAAAATGTTATGAGCTTCCTTCCATTTCACAGGAAAACACCCAAGGATGTAACCATTCTCATTAAGCATATACATCAAAATGTGAAACCTTAAACAGTCTATACATTTTGAGCTACACTTAAAACCCATTTACAAGAAGCACCTAAAAGAAACTGCCTCAAACAAAAATTTAGGCAACCTCCCTAATTCAAGGTGGTGAAGGTCAATATACTTCTTACCCTCTTTCTAAACCCACTAACAGTCATAAAAAATACATTAATCTGAGCTCACATATATTCTGTCAAATCACATTCCTATTTTTAAAAGCAACCCACCTTATTTATTCTTTTCATTTATCTTTGTTTACTGGAGTAGAGCTGTGGTCATAACAGATTAATTTCAGGCCCAACTATGTGAGACAGGTACAAAAAAGCATGATTAAATGAGTAACAGTTATACAAAGAAAACATTTTATGAAAGTTGCTTTAAAAACAGAGCAAGCATTTTTCACTTCTAACAATTAGTAGGACATGTTTGATATATATATATATATATATATATATATATATATATTTATATATATATATATATATATATATATATATATATATATATATATATATATATATATATATATATATATATATATATATATATATATATATATATATATAGGTCTACTTTGAAACATCTAAAACCCATAACATCTAATTTCATAACATTGAGACAACATATAAAACCCAAAACATCTAAAACACATAACATCGAATTTCATAACATCTAACACTACAAATCACAAGAAAATAACATCCCGTCCACATATAACGATACCAAACTACCAAACACACTTTTTACTATGTTTCTGCAGGGGGGCAAGCACCCATGCACCCCCCCCCCATGTGGGGGGCCCCCATAAATTATATATACCAAATCCATAATCGCACTACAGTGGAAAAAAGTTAATTTCCTAACCCCAGTGTATCAAGCCCTCCCTGCAAAAACATAGTAAAAAGTGTGTTTGGTAGTTTGGTGTCATTATATGTGGAGAGGATGTTATTTTCATGTGATTTGTACTGTTAGATGTTATGAAATTCAATGTTATGGGTTTTAGATGTTTTGGGTTTTAGATGTTTTGAAGGGGACCTATATATATATATATATATATATATATATATATATATATATATATATATATATATATATATATATATATATATATATATATATATATATATATATATATATATATATATATATATATATATATATATATATGTATATATATATATATATATATATATATATATATATATATGTGTGTGTGTGTGTGTGTGTATGTGTATGTGACATAGAGAAATGCAGGTCCATGGTGCAGAGGGATAAAGCCCTTAGTGTGTCTCAGAATACCTGGGTTCAACTAGTATCACATACACTGAAAGAAATATATGGGGATTGTTTGGGAGTGAGTGACTGAAGTTGGCACAGCTATTCTGGGAGGAGGTAGGCTACACAGGCGTACTGCAATAGCTGCATTTTGAGCCAGTCAAGCTTGATTCTGCAAGCAATGCACTGCTTGTTCTGGAGGTTGTTCATGCCCAGAAGCATGCTTGCACTTCTATAAGTAGCACCTGCAGATTTACAAGGCCACATAGTGGGATGGGTTAGAAGCCATTCCCCAACTGTATGTTGCTGCAACGGCATCCTTGCTGTCTTCTCTCATCCAAGACATGGAGAGGTTGAGAGAGGCTGAGGTGAGTCTGTTAAGACCAGGAGAACAATGAGAATAGTTGGTAGCAGCTCATGGTCAGGTGCAGGGAGAAGGAGCAAATAATGGAGCAAAAATGAACATAATGGGAGGAGGGTGAAAGTAGATACATTATATCCTCAGATGACATGCCATTAAGAGTTATATGAGCAACAGCATATCTTTTTAGATAGGTTGCTTCAAATAAGAGCCATGGTGAACTTTGGTGATATGATCAGAAGAGGAACAATTGCATTGTGCTTGCTTTCTGAGGTATAATTTGAACTGGGTTCATTCAGATCACTTCATTCAGACTTCACTTCTCTTTAACCATCCTTATGAGATACTTGAAGCTGTTAACCCATTACACTATCTTCCATTCTATCCAATTCCCAGCTTCTTTTGATTTCCTCCATTTGTTGCCATTACCACCGTCTTATCTGTACTCATTTTCATCTAATGTGCCTCCAGTTTTGCATTCCATTCTCCTATCCTGTGATGAAGTTCTTGCTCAGTCTGCCTGTGATGCTACATTGTCTGCATACAGCTACTTTGTTCTTCTGTTCCCTCTGACCTGTTTGTTAATGTAATCCATTACCAATATGAGCAGCAGTGGGCTCAGAGCTGAACCCTGATGCACATCCACAAGGAACCTCTCTGTGAGACAGAACGCTGTACTTGAGTTGTTGTGTCCTTGTACATAGCCTGCACTAATTCTACCAATGTTTCTGCAACTTCAAACCACTGCAGAACTGCCCAAGTCAGCTTTTTTGGGGACCTTGTCATATGCTTTCTGCAAGTCTAGAAATGTCCAATTGGACTCTTTCCTCATCTCTTACTTCTTATCAACTATCTGACTCACTGCAAAAATTAGGTCAGTTGTGTTGCATTCTGATCTGAATCCAAAATGCTCATCTCCCATCTTACTTTCTACTACTCTGACTGTGTTTATCAATCACTCTATCTAAAACTTTTATGCAATCTGACAGGAGTTTGATAACTCTGTACTGCCTACAGTCGTGAATGTCCCCTTTGTTCTTGTATACTGGTTCACGTATGCTTATTATCCTTTCATCTGGGATATGCTTTTATCCCCACACTGCTATAAGTATCCTCAGAAGCCATTTCTTCCCTATCTCACTAAGAATCTTTATCATATCTGCTGTGACTTCATCTGAGCCTGCTGCTTTTCCTGACTTCATTTTCCTTACTGCTGTTCCTACTTCTTCTGTGGTGGGCTCCACTTCTTCTGTCATCATAGGCTATGTCTGGGTAGAGAGACAGTTAGCATAACGGTTTAGGTCTTTGTCTCCCATGTACAAGATATAAGGTTTGATCCTGAACTCTGACCAATTTCAATTTGGAGTTTGCATGTTGCCTCTGTGAGGTACCACCCCTCCAAAAGACATGTTGAGTGCTCCCATCTCAAACTTACCAATGAATGAAGCAGTACAGACACTACTTAATGCCCTATGGGGGAAGAGTTGTATGGATTAGCTGCTTTGGGAATTGACTATGGTGCGCAGTATCTTCAAGAGAGGACATCACAGATTATGTGCTGTGGCAGGGCTATACACCTGATGGTGTAAAATATTGCTTTAGGTGATTCAGGCCTTGGAACCATCAACTGCAAAAGGTTGAAACACTACTATGCATGTGCCGAGTGCATGCAATTTTCCTAAAACAAAACAAAACAAAAAATTGTTTCTTGCAAGATAACAAGCCCCTGCAGCATCCCCACATGAGGGACTGCACCCCCATACCCCCTACTAATTATATATACTAACTCTGAGATTACACAATCCTTTGGGAAAGGGAGTACTCCCCTAAACTTGGACTGTCGAACTTGTACATCTGTTGGCCATCTTCATATATCGGCCACATTCAATTAATTAAACTGATGTTGACCAACAAGCATTTAGACTAAATGGTGGAGTCCCATTATGTAGATAGATAGATAGATAGATAGATAGATAGATAGATAGATAGATAGACAGATAGATAGATAGATATGGTTTCCTTGCAATTTATCAAATATATGTATATTTAACTCATTAACCCCAAGTACCTTCTCATGGCGCCTCTGTGCTTAACACTGAGCACGCCATGAGAAGGTGGGAATTTCATTATGTTAACTCGAGGGCCTTCCAGCAGTGCAAGTAAGTTTACAGCCCTAATTTAAAGCTATTGTTGAAAAATAAGTTGAGAAAGTAACTGAATGTTGTCAGTTACCTTCTCAACTTAGGATTTAGAGTTGAGTTATCTGTTGGTCCTATTGGACCTTTATGAGTAAATCGTGGTGGAATGCTCCTGGTCTTTTGTTATGATTACAGCAAAGCGTTTCCTAAATGAAGTGGTGGGAGCCATTCGGATCGTACATAACTCTTGAGTGATTTTGACGGTTTTAATACCAGCAAACATCAACAGTTTCCTGTGTGATAAACATCTGAGTTGTCAAGCGTGCTGTAAGAGAAGAGATCTGGAAGACACTAGGGTAGGTTGTGCTCAGTGGACTTCACTGCATTAAAAAATACTTTTACTAAACTGTACTTTGGATGTTTGTCCACGATACAATTTGTGGTAATGGCGTATATTATAATATGTTGTTAAAATTATGTTGAGACCTGACGATGGTTATAAAACCAAATATTTTGTTATTAATAAAGTGCTGATGATAAAAAAATAATTGACTGCTATATTCTCACTTAGCGTTAGAAAAAAAAGCACAACTAAAGGGACGCATTTTGGCAGGAAACCAAATTTACATTGTTTGTCATCCCCTATTAATAGATTAGTATCTATCGTGCTAAATGGTGTCATAAAATGTCAAACTAACTTGAACATGAAATGTAACTCTTGGCTTTTTGCGATTGTGCTATTTCAGGGAACATCTCAAGGAAAAAATAAACAAACGCCTTCAGTTAAGTTATTATTTTATTTATATGTTAGGGACAATGTTCTGGTATCATTGAACACAGCTCAAAATCCCATGGATATAACTTACAGTATTTTCAAAACGCTTTCTATGTCGATTCATATCATTATGTATATTACTGTTTAAGTCGCAGTCCTATTGTCTCGTATTGCAATAGTTTGTAGTTAAAATTAAACATTATCCAGAACAATTCATAAGAAATGCATGAAAGCAGGCTGCATCTATAAGGGAAGAAAATATCTGCAGCAGGTGTTTTGTTCTGACCAGGGGTGTACCCAGAAATGTATATTTTGCACTCGGGCCTTATTCTCTTACTGCCACCACCAACCCATCATTTAAAAAATGTACACAACTCTCAAAATGCGTCCCCTATGCACGTTGCCTCTTATAACAATAAAAAGGCTAGTTTAGGGGTGGATTCTTCACATGTAAACATATTTTGTAGAGCAATAGAGAAAACAATAATTTAGACATTAATAAATATTTTGTGCTGTTTGGACTATACCGTTTATGAGAAATGTGCAGAAAAAAGTACTCACTTGAGTACAGTGAGTATGACTTGCGACACCATTGATTCTGACCCTTATGCAATAGGCGACAGGAGACTGAAATACATGCTGAGCTGATGCCAGAATCCAATTTTCCTTAAAATTCATGCATATGATACATTTAGACTGTGGATTCCACTAATCTAACCATTAAATATGGATTTTCTTGTACCTGTCCTTGATATAGGCCATATATATATCTCTGTTTTCAGCTTAAGAGTAATTGTTTCAGAGGTGTCTTGTGACAGGCATTTTATACATTTATTTACATTTTATTGATAGGGTTAACTCCACTAGGCCCAGTGTTTTGTGGATTGTGTTGCTGAACTTTTGATATGTTGTTGTTATTTTTTAAGTTTATCCCATTCGTCTAGGTCTACATAGATTAGTCAACCTCTCAAAATTCTCTCGGCTGGTATGTTTTGGTTCTGGTGCAACGTTTATATTAATGGTTCATATGTGCAAGAAAGCTTTGCTTTTGCAACATGCAAAATGTGCATGTAGTATTTTCCCTTTGTTAGTCAATGCATATAACTTCCATTACCATTTCAAGTGAAAAGTTTCAGTGCGCACCTGCTTCCAAAATGTGAAAATAATGAAACAGGAAAATAGTCTTGTTTAACCTACCACTTTGAGGCAGAATATGCAGTTTCCAAAAATAGAATTCCCTATCATATGGTATGGATGTCTATGATGTACTCGTAATCTTGTCCAAAGTCTAGTCCCAAATCTTTTTTACTTTCCTGCATTTCCATACCATGTATGCATAATTAGCTTGAAACATACCACATCAGCAGCATCTAGGTACAACAGTTATTTTGGAGTATCTAAATCTGTACAGGAATAGATAGCATGTGAAATAGTTTCATATAGGTGTGCTGTGTAAGACAAAGGACATTATTATCTGCATAGCTATGCAAAACTTTTTTCCACTCTATATCCAGAAGGGTGGAGTACAAAATATTTTCCCGGTAAAGATAATTGGTGTAAGTGGATTCTATTTATATCCATAATAAACTTGCATAGTTGTTTGATTTTAGGAATGGTATAAGATCTTTCCATCTGATATACATCTCCCTTAGTATTCTTAATCCATGTAGTTCGGTACCTTAATATATTTTCCAATACATAACCTATTCTATAAGTATTATCACCAGGAAACTTTATCTGTACTGTGAACCCTATGCTGTATTGTCCACAAAGGGATAGATGATAGCTTCTTTAACATCCCATATATCAAAAACATGATATATCTCCTTTCTTATTTAGTTCTTTCAACCCACTAATCCCCCATTTTTTGGGATTAGACCATATTCTGGTCTTTATCCATATAGTTTTTCTTGATTTTCTTGCAATTTGGTTCATGCAAAATCTCTGATCAAACCACTCCTCCCATCCCTACCCTTGGTCCCATACAGCGTTAGATACAGTTTGCACCTTTCATGGGAAAGTAGTAGGCTAGCTAGCCTTATGAGCCATATTTTTTTTTGTGATCCCTGTTGGTAAAATTTAACTGTAAATTTTTTATATGCATACCTCTCAACTGTCCAGATCTTCACACAATGTCCAGATTTTTGCCTTGTATTTTTGGTCTGTCCCACATAAAGTTTGTGGTTTTCTGGCAGAATATGGAGGCTGAAGTCACTAAATGACTTGCATTCAAGTTTCAGATTTCATGTCCTTCAGTAGAAATGCATGCTAACAAAAATTCTTGTTATTCTAGCAACTGCAAAAGTTTGTAAGAGCAATATTTAAAATCTGTCTCTATTTTTGGGCCTTTGTCTCCATTATTTTAGGCTTTGTTCTAACAGATGGTAATGACTCTGTCTTATATTACACCTGTACAAGGAATATCATGCATGTCTACTCAGCAGATAATGTGATGCAATTTCCCACCTGCACATTAGGTGTTTGTTTCTGAATTTTTCATTTTGGTGCTTGTACATACCAGGAATTGTTACTGAATGGTTGTTTCGGGGAAATCTTTCATTCTGGTGCCTGTGCATACATTATATTGAAGGGCACGTGTGGGTGAATGCTTCATTTTGGTGGTTTAATACTAGCAAATCTTACAGACGTTTCATTTGGGGAAGCATTTAATTTTGGACATTGTGCATGCCTCAACATTCTACTGAAGGGGTTGCTTGGGTGAAGTATTCATGCTGGTGGTAGCACATACTAGGAAATGTTACTGAAGGCTTGTTTGTGGAAATGTTTCATTTTGGGTGCATGTATACCTGGACATAATTATGAGGATGTTGCTTGGGGAAATAATTCATTGTGTATCAGGGAAGTGCTTAAGCATACATGGTCTAACTGCTGAAGTGACTGCTGTGCCAGTTTGTTTCATTTTGGTGCCTCTGCATACAAAATGCAAACAAGTGGAGGGGTTACTGGGGACATATAGAAAATCAGTCTGCAAAATATATTGGGTTACATCACTTCTGCTTTTATTATTCTATTTGTGATTATACTGCCTGAGTGAGATAAAGGTTATCACTAGGTGACTACTGACAGCATGGAGCTACCATTTTTTTGTGCATTTCTCCTGGCTTTGTCAGTCGTGTGTGGAATTTAGGTGGGAGGAAGGGCTCAGTAATGTCTTCTCCTTACTGATGATACTGAGTCTGTGTTACCTAACAGCTGCACAAGGTACTATAATGAATGCCTACTCAACAAGTTATGTTTGGGGCCTACTATAGATCCTTGTAACCAATAGTTATTGTCAAGAATGTAGAGAAATTATTTTACCATTTCATTTCTTCTGCACCAAGTAGTTATGGAGCTATTGTAGTGATGAGTTAGTAAACCCTAAGGATGGCAGTTTATGTAAGTGTTTCTGATGGGAGAGAGTATGAAAGCTTTTGATTAGTCTAGAAAAATGGGGGGTAAGAGGCTTCAAGCATGTCTGTGGGTGTTGACAGTATTAACAAAATTTAACAAGCAGTAGGCTGAAAGTACGCACTGAGAATTTTGCACAGATTACCTTAAATTAATAAATTACATTTAAAAAACTGCAAACAAAGATTGTTGAAATTAAAATTTTAATTACAACTGTTTTCAAAATGTAGAGATTTTCTAGTTTTGACAAATGAATTATTTCTCCACAATTTGTGCATGAGACAATTCCTTTATGTTCACAATCAGCTCAGTGCATTGGTGAGTTGTGCTTTTGAGATTACAAATGCAACAAAAAAGGCCTTGTGATTACCTTTTGGCTTAGGTAGCTATTTTACCCTCACACTTGGCTTTGTGGCAAATGTTTCATTTTAGTTTTTGTGTATACTCAGATATACTACTGAAGGGGTCATTGGGAGTAATCTGTCATTTTGTTCCTTCTGCATACTTGGAAGGGCTGCTGAAGGGTTTATTGATGGTAATGTTGCATTACATATGGTTACATTACTTAGAATACAGCACAGAAATGTAATTATACTGTAATATGCCAGCATATAAAACATCAGATGCACCACTGACTAATTAATAGTGTAATGTAAAATAAGCAGACAAGAAATCACTTCCGATTGTATTATTCTATTTGTGATTAGTAGTTGCATGAGTGAGATAAAAGATATCACTTGTTGACAACTGCCAGCATGGAGCTACCATATTTTTTGTGCATTTTTCCTGGCTTTGTCAGTCATGTGTGGAATTTAAGTGGGAGGAAGGGCTCAGTAATATGTGTTATACTATTTTACTGAATCACTCAGGTGTTCTCCTTACTGATAATGAGTCTGTGTTACACAACAGCTGCACAAGGTAATATAATGAATGCCTAGTCAACAGGTTATGTGCAGCAATTATCACCTTTGTCTGAGCATGCATAACTTTGCAGTACTGAAAGGAAGGTCATTATCACATTAGCAATAAGTGCAGTTACAATACAGCAGTAAGTTATTATCACTTTTCTGGTAAAAGTCTCAGCTGCTGTCACTGTTACTCACATAAGTAGAAGTCGTTATCACTTTGATAATTGCACAAGCCAGATTGTGTTTTTTCTCCATTTGTAGTCATTGCAAGCCACTCCCTCCATTCTTCATCAACTAGCTATCCTGCAAAACCTCTGATGTTTTTTCCTGTATATATATATATATATATATATATATATATATATATATATCTGTTATATTTATATATATGTATATATATATATATATATATATATATATATATATATATATATATATAAAATATATATCTATATCTGTTTTATATATATATATATATATATATATATATATATATATATATCTGTGCATATGTGTGTGTATATCGATATACATGTATGTACATAATGTACTTGCACATATACACATATACACATGAATATCAGTAAGGCAGTGGCCTTTCTTGGGAGATAGGGTGATGCATCTGCATACATTGTCTGTAGTTCATTTAGAGGGGATTTACATTTGTCCTTTCTGTGCATACATTGTCTGTAGTTCATTTAGAGGGGATTTACATGTGCCCTTTCTGTGCCGCCTTGTCAGGTACTGGCCAAGCCCTTATGCACCAAGGTCAGGAAGGTTTCTCTTAAGAGATTTATGCCAACTTCTCTTGTGTTGGTGGGTGCATCACGGGGGGCATACCCAGCCATCCATGGATCTTGTGATTAACCTGGATTGCAGTTGGGAACTTGGAGACTCTTCAGTTCAGTCCCATAGTGCTCCTGTCCTAGGTAGAAATGGCCTCAGGGCTGCCACTGTGATGCAGTGTTTCCCTCTGGAAAAGGACACATGCAAAAAGACAAAGCCTGGGGCAGTCTTCCTTACCTTAGTCTTTTCACATGTTGTCTTGGTTGAGCTCTCCACTCAGTTTCCCTCCCTTCAGGTGTAATAAATGTATGTAGGTCAGGGCAAGACCCCTAACATTAGATGTGGAAAACAGCAAACTATCAATGGGCGGTGCACAAGGCCAGACATTTACAGAATGGGTTCATGCATGGCTTGATACACAGGGTCGGTGGATCTACAATCTGTCCTGACAGCATCACCACAAAAGATGTTCACCTGTTCAGAAGGGATGGCGTTCACCTAACTGAGGAAGGCATTGCCTTGTTCTTGACTGACCTCAACAATGGCGTGAGGAGAGCAATGCAAGATTGGCAATATGCAGCTTGTGAGAAGAATGTAAAACACCCATGACCAAGTAGGGACCAGTATGGTAAGTAAAACTCTATTATGAAATGTGTTGTGTAAAATATATTTTTATGAGTTTGGCAAATAACTGTGGTAAGAAGCTGGTGAAGATGCTGAGAAAGAACAACTGTTTCAGGAGAGTGCTAGCATGTACAATTGAATATGTATTGTATGTGTATATGTATGGTATTGATAGTTCCAACATGTAAAATAATTGGGCCTGTATGTTGTACACATGTGCAGATATCAATGCTTGTTTCGGACTTAGGTTATGGAAATTATATTTTGTTTCATATTTTGGTAGAAAACTTTGCAATGGAGCATCTGAATGTGCTAATTAATACCTCATTTTGAAGACAGTACTGATAGTTCTAACATGGTAAAAGAATGGTGCCTGTATGTTGTACTCATGTGCAGATATCAAAGTTTGCTTCAGACGTAGGTTATGGAACTTATGATTTTTTTCATATTTTTGGTAAATAACTTTGCAAGGGAATATCTGACTGTGCTAAGTAATACCTCATTTTGAAAACAGTATTGATAGTTCTAACATGGGAAAATAATGGTGTCTGTATATTGTGCTCATATGCAGATATCAAAGTTTGTTTCAGACATGGGTTATGAAAATTATGATTTTTTTTTCATATTTTGGTAAATAACTTTACAAGGGAGCATCTGAATGTGCTAAGTAATACCTCACTGTGAAGACAGTATTGATAGTTCTAACATGGGAAAAGAATAGTGCCTGTATGTTGTACTCATGTGCAGATATCAAAGTTTGTTTCGGACTTATGTTATGGAAATTATGATTTTTTTCATATTTTGCTAGATAACTTTGCAGGGGAGCATCAGAATATGCCAAGTAATACCTCATTTTGAAGACAGTATTGCTGGTTCCAACATGGTAAAATAATTGTGCCTGTATGTTGGACACATGTGCAGACATCAAAGTTTGTTTGGAATTAGGTTATGGAAATTATGATTTTTTTTCATATTTTGGTAAATAACTTTGCAAGGGAGCATGTCAGTGTGCCAAGTAATACCTCATTTTGAAGACAGTGTTACTCCTTACAACATTGTAAAAGAACTGTGTCTGTGCACTCTATACATGTACATATATCACAGTTTGTTTAGTCTTGTACGATTATGAAAATTATACATTTACAATACTTTTCATTATTATGCCCATATTTTTGCAAGGGAGCATGGTGATCACACAAATGACGCATCATTTTGAAGCTGACATTCAGATGCACAACTTCTACACTGATATGTAGGCTCTGTCTGTTATAGGTGATGAGATATTATGCTTTGTTTATTTATCAATTATGAAAAATAATATATTAATTATATTTCTGTGAATATCTCAAGAAAGGAACATCACACAGTAATGGTTAATATATAATTTTAAAGGTGACATTCATACTAACAAATTACATTCAAATTGTATGGGTCTGCTTGGTACATTGACCAAGATATTATGCTTTGTTTTTCCAAAAAGGTAAAAAATATGCACAATATCAGCATTCCTTGCCAAATATTTAATAATGACTTTGATATACACTATCAAAATTTACACTGTTGGAAAGGTCAGTGTCTGCTGAACAACTTTCGCATTTACATTTTTAGTCTAGCTCTTATAGTTAAAGAGTTATGCACATTTGTTTTCTGTATGGTATTACAAATGGATTTTCTGAAAATGAGCTCAGGCTGCACTGTTGCTCCTATGGTGGAATTAAGCAGGCAGCTTTTCCTGAGCTGCTCCAGAGTGAATGAGTTAATAACTGAAAGGGGCAGTTTGAATTGTTGAATATTTTGAATTTTTAAAGTGTGTTTATCTGTAAAAGGTAAGTGAGGTTTGAGAAGGTGAGGGTGTATGTATGTGCATTTGTGTGTGTGCTTTGGGCTAAGGGTTAGAAGTGGGATTAGGTATGTGCATAGCTTTTGTTCTTGTAGATTATGGTTATGGTAAGGGGAAAGCTCTAGTGTTTTTGTGCATGTTGATGTGTGTTCGTATGTCTGAGCCTGTCATGTTATGGAAGTGCTACTGAAAAGTTTTGCATTTAAAGTAAGGTGCAGGTTTAGGGTTAGGGAACTGGGCAGATTTAGAGTTACTGACATGGTTAAGGTGAGGTTTAGCATGCATTACTAAGGAGGTGTAGGGGGACCAAAGCCCCCTGCCCATCTTAGTAATGCATGCTAAACCTAAACCTTCCCCTGTTCCTAACCCTATACCTTACCTTAAAAAAAATCCATAACAGTGCCAATATTCAGACAAATCTGTCCCTACCTCTGACATCCATCTTGAAAGTGCTGACCTGTTAATGGAGGTGTGTATTTTCTCAAAACATATGTACTTAATTATTTCATTTGGTAACTGGTGTAGAACACTGATCCAAAGGTGAAACCTAGATAACTGGATGGTAAACAGGACATACACCTTTGAGTTACAACCTGTGTCCCTGCTGGACTGGAGCATCTGGTGCTAACTTGCATAAGCATGGGCTAAACTCTGGGCTAGGCTTATGAGGGCCTCAGGGCCAATAACCTAGTAGCCTCCTATGATCCTAGGTATACCGGTTATGGCCCTGTGTGCTGTGATGGACTGTGCTGTTATGTCTCCTCACCCATCACTGCCATCTACTGTGGTTTATCCCCTATGGGTGACATCCCAGAACCATGTCATACAGCCACCATCCGACAAATAGGTGAGTAGTACTACGAGTGTATGGGGACAGTCCAGCAACATGTGTGTGACCCAATGACAGACAGCACTGCAAATGTGCTGTGGGATATCCTCCCTGTAGGTGTCCGACATCTGCAGTACACAGATGTTTACAGAATGTGTACATGTACCTGATATATGTGAACTCTCTACCTGACAAATGTGGATGCCTGGCAAACAGTTGGACAATATGTAATGGTTGTTCCCAGACTGTGAGAAATCTGGCTGTCACACACCAGACCCCTTAGAAAACAGTTATGGTACATTAATATCTGGCACTGTATTAATTCTCTTACATTGTATGCTCGATATGTACACTCTGTCACTAAGGCTGAGCCTGTGTCCCCCCATTACTACTGATTATAACCTGCTTTCCTGCTGCAAGGGGTCAATGCATATGCTAGGCATAGCTCTCAAGTGATGAGATATGTATGTGAAGTACACAGTTTCCAAGCCAGATTACATCAGAAACAATCAGGGATACCTGGATAATATTTGAAGTATGGCTGTGTGACATTCACAGACTGAGAGGAGCTGACTGACAGTACATCATATGATATGCTAACTGTATCCAATCCACCAGTACTTACTGTCACTATTGTCTAAAAGACAATCCAGTAGCATTTGTATATGATCCAACCATTGTTGGTGGGATTCAGAGGGCCAGAGCTGTGATCTATGTCATGGCAGGCAGAGCCCTAATGAAAGCCTGAAGGGACCAGACAGCTGACTAACAGCAACATGTCATTCCATGATATGTACTACATACCTGCTGTTGTAATTTCTATTTCCCATAATTGCATCCTCCCATATATGTTCCATTACATGAGGACTTCTATTACCTACCTGGTATAGTGCTTTTCTCCTTTATGTGCAGAAAGCCTATAGTATAATGCTTAAGTTCTCACAATCTGTCTTCATAAAGAAAGTCACAGACCTGTTTACCATAGGCAGCAGCTTGTCTTTTATAGGTAACACTCACAGTGATTTCCTGTGCACCAATCTATGGCTCACACTTGCTAATTGCATCCAGAACATTTGGGATGCATTTTCATTTGTAAGGCCTTCTATAATAAAATTATGTTGTTTCCAATGCTGTTTTTAAAATAACACTCAACTTTTAATATGTATATAACCCCAGCCTGAACAGTGCTTATATATATGCACTATTACTCACCTTTTAAAACATTGGTTAAAACAGCACACTGCTATATATATATTTATTTATTTATTCATATACATATATATTTATTTATTTATTTATTCATCTATTTATTTATTTATTTATTTATACATAATATGCAGTTAGATTCAGTGTTGGTTTTATACTTGTATTATTTTGAACATTAATATCTAATATGATATTTAGTTCCTTCGCATGTTGGTTCACTATATGCATTTATTTATCCATTTATGCATAGACAGAAAACATGAAGTTAGACTTGGCATTGGTTTCATACTCACATTATTTCGAATACCAATACTCAATGTAACATTGCTGCTTATAACCACTATTTTTGAATGATTTGTAAATAACATGACATATTTAAATTTTCTTTTTATAAATGTGTGCTTTTCAAAGATACCTTCTTAAAAACACCTAATTAAGCTGCAAGCTTTAGTAGTTTAATCATTTAATGAGATAATTGATTCTTATTGATTTGGCGCCTTTTTCACTAGTCTTTGTATAAAAAGAAGCTTTTGTGTTATTACTATTGTCTGATGAAGCGTAGTAGTTGCTACGCGAAAGCGCTCACGTTTTAACTAATAAATATTGGTTTTATTACATCTACATTCTGCCTTCGTGTTGTAATCTACAGAATTTTTTCCATTGATGTGGATTTATTGCAAGAAATCTTATTTGTGACTGTTGGACTGTTTACACCTAACCTTGGTTGGTTACGTTTTCCCGTGGTGAGAGAACCTGGTTTTATCTTCACATTTGCAAGGCCTTCATGTAGGCCTTGGCCCTTCTCCTGGTCTGAGAAATGTACATTATTGAGGGGGATGGGGAATACAGCATCACAGAGGGTAGGTAAGAATACTATCCACTGTCCAGATTTATGTGGTATATCCACAGTTTGGCATGCTATGTTTGGCCATTGTGAACAGACCTTCTGATTATGTGGCAGTTTACTGTTTAACAATGTGGGTTGAGGTCAGTAAGGGGACAGACAGATGTGAGTGTCATACATCATTTGCATCAGAATATGCATGCTGTTGCAGTAGCTGCTGGTCTATCAGCTGTATGTGTTTGTAGGGGAAGACTGTGACACATGTCCCTGTCACTTGACCATTCCTCCAACCCCTTTCAGTATGGGTGCTGTGTGGATTCCTTGTTCTAGGTGTTTGGGAGGTATAGTAGGTCTGTAGCAGGTAGCTGAATATACTGCTGCATATGTTGCAGGCTACAGCTGCTGCATTCTCGCCAGGGGTCATACTGGGAATTGTGAACACATTGGGTGACAGCAAGCTATATATGTCAATGTGACCCGCTGCTTAGCTCTGCTTAAACCTGTGCTATTTCTCAGAAAAGAAAAGAAAAAAAGGGCAATAGGAAAGTTGTGAAATATGGACAAGCAGAGGGAAAAACAATGTGAAAGGCAGGTAGGGATGTGCAGGACAGGTTTAGGAAAGGACCATAGCTCTCCATTTCTTATACAGCAACAGCTGTGCAGGTTGTGGACAATTTGGAATTTGGAGCCTCACATCCCAGAGAGAGGGATGTGGGTGACCTAACTGTGTTGATTAATTGCTGTAATTATTGATGGTGGGCACTGTACATAGAGGTGATATGGAGAGCTATGAATTGGGCAATAATTTTTTCTGTGGGACAGATACCCATTTTTTTTAAGGAGAGATTGGAATGTTGGGGAAGGGATATATGTACATATGGGGAGGTAAGTTGAATAGGAAAGGTAGCATTTGCAAACTGACAAGACAGACAAGACAGCAGACAGGGGAGGTGTATGACACATGAGGGGGTAAACACCTTGGACAGGGAGGGTGTTGTGGAATCAGAAATCCATGTGTCATGTGCCCCCAGATGTCAGGAGTGAGACTGAGCTCCCCACCCATTGGCAGTAACCACTGCTCCTTCATGGTCCCAAAGGTGGCTCTGCTGGGGTTGGGCACCAGGGCCAGCCTGCCCCTCCAGGTTGGTCAGTCTACCCTCAGTCCAGAGCAGGCAATTATCCAAACCATGGTGGATGATCTTGCACACCACCCCTGGTAACTGTCGATGGGTGATAACTCCCTCTTTGTGCCAGCTCCCAGGGGGGTGGGCCCCTTCCCCTGAGGCAATTCCACGTGTAGGCAGTGCAGAACCAGCATAGTGAGCAGCTCCAAGTTGGGTTCCAGACATGCTGGGACCCAGTGCCACAGCTATCTAAGATAGGTTAGGCAGTTCACTGGGAACCGGCCTACTCAGTTGAGCTATGGTGTTCAGGTTTTTCACAGTGTATAGGTTAGTAATAAACAGACTGTTTTAATGTTAGTTATAACAGTATGCCAGGAAGTTGAAGATAACCCAGTAAGATAACATTGCATAGCATCTTGAGCACAACAATAAGTGGGATAACAGTCAGTATTGTAACAGCATGCCAGTAACAGTTATGGCATAAAGCCAACATCATAGGTAATTCAACAAGGTATGTTAGTATGCAACCATTGTAATATATAACAATAATAAAATACAAGGCCCAACATAACATTTTGAGAACAATATATGTTAAACATAAACTATACCTAATGTATAACAATAATAAAGTATGATACAGCTAAGGGTTGGGGGGAGAGACAGAGAGACATTCCATTACTGTCAGTATTGGCCATATTGTTTGCAACAGTACTCTTATATACTCTACAGGTCTGCCCTTACTTTATGTATACAAGTGCCCTATAGCTTTTATAGCACCTACATATCTCTCAAGCTATCCACATGGGAGAATATGGGCTAAGCTGTAACACCTACAGGTACACAACTACAGGGGATTATTACATATCAGGGGAACATATTTGACTACCATGGTTTACTGTTGTCTGATGTAGTGTGACTGTGCTATTGAGATAAATCAAATGGCTGTTAAATCTGTGTCCCAGGGATTTGGCAACAGTGATCACAGTCTGTGACAGCATGACACTTGAGAGACATGTATCAGGCACAGCACAGAGAGTTTGCACTTATCATGCCATCCATGGTAGGCATGGGGTTAGACTATCAGCAGACATTCACAGATACATCAGGCATACAGCCATACCAAGATTAAACAATTTTATTTGTTTCAATAACTTGCATTAGTATTGTACTTCTTGACTTTTTATTTACTGAACTCTTATCACCTTGCTGAGCAATGCTTTTAACACTCTGGTATATCTGGACACACAAATTAGTAACCCATTTAAACAGCTACTACAGCCATTTATTTATCTATAATTCATGTGGGAGGAACATCTGTTAACAATACATAACTGCATATTAATATTTAGTAGTACTTGTCTATGGATTCAAAGCCCAGTCTGTGTGGGACAAAATGTATATCATACCTAGCATTTGTCACACTGAGCTACTGAGCCACTGCTGAATATTGATTGACTAATATGTGCCTAGAGCTCACCTGATAACAAACTGTGACCTGGTAAAAGAGGTAGAGTGTTATACAAGACTGCAGTGACACTTGAATACACATGCATGAGATTCATGCATGAGAGTGATAGTAGGTGAACTGTGTATTAATACTTGGAATGTAGGTGTGCACAATTAACCCCTAGTTGTTGGGAATATGTGTGATGTGTACAGGCCATATCAGACTGCTGGGTTGCCTAACTGGTCCATATACAGCTACAGATGGTACATTTGCAGACTACAGCTATTAAAGTGCCATACTTGCTTGCAACAGTGTAACTAAATTCAGGAATGCATATAGCTGAAATGCAATGGTTAACCCAAGACAATCTTGAGATAAACAAACTATTATATCTTAGCCATTACTATTCTAGGTTCAGATCTTATTGCAGAATATATATCGTACTGCAGTATATCTTGTAGTACAGCTCCACATCTACACTTTAGCAAAACAGTCTTTATCAGCTAACCTTCAGTCACTTCATGGTATTATTCCCATGTTTACTTCACAACACTTGCAATACTGGATGTATTGATCAACAGCCCAAACTACATACATTTTGCACAATGCAGCTTTATTATGGTGACATCAAGCAGTAATTGGTATACATCTAGGAGTCTTTATTGATGAACAGGTCTTGCAAGACAGCTGTAGTTCCACAATTTATGCAGTAGTATCTTTATTTCCTTAACATTATTAATGCAGTAATAACTTATTTCCTTAACATTAGCAGGTTTCATGCTTTCATCTATATTGAACTGTACCTGGCATTACTCAGTTATATCAGTCCAGGTCTATGACCACATTCATTGCAGAATATACCTACTGGCAGTTATTACTGTACTATTTCTTATTTATATGGTTGTAGATTGCAATATATATCTGTACTCAACACACTCACATCACAACCTGGCCAGGCACTCTGCATAGGCCTCCAGGTTGAAAGCTCTCTCCTCTGTAGCTGTGAGGAGAGAAAAACACCAGTATGCGTACCTGTCTATCACACATGCAGATTAGTTATTGGTAAACATTGCTAACAATACTCACAAACTTGTGGGGCATTGTCATCTCAGGTATCTTGGATCCAAATTGCCAAAAGATCCCCCTTCCTACAAATCAGGTCATCAAAATGGTGATGCACCTGCCCATCTGTGCGGGGGATACCAGTTGGACTGGTGAGGTCACATGCCAGCTGGTCCCAGGCCTCTGATTTGTATTCGGATCAAATGTACTGGCCCTGCAGCAACTGGATATCATGGTCTTTTACTAGGAGTCCAACCATGATCCTGGACTCCAGAATGCCCCACCGATATGCCAGGAAGCACACACCCTCTCCAACTCCTGCCATAGTCTCCGCCAAAATCAAACTCCAACAGATTCTGGCTGAATTTCCACCTGTTGCACTTAAATAAGGCTGTTTTCTTGCCCTTTTGCCACTATTGGGCCATTCTTAAAAATGTGGCACTTCACTTAGCACAGCACAAACCCACTGAGCTTAGCATAGCAATGCTTAAATTGGCAATGCTTAGCGGTGCGCATTCTAGCTTAGCTGGGGTATGCAGTGCTTCAATGGGTATTGCTAAGCAGGACTTCACACTGCTTAGCAATGCACAAACCAGCCAAGCACTGCTAAAGCATTCCTGGTTTAAGCAGTGCTTGGTTATGCTTAGCTGTGCTTAGCAGAGCATAGCTGAGTGTTGCACTGCAGGATTTAATAACATATTCAATAATTGTGTACTTGCAGAATTAATGTTCAATAAAATGTGCTTACATGCAATATTCCATGAAGGGTGTAAACATAGTCTTGCATGCATTTGCAACATATTCACACAATATTGATTGGGACTTAAAATAATTCTCAGAATGTGTATTTACAAAATAACCCATCCCTGAACTTGAGCTCTGCACCTGCTGCACATGAGATTGTCAGTCTAAACATTTGGCTACATAACCATGTGAAATACTGTTCTACTTTGCCATATATCTCTTCTCTAATTTTAAGCACCACTAAGCGCCTTGTTGCGCCATGCAATCCCAATTAGCTATGCTTAAACTTGACTTTTCCTTAATAATTAAATGTATCTGGTTTCTATTTTTAGATGTCTGGCACATGTCCATAGCTAAGCACTGTGCCATGCAAAAAAATAAAACATATTTAAATGTATTAAATGATTTCATTTCACTGCTTTGACAATGCAGGGGGTGTGTTACTCATCTCCGGACACTGTAACATACCTCCTACACTGATTCTGTAACCATGTTACATGGCTCTCCCTCAGTAGTGGCCTTCATTAATATGCAAGCTGACGAGGGGGAGCCGCAGACACACCCACAGTCCCTTCAGTGTAGTACTTACACTATTCCTACAAGGATTTTTATCAAATCCCTATGTCAGTCATTCTGTATTGTAACAAAAGTTTTCTTTTTAACTGTATATTTAAATTTTCATAAATATAGTCCTTCCAAAGAAATGTATTACTTTCTTTTAAAATTTATTAACAAATTTTCTACTAATGCAAATAATAATAAAAAAGTTATTTCACAGAAATGTTAGGTTGCTATATTAATTAGTGCCCTGATATCAGACAGCCCAAAGCCCAAGGACATAACAGCACTGTCTAAAAGACAGGACCTGTTTGTTTGCTGTTCACACTTTGTTTTCACCCTCACCACTGACCTTTTCCTCTAGCTCTCATCTGATCCAGTTTCTCTCCTCTGCACCTACACATCATTTTCCTGCTGTCTTATACCATCATCAGCTAATGCTGCTGTCGTTTTTACACTGCTGTCCATCTCTCATTATGTTTACTACTCTCTCTTCCATCTCCCTTCAACCCAACATAAAGCATGTCCTGAAAAACAGTTACTCCATTGCCCAGACTCCTCACTACCAAATATTTTGTCCATTACCAAATTCCACTGCATGACTTCTGATTTGTCTGGTTCTGCTTCATTCATATTTCTTTTCTATAAAACAGAGTATTCCATGCCCCCTAATAACATCATATTTACCTTTAAAGCATATTTTTTCCTTCTGAATTACTGATTCTACTACTGGAAAGGGACACATATCCATTGGGCTGTCCCAGACTGTCAGCAAATACATTATACATTTGTCTTTTGAAACCTGTAGCCTTCATTAGACATTAATTAGTACTTCACTACATACTGTTTGAGCATGAATCCAAGCACTTCACTTGTAGTTTAATGGTATTCAAGATGCTTTTTCAATAACTGTGAGTTTCAAAGAAAAATAAGTTTGCTAAGTTTGTTTTCAATGTGAAAGTGCATTTGTTTTAGAAAAATGCTGTCAGTGATTTTTTTTTACTGTAAAATTTGAAAAAAATTGTTTTAAATGAAATCCAAGTATCCATGATAATTGTAAAAGCAAAGCGGAAAATAGTATGTATACTGACAGGTTTGAACAGTGTTTATGATGATTGGGGAGAGACAGCCAAGAAATGGGATATTGATATGGCTGACACAGGCAAGACTCTTTACCTGCATAGGACCCCCATTATCAACCATCCAGCTCTATTGACTCTGGAGGATCATTACTGCAACAATACAGCATTACTGCCCATTCACATAGGTCAGACCTCTACTGTGTGATGTCAGAATCGATAGCAATTCTTAATGGCAGAGAAGACATAAGAAGGTCAAAAATGAGATGTGTGTCCTGCAAACATGCAAATCGTCCCTTCCCCTAAAAAAGCAGTATGCTGAGTGCAATATTATTATTACTGATTTTTGTATTACTTGTGTGTTTTTGAATAAACACTATAGAATTTATATTGTCTGTATTATTTTGCTTTATTTATTGCACTAAATAATGAGGTTATTCATTAATTGGACTGGATTGTGTAATGTAGTCTAAACATGTTGCATTTTAGTAATATATATATTTGCTGTAAATTCTTTGCAGCCTCCAACAACTGCAAAGGGGTTAACATTTGTCTGATCATATACTATGCATTATTTGGAGTGATGACCAGAAAATTCTGATCTTCAGCATCCATTATGTAGCCATTGCTGCATATTACTGTGATACGGTCTTCTCTACAATATCTGATTATAAAGGATTTCTGCATTTAGTTTAGACTTTTACCTTGGTAGTTAGTGCAGAGGATTAAAACTCCAACTTATTAATGAGCTGCTTCCTGTAGAAAGGGTACAGGGTTTACATCTTTCCGACTTCATTTACCTTCTTTATGACATTTAGCAAGCCACTTAACCAGACCATACTTTGGAGCAACTGTGAATTTGGGCTGAGTTCCTTAATGATCTCCTGGACTGTGTGTCTGGTAACTATGAACTTGTTGCCATTGCTTGCCAACCATCTGATATTGCATAGCTGATCAAGTTCAGGAAACGTTACGACAATATCACCATCACACCATTTTTAATACAGCATAGGTAATTTAGTTTTCAAAGGCAACAGGCACTGATCTGTAGGTGAAGCATTGAAATACAAAGTTGTTTGCCAACAACAACCTCTGCATTAGTAGTAGTTCTCTTTAATGCAGAATTATTCAAATTACTTTTCTTCTCCAGTGAGTGTACATATTAATATGGCATATGTTATCATATGGTTAGGAGTTCGTATGCTCTCATTAAACTATGCCACATCTGGCTGTATCTTATTGTATGATGCTAGTAAGCTTTATACAGTTTAATGTAGCTCATCCAAAAGCTACCAATAAAGTACATGTGATTTTTTTTCACATAACAATAAGGATATAAACCATTGACAAAGAGGTTATAACTGCTATTGGGGGGGCTTTCTGTGGATGAAAGTTCCTTATGGTCTTATCTGGTCATTTTAAACAGTCATGAATTTAGCTTTACGGGACTGGTGTGCATGTGTGTGTGTGACTGTGTGTGTGAATTATTTAGGAACACTAGGCTACTCTGTGTTTGTGTGAAACAAATTTGAAACAAGACTTTGGTCATTATTTTTAATTTTTTGACACAGATATCCAAGAAGGATGTACTCAACATTGTAACAATAATTGCTGGGCTTGGAGGATATATGTATACAGAAATGACTGGCTCCACTGAGCTGACAAAGTTAAAAAGTCATTAGTCTTTGCAGGAGTTGGGTGCCCTTGTATAAAGCAATTTTATTGACAATCAATGTGATGTGTACAAAGTCAATTTAGTGGTCGTAACTGTTGAGTGTATTTATTAGTGGATTATAATGACAGCAGTTTGTGTGGCCTTTTAAGGTCAAAATGTTTTGACATGCTTACTTTTGTCATTATTGGTTCATATATTTTACTTCACTGCTAAATGGAAAGATGTTCAAAACTACACATTTTAAAAGGAACCAAAGTATTGGGAGAAAATAACTAGAGAGGGAAAGGTAAATGAATGGGAAGAGGCCAAGAAGACATTTTAGACTGCAGGCTAGAGACTGCCTTCCCTATCAGGAATTGATATCAGAGTATAAGCAAGAGAAAGATACATGAATCCTAAGTAAAAGACCTGCTCTGGTAGTGCTTTAGTTGAATCTAGAACAGAAGCTGCTAGCAAAAAAGTGATAATTAGTAGGGTTTATAAAAAATCTCATGATAATTATAAGAATAAATCAGAAGAGGTTAACAAGGATTGGCAAGAGAAATTGGCTAAATAATTCACAAGGATACATGGGAGGCCATATTCATGACTTCCAAATATGCAATCAAATCTAGAAGATTTAAGGTTTTTGCTTGGAAGTGTTTGCTTAGGTAGTTTTATACTCCAAGAAGACCCCAAAGTTGTTTTCCTCAGGTAGATGGCAAGTGTTGGAGGTGTGATGGGGAAAAAGAGTTAGTGAGGAACATATTTTTTTGCAGGAGCAGTGAAATGATAGACTTTAAAAATTCCTTTCAGAGTATTCTGTCAGAAATATTGTCTGAGCAAATGGGTGTAACTAAGAAAATTATTACTTTTTTAGCTGCAATACAGGATCTGAATTGTCTAGACATAGTAAGGTATTATTAAGTTTAATTCTGGTGGCAGCCAAAAAAGAAATTGCTTGAAAATAGAAAACAAAGTTAAAACCAACAAAGGGTAGGAACAAATTACATATTAAAAATGGAAATTATGGGAACAATGCATGCAGAATAATGTTTTGGAGGAGGATTGAGGTTTAAGGGAAAGCAGGAATAGAACAATGTGTGTAATCTTGGATTGATGATAATTGTACAGAAGAAAATATGCAATGTAAAATGTTAGCAACTTTGTGCATCTTAATATGGTTTGTTTTCTTTTATATAAATGTATGTTTGCCTGTGTCAATAAAAGTGTTAAAAACTACAATTTTAAAATGCACTCTAACATATAATTTATAGTTTAGAACAATCAGGGTGGTGAGTGAAAGAATGCATGCATTTATGCATGGTCCTGCAAATGCATGCAGAGGGCCCATGGTTTAAAAACTGCCCAGGGACCAAGATACACTTAATCCAGCAATGGCCAGAAGCATTTTTAAGGAATGTGAGCTTCACTGCATTTCTTTATGTATGTGAGTTTCAAGGAAAGAGAAGTTTACTGTTCTCATGCTACATCTGTTTTCAGAGTGGAATTGTTTTGTTTAGCAAATGGCCATCAGTATCAGTGTCTGTACTATAAAATTTGAAATAAAAGTTTTAAATTAAATCCACATCTCTATAATCATTGTAAACTGTATACATCCAGATACAGGTCCATATAAGGAAACTGACCATTTTGAACAGTGGTCATGGTAACTGGGGAGAGATAGCCAAGTAATGGGACAGTGGGATGGCTGTGGGGGAGTCAATTACCTTGCCTTGGGGCCCTGTTTGACCATGATCCTGATCTATATGTAATCATAATGCCTACACTTTCCTGAGAAATGCAATACTCTACAATCCCAATATACATCATACAATTATATAAGTATATAATTCAATCAGTTATAGCAGAATGTGCAGCAGTTAGATGCATCTATGTTTATTCACACCTTATGATATCTATAAGGGGTAAAGGCAACGGAATGGATATATGGCACATGGGCAATGAAACCAGGGTACAGAATCAGAGAAGGCTAAATAAAAATAAAGTAGGTATGTCTGTCACCAAATGAAAATACAGTGGATATATACTACTAGACAAAGCAATCCAGATACTTCAGAGAAAACACATAACATCTACATAAACAAGGTAAACAAACCTGAAACAAATGACCTAGCCATGATATCCTACAACCTATTGACAAGCATATGATCAGGCAATGCAGGCAGTCACAGTCCACAATCCTGAAGCTATGCATCAAAGGACCATCTGTTTCATACAAACAGGGCAAACAAAGTCACACAGCTGAAATATGAGTATGAGATTATGTCAGGCATAGGAATACAAGGATAAAGAATGCATCAAACACTGTTAGCATGCTGCAATGTACCCATATAGGTCAGGCTACCCATTTGTATTTATTACAGGATACACAACATGGCAACATGACTTACCATTGCATGAGGGAATGCATCCAGATAAAGGTCAATGTTAGGAATATGTGCTGGATGACATAACCACATTTTTCTGCTTTACAAACTATGTACAGCACTCTATTACAGTTGTGGTACAAGAAAACACATAATATACAAACTTAGACTATGGTCAGTCATACTTTCATGTTGTTACAAAGTAGTATATGGAAGGTAATGTCCCATCATGCAGCAGTGCACAGGTAGAATCCAGCACAAAGGATGGCACGTGTGGCAAAAACCTTATCAATATATATGATGACACACTCATTTTATAGGCCAGCCAGTGGGCACAAAGTCCATAGTGGACAACAGTACTGTCATGTCTTGAAGCATCATCCACCACCTCACAGGATACAGGATATTTGATGGGCACACACAGGGAAATGTGGATAAGACAGGTTATGTAAGTGTAGTTATTCACAGGTGTTGTTGGTCCATGATAATACTCACAAATTCAGGTGTGCTACATAAAATAGGCACAGAGTCATGTTGTTGCATTCAGTGTCTTCTCTTGGGTGATAGAAGGAGACCCCATAAAAGTGCCTTCCTGAACCTGTCCATATGGCTCTGCCCCCCCACCCATTCACAGTTTTAACTAGATTTTTACTTCTATTTAATATAAATCGTAATCGCAAGTTGCATAATGAGACTATCTGCCTGCTCTGGATTATTTTGGTAGTGGCAAGTAAAAGTGTTACTAAGCTTTGGAGATCAATTTCACTGCCATCTTTTGAAGAAATATTACCGTCCTTAAAAGAAGTAGCCTTAACTGAGACTAAAATAAAGGAAAGTAAGTTATTTCCTTAGACAATTTTAAGAATTATTGGACAAAGTATTATCTTTACTTGTTTAATTTCATCAGAACTCTGCCTCCTGAATTTGTTTCTCAAAATGTTTATTTTTATATAACAGATATTATTATACTGAACTTTACTCTCTGGGGTATCACAATTTGGTTTAGTTAATATTTCACAGGCATGTTGTATATATCGTGTATATATTTTTTTCCTTTCTCTTTTTCCCATTTGATCAGTCTTTGTCCTGGCCAACCAAAGAACCACTGTACCATGTGCTCCAAGTCTGAACAAGTAAGGCTACCCAACAATTCACCATTCCTAAATAAATGCCCTTTCATAAAGCAAAAATGACCAGGTAGCCAATAAAACATAAATCTCAATCTAAAAGTAACACCTTGTGGAAACCTCTCAAAACAGCCTTCAACAACTATCTTCCAACAGGTAACTTGTCATCAATTGTCAAGCCTCTGACACTCTTCCAACCTTTCAGTATTCTCATCATAAACCAGTGCTTTGTGAAAGCCTTCCACCCCACTGATTTCACAAATATTCTCAATGTTTCTAAATGAACATGACTAGAACACACTGTACCACCTAATTCCCACCTGCACACAATATACTGTGAAACTAAATTTTCAGATCAAACTCATTCCCTTAAGGTTAGACCACTCACAAAAAAATAAAAAGCCCACAAAGTTGGCCCAAGATTGCAGGATCAGCTACCATGCTGCCCTCTGCTACTCTCCAAACCTCTTTTTGCTCTTCGGCTACCAATATTTCTGCCTCTGGGGCTAGGTCCTGAAACCTGCCTAAGTGAAAAAATAGAAAGGCTGTCAGCAGGAATATCCAGCTGGATTGAAGCAAATTCTGCAGAAACTGATAGGTTCATCTTTAATTACTGTAGAATGAACATTCTCAATACCATTTGAACCCTATCTGATTTTGAAGATCTGTTCAACAAAACTTGAAAGAGAACACAACCATCTTATAGAAAAAGTACTCTCATAGCACTTAACTTTCTGTGCAAACAACCATTACTGCAGATCACCTGACCTTATAATTAACATCCATTCCAAGGTGACCTGCCACACTGGTATACAACTGCATCTCATCCAAAGATACCCACTCCTCCTGCCATATTGCTAATCCATGTATGGGTAAATGGATTAATGTGTCTGAGTGTGCTGTTATGTAGTGAGAGGCCTCTGTTGTGTATAAGTATGTGTGTGTGTGTGTGTGTGTGTGTGTGTGTGTGTGTGTGTGTGTGGTGGGGGGGTTGGGTGGCCGTCATATTCTATATACCCTCATACTAATAAGCTGAGCATGCAATAACTGGTGCTGAGAATCAGTAGCCACCAGGGAACCAGGGATGCCTTTTTAAAATCATGCCTGATTGGCACATATACAGCATGGGGATAGGTGGTGGAGGGATCCACTAGCCACCAGGGATAAGTCTTAAGCTATGTGCCTTAACAGTAAAGGTCAGGGGGAGAATTAGACACCAGCAATTACTCTGCATGATGTGCTCGGAAGGTACTTAAACACAATGTGTCCAGGGTGAAAACTAGGCACTAGGGAGAATTTGTTTGCATCTCGTACCTTAATGGCATGTAAACATAACAGGGAAGGGAGAGCCAGTAGATACCTGAAGGTTTGGGTCAGGTGAACACTAGACACAAGGGATACTTTATATGATCTGATATGAATTAATGCTACAGAAAAGGGATTCCAGCAATATTACCTTCCAAACTCATGCAGAGTATAGAAGTCCTCTGTATTTCCACTAGACAGCAGGGGAATCATATTACAAAAAATAAGTGAAAAGAAATATTATGTGCAAAGGGATTTGAAGCTTGCACCTTAAGTAATCAAGAGCCCACTTATTACCCACTGCATTAACTGATACGGTAGTGTAGTATTTTTGTCATACTTTGGACATCTCAGAAAATATGCAATGCCTGCAGCAGTTCATGACTTATGAGGGAGATGGACAGGGATAGTAATCATACCTCTCAACATCACAGTGTAACACAACAGCAGAAATTCATGAAGAAATTTGAAATAATCATCCTACAGACATTGAACATCACTAGAATGATAACTTTGTACTTGCACTCATTTACTGAAGGATAGTGAAATGTGAAACCTTAATGTCTGGCATTAACTTACACAAGCCTATAACACCTTTTTTTACATATTTCCATTTCACACCCATACCTCCTTATGGCGTCCAGAACTTTTTAGGGTCTGGCTTCTTTAACTAAGTGACTTACCAGCTAATCTCTTTCTTTTGGCTTTTTCCTGGTTAAGGGTTGCCACAGCAGAACTCTGGTCCGCTAATGATTGGCAGTAGATTTTTACGTGCCGAGTTGCCGGCCCTGACGCACAACCTTCAATGAAGGTACGCCCATTCATGCATGTCTCCACACAGAAGACGCTCTAGCTGAGAATCAAACAGGACAATGCCTTACTGTGAGGCGACAATGCTACTGCAGCACCACCACTGCAGTAAGTGACTTACCAGCTCCTTCCCTTTTCTAATACTGCCTATTATTAGCTGGTAAGTGACTTACCAGCTAATAATAGGCAGTATTAGAAAAGGGAAGGAGTTATTAACAAAATGACACTAAGACTGTTAGTCTGGAATGTCCTGCAGTGGACAAATTAATATGTTGTCCATTTAATATCATACCTTTCAACCTCTTAGTGCAAACAAATCTGGATGATGTGCAAAATAATGGAGGAAAAAAGGCCAAAAATAAGGACAGATTTTATATATTGCTGTTATAAACTTAGAAGGTTGCTACAATAATTGTTGTGTTAGCATGAGTTTTCAGAAGGATATGAAGTCTGAAACTGAAATGTATGTCACTATGTACTGACTTCAATCCTCAGTGATTTGCCAGAAAACCACACATTTTATGAGGAACAGAACAAAAATATGATGTAAACATCTGGACATTCTGCAAAAATCTGGACAGTTAAGAGGTATGCTTCTTATTGAAATTTTCATATTTATGTTCATATTTTCATAACTGAGAGACCTACATTTTATTGAGTTATGGTGTGAAACACCAATGAAGGAAATAGGGCAATTCACTGAAAATGCTGGTTTATATCCTACTATACTGGAAGTATTGCTAGTTGTTTGTAATTATGAACATAAGCAATATTTCAATATATAAATACTTCAAAAAACAAGTGACTTACAAATGGTTGCATTACATTAGATGAAATCTTAGATGCTGTTTTAGAAAACTGTTTTTAATATTTGAATTGTAAGATACACATCTTGAGATATAGCCAGTATTAATTGTATTGCTAATTATACCATTAAATATATTTTTTCATATTTTTGCAAATATCCAGAAAACATGCATTAGCTGAGGAACTTCTTTTCGTCATGTTAAAGCTTATGTCTGGTTAACAAAAAAAAAACTTCTAACAATATATGTCTATGTTCTATAGCTTCCAAGATATGAATATTTGTTTAGGAAAGTTTAGAAAAAAATATAATTTCAATGCTGTGTGCATTATAATATATTACAGTATTAATGGGAATGATTAGAAATTCACTGACAAGTATCACTGCAAAGAATACTTCATACTGATAACATTGCTATTTGTACAGTTTTAATAGTTTTTATTGTTCACAAAATATTTGTATTTGTTTTTCTTATGCTTTTAAGCTTATTTTTTTTCAGAAAATTCTCTGGAATACAAGATGTGTGTAGGTTGCTAGAGGTTTGACATTCCACACCAATAGATGTTAGTGTGGCAGATTGTAACCGTCCATGGATTACCAGAGCAGGAAAAAAGGAGACATTGTGGGCATTCTTCAACAGGGATAGCTATGGGGTATGTGGTGTGTGTGTGTTTTACTATGTGCTTGTCTGTGTGTGTGTGTGTGTGTGTGTGTGTGTGTGTGTGTGTGTGTGTGTGTGTGTGTGTGTGTGTATGTTTAGCTGGGAAGGGCACTTCTGCTAACACAATGCAACCACCACTGTTAACTACCCCAGGAAAGGGCTCATCTGTACTTGCAGTAGTTAATAGTGATTCATTCATTCATATACATGCAAATTAGACTATAATGTAGTATTTCCTCAGTCCAGCTAATGTATCTGTGAATCATAAAATGAATCATAAAATACCATAGCATAGGAGCAGGGCTTTTTTGCAACAATCCTTAACATGAGTGGCAGGCATCTTAATGAATCCCTGGGAAACATTTACTTCTGGAAGCATTCATATTACCCATCAAATTTTAATGCCAAATTTTATTTAACACTCACAGCTTACATGTGTCACCCCAACAGTTCTGCATAATTAATGTAAATACAGAAAAATATATCATATTTTCATATCCTTTTGCAAACACTCCTTAATATCTGTAACCCTGTACATCTTATACGATCATAGGAAGCTACTAGGCTAATGGCCCTAGGACTCTTACAAGCCTAGCCAAGTTCTAACATGTACTTCCATGATCAGCACCTATTGACCCTGTCCATCAGGAATACAGGTGGAACCCCCAGGGTCAATTTACGGTCACCCATCCAATCATCCAGATTGCGTTTGAAGAGTTCCAAAGAGGTTCTCTGTTTGATATGAAGTTGATGTCTGTTCCAAAGGTGTGGTAACCTCTGGGAGACAAGTCTGTCCCTCCAGCAAGTTTTATTAATGTCACATTCAAAGTTATGGTCTTTAGTAACCCATGTACCATTTGACTTACAGATATGCAGCATTTCCAATAAAGCAGGGTCAGATATTGCCTTGTATGCAAGGCAGAGATCACCTGTGAGTAGTCTGTGTGAAACAGAATAAAGTGACAGTGATTTTAGACAACCACAGAGGACAAGGACAGATGCTGAAGACCTTGAATTTTCCTTGTGAGGAACCTTTGTGATTTCTCCAATTGCTGCAGGTTCTTGGAAAGGTGCAAACCAATAGGGGCATTATACTCAATTATTGTCCTGATGAGGAAGAGTACAGGGAGGTTATAACTCTTTTTTTTTTCTGGAGGCAATGTCCTTACTTATGAGCTGAGCAATACAGAATGCCCAAAGGTAAGGTTGCAGTCAACCTGTGTGCCAGGTCTCTTACCACTGAGTGCATACTTAAGGTGTTACTATTGATGTAATATTTAGCAAGAACATTGCTTTTACCAAAAAGAATGATAATACATTTTTTTCATTGAGTTTAAGGCCATCACTTTGGTACTAATTATTTGTTTGTGTAAGAGCCTCTTGTAGGATGTTGACATCATTTGGAGTTTCTATGACCGGTCCCAGTTTGCAGTCATCAGCAAACTTTGTCAGCCACAGACCTTTAATTTTTGCTTGTACTTCAGAGAAATAGATTCCAAACAATAGAGGTCCCAGGACTAATCCCTGTGGAAAACCACTGGTTACAGGTCTGCTGTTGCAGGTGGATTCCCCTATTCTGACTATATGAGTTCTATCAGTGAGCCAGTTAGAGACCCATCTAATGATATAAGGGTTGATGCCTAGCTGGGTGTATCTGCCAATGATGCCTGAGTGGGGGATAGACTCACCTAATGATATAAGGGTTGATGCCTAGTTGGGTGAGTTTGTCAATGATGCCTTAGGATAGTGTCAAACACCTTGGCTAAGTCCAGGTAGGCTGTATGCACAGATTTCCATTCGTCCAGGGTACTGGCAACTGTCTTGAAGAAGTCCACCAGGTTTAACAGGCATGATTTTCCTTTGACAAATCCAAACTGAGTAAGGTCAAGTGTTAGGAGATTACCTATATAATTGTTAATAAGGTCTTGCCCTTTTCTAATTTCTCCAAACCTTTGGATTTCTAATACCATGATGGGAATGGACCCCATTCCTAAGTCAAAGTATGATTAAAGTTCATGAAATTAGTATTGTTTCAATCTTTGATGTCAGCCAAAAGTGCTCTTTGCAGCACTCGCAATGTGCCCAGTAATGACTCCTGCAATTTGTACTGGGTTACATGGATTGGTAACATATCTAAATATGATCGTAGATTCTTTTTTATAATACCCATTGTTCCTACTACTATTGGAACTGTCTGGGTATCTTTCTTCCACATTGCTCTTGATTTTGCCTGCAGATCCTGGTATTTTATGACTTTGCGTCTCTCTGTATGCAAGACACTATAGTCACTGGGTGTGGCAATTTCAATGATCAATGCTACTTTTGTCTTCTTTTCTTGGCCCACTATATCTGGTTTTCTAGCATCTATCGTTTGAACTGTTGGCAATGGGTGATTCCATGTGATATAAACTTCATCATTTTCTGTGATGCTTTGTGACTCATGTTTCCAGTGTTTTTCAGTCACTTCAGTACCATAATGTTTGCACAATCACCAGTGTAACAGTCTCACCACATTATTATGCTTTTCAGTATACAGCCCTTCTGCCATTAGTGTGTCTCAACCAGCAACAAGGTGTGTAACTGTTTCCAATTTGGTTTTATAAAACCTACATTTGTCTGTTTCTCCCACATGTTCAATGGATTTTGTAAACCAGCATGTACGCAGCCCACTATCTTGGACTGTCAGTATTAACCTTTCATTTTCGGTTTGAATTCGCCTCTCCTTAACCATTCCTGCATTCGTTCCTGATCAACATGAGGCTCTTTCAGAAGTTTTCTATACTTGTAACTATATTTATGTTTTTTTCCACATTTTTTGCCTTCTCATCTTGTCCATCACCTTATATTCTTTCTTTTGTTTTTTTGCACATTCAGTTGCTGCCTGTTTTTTAACTACTTCTGGTCTGATTTCCATTCCTGCTTGACGTTGATATGCTTCTGCTAAATTAAGCAGAGAAGTCATCTTAGATTTATTCTCTTCATGTTTCAAAAGTTTCACTACACTTGGATCTTGTGAGGTCAGTACATATGTGTGGAGTCCCACAATTGCAGATCTATACATTTAATCATTTTCAAGGAGGCTCACCCCTTCTTCAGAATGGGGAATACATAATCTTGGTATACACTGATTTTTATAAATAATTTAGTGAGCATAAAGCATCCTTCTTGTCTTAATATCTAATCTATCCATCTCTTGTTGGGGCCATTCAGTCACTCCAAAACTGTACATTAGGACAGGAAGAACAAATTGATTTATAGCTTCGATTTTGTTCCAAAATGTCAATACTGTTTTCAGGATTAATTTAAGTCTTCCAAAGTATTCCTTACTGTTTTATTTGCATTTGTTCATGTTTTGTTGCTGATCCTTCATCAGTTTCCAAGTATTTACACACTCTCTTTTGCTCAAGTTATTTTATATCATATTCTTGTCCCAAACTAATGTTTTCCTGATGCTGCAGTTTTCCTGCTTTAAAGGTTGCTTTTGCATATTTATCAACAGTAAATGACATTCTAATATCATCTGAAAAAGTTTTGACTACCTGCAGCTGTGTTTTCAGTTCCTCATCTGATGAGCTATACAGTTTTAAATCATTGACAAAGAGAAGATGAGAAGTCAATAGACTTTGTTGTTTTCTAGGAGCCAAATTGTAGCTATGACCTGAGCTGTTAAGTAAATTGTTTAATGGATTAATGGCAAGGCAGAATAGCAAAGGTGACAGAGAGCCACCCTGGAATATCCCCCTTTGAAATGTTATCATTGGGATAATAATCTGTCCTTTATCATGGATTAATTGCAAAGTGATCTGTCATTGTTTCATGGTTACTGTAATGTAGTCAATCAGTGTAGGGTGTATCTTATACATTTTTAAGCACTCTTTTATCCATGGACGTGGGAACTATCAAATGTTTTTTTGTAGTCAGTCCATGCCATACTTAGATTTTTCCCCTTTTTACAGTTCTCCACTATACCTTTATTTAACAACAAATGATCCTTTCCATATGACTTTCTTTTATTGACCTTTTGTTCTACTGCCATAATTGAGTTTTCTTCTAAAAGACTATAAACTCTGTCAGTGTCAATTCCCGTGTATAGTTTATATGTCTTCGAAAGTCAAAATATCGGATTAATTTTTAAGGTAGCTTGCAGGATCACTCTTAAGTAAAAGCATTGTTTTGCCTGTTGTTAGCCAATGTGGTGTCTGTTCAGGCTGTGCATATAAATACTTCTTACTCATGGCTAAATCCTCATGCAAAGCTGTTAGTACTTTTAGTCAAAAGTTAGGTACCGCATCTGGGCCTGAGGTTTTCCATTTAGAGGATTTCCTTAACTTTGCTTCAATCTCTCTGGCTGTTACTTCATCCCATTTCATACCCTGTACCTTTAAGCTTTTTATTCTTTCTTTTACTTCTTCTATCCATTTAGCATCGTTGTTATGTTCCACAGGATCTTCATAGATACTTCTCCAAAATGTATCTACTTCCTCTTTTTTGGCAGCCTTTCAGTTCCTTTTACCTTATTTCTCAATTCTCTATAAAACTTTTTTTTGGGTCATCAATAAATTGCTTATTTTGTATGTTTCCCTTATATTTATCTATGTGTCTTCTAAGTTTTTCTGCCTGTGCTGAAATTTTTAGTTTATTTGAGATAGTGCATGATAGATCCTGGTTTGTTCTAATACTGTGCATTGCTTTAATCACATCTATCTTTCTTAGCATTTTTGTTGATCTATTTCCTCTTCTATAATCTTCTAACAGTGACACTTCTTGTCTTAATTGCTTTATAGTTTTCTTTATTCGATACTTCCATGATGGTATTCAATTGCTCCCCTTCCTTTCTGTCACTACCCTGTGATCTTGAGGTAGAACTTTATCAGTTATTAATTTAGCAGCACAGTAATACAGTATATCCTGTTTACTTCTGTTATATCACATGGATCTCTATGGACAGTCCTAATTACTGCATTTATTTGTTTTATCAGACTTCTTACTTTTTGTGTTATATTGATCTTCTGGAGTCTATTTCTCTCATTGATCTTAATATATCTATCCATGTCCTTTAAATCAAGAAACTCTTCTCTTAACTCATTTTCTTCCAATGTGAGGGCACATCCCTTGTTTTCTGTTTCCTGCGGGCATTCTATAGAAAGTTCTATAACATCTTCCTTTGGCACATTTTCTTCAATTTCATCCTGTGTCATCTGTTGCTCTGTCATATGGGAACTCACTGGCCTATCACTCCTCAACATTGACTGCATCAGAATTTCCACAGTTTCCTGTTCCTTTCCTTGCTGTCTAGCTATAAGTGAGCTTTTATACTGGTTTTCTGTAGAAGGCTCCAAAATATCTTGATATGGCACCTGACCAATTGCGTCCTGTTCCACTAATTTCCCCTTAATTTGGATATCCATTGCTCTATCCTGTTGTGTTTTCTGCATTCAATTTTCTACACTGAATCCTTCTCTTTGCAGCCGCTCCATAACTTCAATTTATATTTCTTTGACTTCTCCATTGCTAATCTCTTTTTCTACTTTTCCTCTTAGTCTTCTTATTTTTTGTATTGTAAAGTTTTCCATATCTGGATTCCTTTGCCTGCATTTCTCTTCAAATATCTTTACTGATGCTCTTTTTGTATTGGATAGTTTTGCTTTTTCCTTTGCATAAATATTACACCATATTAAGTCTCTTTTCCTTTCCTATGTCCATATTTCTTCTTCACATGTCTCCTGATCTTCTTGCGTTTCCTTATTCTGGAGACTCACTCTATCATGCTGTGATATAGTCTGTGTTAGACCTTCTACATTAAAACCTTCACTTCTCAGGCACTCCATAACTTCAACTTCTATTTCTTTAACTTCTACTTTACTAATCGTTTTCATTTTCCATATCTGGATGGCTTTGCCTCTATTTCTCTTTGAATATCTTTGAGACTGCTTTCTCTATATTATTTTACTTGGCTTTTTCCTTTGCATAAATACTGCACCATATCAAATCTTTCTTTCTTTCCTATGTCCATATTTCTTTTTTATATTTTTCAAATATCTCTAGGTTTTGTTGCTTATATTTTTGTACTTCCTCAGATGCTTCCTTTTCCAAACAGATCAAAGTTTCTTAATCTATATACTGTTTTTCAAAAATCTGTTGTATTAATGAAAGCCAATTTTTATTTGAAGCTTCTGATAGTTTTTCCACTTCTGACAGTTTTTCCTGTGGAAGTATTTTTCTTTCCTCTAATTTCCCTTAATCATTTTGTATATCTTGTGTCTGGAATTTCTGGGCTTTTTACATAATAGTAACAATACATAATTTATTTATTATCCTCAAAAGCCCAACTATTGTCTTTAAGGTCCATGATGATTCACTCCATGGCCTTGCAGATAACGCTAGTCAGGCTAATAGGTCTATAGTTCTTGGGGTCAGTGGAAGCACCACCTTTGTGCAAGGGAATAATGGTAGATGTTTTCCATTCAGCTAGTACAAAGCTGCTGCTTAGACTATGATAGAAAAGAATATCCAATGGTATTGCTAATTTATGTTAGAGCCCATGTAGAATGCAGCCTGGGATGATATCTGGTCCCATAGATGATGTATTTTTAACCTTAGAGAAGGCATTTATGACCTGCTCTTTAGAGATACAAGGTAGGAGACAGGTGGTAGGGATGACATGGGGTACGTGTGGTAGGGACAGGGGATTGAAGCACAGAACCTGTCACGAATAGGTTAGCTATGTTCACACACTCAGTGTATGTGGTATCATTAACTACCAGTTAGGCACAAATCTGGGCCTTTCCTTTTAGGTTACGGATGTAACGATAAAATGCCTTGTTGTTGTCCTTTGTTGAGGAAGCTAATTTGGACACCTAGTTTGCTTTGGAGAACTTCACAAGAAGTCTTATTTGCTTGTTTAAGCTGAGGAGGGAGTGTTTCCAGTTTAGAAGGGCTCATTCCATCTTAATCTTAGACAACAATTTTTTCCTCTTCTTGTAGAGCCTGTTAATGGCAGTTGTCAGCCTGGCAGGTTTGCTTTTCCCAAAGGAGCTTGTTTTAATCCTATCAGGTAAAGCCAAGTGCTGAGTCCATGCAGGTATACTGTACATGTGTTCCATCTGAGGGATGAGGTACAGTGAAGCTATTTATACCATCCTATTAAAGGTTATAATCTGCTTTGCAGACATTTTTTAGTTTAGTTGCTGCTAGGGGGGTCAGTTGTGACTGTTACTTCGAATGAGACTGATTTGTGGTCAGATCTCACCAGGGAGGACCTCACTGTTGGGGTGCTACAGTGGCCCACCATATTGGTAAGCAACAGATCCAAAATGTTGGCACCCCTTGTGGGGGTATCAACCAGGTGGTCCAGGGCATTGGAGTTAATGAAGTTGAGCAACCTTTGGGCAAGTGAGTTTGAGCAAGTATAATTTATCCAGTCAATGGATGGAAAGTTAAAGTCACCCAAAACCATGGTGTTCGGATGTATCTTGACAGACTCAAGTAGACACAAATAGGCAGAGTGGGTGTGCTGATTCATGGAGGGGATCCTGTAGCTGGCAATGACTTGAATAGGTGTCCTACCAACAGTTAATTGCACTTACGTGTCTCCAGGGAATCATACTGTTTAGCAAATTTGGAGGTCTATTAATCTTTAATGAATATTGATACTCCACCTCCTTTAGTTTTCACCCCTGCATTTTGAGGTCTGGACGTGCTGAAGGTGGTGTAATATGATATGGCTGGGGTGCTCTCCACAGTGTTCAACCAGGTCTCTGTGACTGCACAAATGTCTGCATCATCCAAGGTGAGACTGGGTCTATATTATATATTCGAAGTTTCAAAACTTCTAACTTCATATGTTTGACAACATATGAGCGAAGTTTGAAACATCGAAAATATAATAAAAAATAAAAAAAACTATCTCAACACTCTAAGCAGGGGGGCAAGCCCCCACTGCACCCCCCATGTGGGGGGATGCACCCACCCCACACCCCCCTACTTAAATATACCAACTTTGAGATCGCACTTCAGTGTAGAAAAGGGAATTTTTCCCATTCTGTGCTGTACTGAGCCGTTGCTTTTCACCTTTGAACTTTTTAAAGTTTGATCATATGGTGTTGACCATATGACATTCAAACTTTAAAACGTTTGAATAATTAATAGGGACATGGTGAGAGCAGCTTCTAGTGAGTGCAATTTTCTGTTGAGAGTCTTATCATTTAGCAGCATAACCTTGAGGTTGTTTTTAGATGGAGTTTTTACACTGGGAATTTTGTCCTTGAGACACTGCCTAAAAAAGGTACTATGGGGGTGGTGAGAGCCTTAGCCAGTAGCCGAAATCCTATGGTGACAAATGAAGACCATCTCTGACAAAGCATCAGGGTCTGTCGATCATGTCATCTGAGGCTGACAGATAGTGGATCCTCTTAGAATGACACCAGAAGCTAAGCAAATTATTGAAGTCAATCATTTTCTGTTTGTATTGAGGCATCATCCTATGTGAAAGTAAAATGTTGCTTAAGGCTAGGGAAATATTTGCCTGAGACAGTCAGTCCAAGAGCTCAGTTGTGTCTCTCTTCATATAGTCTAGAGAGGTACATATCAAATCATTCAAACCAACATAGACTATGAAGGAGTCATAACAGTGCCTGTTTTTGAGAGACCTGAGTGCATATGTGATATGGTGTATCCTGGCAACTGACAGACCACTAACTGACTTTTTCCTTATCAAGCATGTTAAGAAGGACGTCAGTGTGCCTCATGATGGAATTACCTATGACTAATATGCTTGATTTTGTGTTTTGCCTTAAAGGTTTCACCGGTGAGACACTGGTGCATGAGCTGTTATGTGTAATGAGTTCTGCAGAAAAAGCATTATGTGTGGCGTGCTTGTGTTTGGGAGGTCTCCGGTGTTTAGGCATGTTTCTGGTGAGGACCTCCAGATATGTAGGTATGTGTGATGTGGGTTTGGGTGGAGTAGAAGGTGTGATGTGCATGCTGACAACCCACTCATTGTCATATGTACTGACTGGTGTGTGAGATAGCATGGATTCAAGGTTTTTAATACAGTTGCATCTCTCACACATTGTTTGTGTGGGCTAGGAGTAAAGGGTTGTCGCTGAACATGAGGCAGTTGTTACACTGCCTCAAGATGGCCATGCCAACCAAGCTGGCTGGAGAATCTGTGTGAAATTGTCCATCCATAGTGATAGGTAAATTTATATGGTCAGAAAAAGAGGTCACACTTAGAAGAGGCTAGTGGATGAGAAGTGTGTTGTTTCCTCTGTGGCTAGGCTTAGTGTTCAACCTGACAGTAGAGCAGAGCTGAGGGAAACCTCTGGAGGGTCACAAGCAAAGTGCTAAAGAAAAATTTAACAAACAAATGTTTGCATCTATAACCACCAATGGTAGCCACCTATACATGGCTGTACATGATGGAGCACTACACACAAAGAAGTGCAAATGCGGGGCTTAAATAAAACAAGAAAAATACCCTTTTTAGCTCAAACTAGCCAATAAGAATGCTCTCTCTGAGCTCTATTCCAATCACCTTTGATTAGATGGGACTAAGACAGTGCTCTCCTCAGGCAATGACTGGTTCACCATACATACCCAACAAATTATGTCAGCTTTTACGGGGCAGCCTGGCCTGTCAGCTTCAGTATTATAATATTGTTATTATTAATAATAACAACTTGAACAAAGAGTCAAGCCTGTGTTTTACCTAAATGTGTCAAGTCTTTCTTAATATTTTGCACATATTCTTTATTAACTCAAGCCCTATACATTATACAATAATGTTTTCATGAGAGCACCTACTGTTTCCTGTCAATATGCAGATGTTAACTTCCTTCTTAACTCACAACTTATTTTTTATTATGCATATAAGTGCAATATTAAAATCATGTTAATATTAATACACTGTTCACCAAATGAATACTTACTCAAAGTATGTTTTCAATCTTCCTCAAGCATATGTTGTTCCCTTGTACAACATAACATTCCAGAAATATTAACCTTTATAGTAAAGCATTCCTAATATGAATAAGTTGTATCTCAAACACTCACCAGTGGATGTTTTCTTGTCACCTGTCACATTTTACTGTTGGGTTTTTAGTAACAGCAACCACTTATATAAGCACACTCAGTATGATAGTATCCCATTTCACTTTTTATGTATTAAAGGAAAGAGCAAATATATGAAATATTTCATATATATAATCTTTTGCAAACACTCTTTGGTAATTCCAGCCATCTATATCCAACCCTGATTCTTTCACTGTCCATACCTAACCAGATTATTTTAGATTACATGTAACAAATTACTCCCTAAGGCACAACCCACAATTCATGAGATATTAATATCCATATTAGAATATTGGTAATATTAATAACTTGCATCAAAACAAAAGTTATATATCTGGATAGATAATGTTCCACAACTTCTCTTATTGTTCTCTTACTGAGGTACAGGCCTCATTAGCAGATCACTATCACACATTACATTCAGAAATATTTTATAATTTCCATAACTGTCTGAAACTCTTTTCAACTACTCAAGCTCTGCACAGGAATGGCTTCACTGTCCACATATTCTTAATCATGATAGCTTTCACATGCCTTCTCACTTCCTAATGGTGATGATGCTACTCACCTCGGTAATCGAGATATACATATATAAATAAATAAGGAGATGTTGTTGCTAATATGCTAACGGTCAAAACTTTGAAGAAAATAAAGCTGAACAGCTCAGGATGTGTGCATGTTACTCTTTTCTTTTTTGGGCTCATTTCTTAATAAAAACCTATGCATGCATATTTAAAATATTGCTGTCTACTCCACTAAAGCTTTATTAAAGCAAACACAACAAAATATGGATTCCTTTTATAAGCTTCGAGAAATAATCTTCAATATCTCAGGGTCTGTACATCATGCATACCCTCTTTCAGCAACAATCCATAATAATAATTCACCCTTTTCTGAAGTATTGATGAATTTAGTTAGGAAATCTGAGCCCAAAGTTGCACAGGGGGACATGAGTAAAAGTATGTTTCCAGAAAATATTATTTTTTCATACAAGAGGTTTTTGAATTTGAAGGAGTTGTTCAACAGGAAAAATTATAAAGTGGGGATTGGCTGCTGGCTGGGATGTTTCCCTTCTTACAGATGTAAAGTCTGTCCTAGGGTAAGAAATTTACATGGCAACAAGATAAATGACAGGGTATAAAATGCTAGGCAAAGTTTTACTTGTCATTCTAGTGGAGTTATTTATATTGTGGGATGTGGTTGTTTGCTGAATAAGTGGTATATCGGACAGACTAAAAGACAAGTGAAGACACGTATTTTGGAACATTTAGAGGACATCAGGCATAGAAGATTAGATAGTCCAGTCACAATCCATTTTTTGTTCCAACTATGGGGGCTCTGATTCTTCCTTATTTTTCAGTGTTTTAGCTAAGCCTACATACCAACACGGGGAGTAATTTAGGGAAAAATTACTGGCTTTAGAAACCAGGTTTATCATTAATTTCAATACATTATTTTCTTCGGGACTTAACCTGGAGGTTAATTTGAATGCATACTAGTTTGAATGTATAGAAATTAAATGCCTAATGTTCAATGTATTGTTTTCAAACATGGGAAACATGGAATATTGGGGCAGTTTAAGTAAAAGTGGATGTATCACTTTAATTTGCATGCATTTGTAATGGATATATTACTTAAAATGGGTGTTACCATAATTAACTGTTGATTGAAGTGAGATATATTGAATGTTTTTCTGTTGTCATTTATCCCTTGAAGGCTTTGTAGCCAAGGAACTAGGATACACCAGTTAAGGATTTTTTTTACCCGGTAGACTCTAGGTGTTTTATTTTTTTCTGAATGACTGAATAACTATGTTGTTGACACATTGATTTTAACACAATGTACCATTGCAACTACTAGGAAAGCTTTGTGAAATGTGTAACCCAAACACTTTTGATGGATTTTGTTTGCACAAAAAAAGACTTTTTAGAGAAGTCAGGCAGAACTCAGAATCTACCTGTAAAATAAAATTCTTGTTACCAACTCTGCCAGTGATTTGAGTTGCCACACAAAAAATATTGCATGCAGGAGATTCAATAAAGCCTAGACAGTCATTTTTCACAGTGTGCTCATTGTGGCGCGATGCACACATGGGCAGGAATACTTTTAGATTAAATACGCTCCGTGTAGTGGTGCACACTCACGTGCAAACAAGGTAAATACTGTGGCATGCTAATTACAGCATAAGTAGCTGAATAGTACATGGTGGAGCATTTCAACAAGCTCTAAAGCAACCATGTCTCTGTGCTGGTGTTCAAACATGAATTCAAAAACATTTTGAATGCAGCCATGTAAAGGAGTCCACACAGACAGAAGAGCAAGTAAACCTTGCCAGATTTGTACAGAACTAACCTTAACATGTGACAGCAGACACATAATTCCAGTTCTATATAGGGTGACTACAACAAAAGGAGAATAACAATATCAACATATCTGTTTTAAGTGTCGTGACATGAATGCAGCTTCACTCACCCTATACTTGTAACTGGTGCAGACAGCAAACATGGTAAACCCCATGAAACAGACTATTCATAGCTACATGTAAGCATATGCAGTGTGTAGCTGACAAAATATAGGAATAATTTCTCAAAAACAGTACTCTTCTGTGCAGATATATGGCAAAATAATACCCTCCCTTGTGTGTTCAACATTCAGCTCCCCTTCAGTTTCCTTAGCTACACATTTGCCAGCTGTGTAGATTCAGGGCTGTCAGCATGGTGACAATGCAAATGAGGTCTGAACTCCTTAGATTTGCTGAATCCTAATAAATTGGAATGGTGTAGGGATGTTCACAGTGTGTAGGCACTCCCTCAGTGCTTGTTTTCCATGGATGGCAACAGCGAATGATAACATCAGGGGGTGTGTCAGGTTAAAGTTACAAAGGTGGCAAATGTGCAGCCAGGGTTAGTTAAGGTTAGTTCTCTACAAATCTGACAGGTCTGTGAATGGTGAAAATGCATGTAAGTAGTGCACAATTCACATGTTCTGTTTCAATAAGATGCAACCTCCTCTTCATTTGTTGGCAAAATGTGTTGTCTCTATCTGTTTTAGTTATTTTTTTATTATGTTGGTCAGTGATTGCATGATACAGAGCTTAGCACAATCATGGCAAACAGGAATGAATGCCAGGTTTCTTGATGCTTGCCATGTAACTATTCCTCTGGCAGCATGCTTATGTGTAGGGGCAGAGTATCGATGGTCCTGGTTTCTAGTAAAGGGTATGCAACCTTTCCTTCACTTTTTGTGCTCCATGTGTGTGTGATATCATGGAAACAGAGGAAAGTAATACCAATTTTGACTGTGCGTACCTTATTTACAAGGAGGTGCACATAGTGCACTAATGAGCAAGCAGCAAGTGTGTTTAATAGATGCTAATGAATTGCATGTTAATGAACCAATCCAACATGGTGGAGCTATTCAACAAGCCATAAATCATCCAAATAGACTCCATACTGTTTTTTCCTGTATACTTAAATACTATTGGAATAGAGACATGGAAAATATACAGGGACACAATATCTAGGGCTGCTGCTGCTGCTTTGATCCATCTGTATGTGCTACAGGCTGAAGACAATGGTGCTGTATTTGGTGCCAATAGGCCTAGGCCAAGAAAGAGAAGGGTTTTCAGGCCCCGGGTAATTTTCAGATGCTACATGACCTGGAGATTTTAGAGCACTACAGGATGGACAGGGACATACTACAAGAACTCTGTGACCTCTGCCGCCCTCAACTCAGAGTCAGAGCTAACCAGGGGGAGCCCATCCCAGTGGAAACTAAGGTATGTATAGTATTTAAAATCTTAGCTACTGGTACATTTCAAAGACCAGCTGGGGACATGATGGGTGTGTCAAAGATATCAACATCCGGAATCCTCCACCAATTCCTGGATGCAATGCTCATACATGCCAGTGAACACATATGTATTCCCAGTAGTCCTGAGGAGAGGGCCAGAAATATGCAACAGTTTTACTGTGTAGTGCACTCATGTTCACATTAAGGCACCAGCTGGTGAGCAGGGTAGAATCTACATTAACCACAAGTGATACCACTCCATCAACTGCCAAGTTGGGTGCAATGCCTAGGGAATTATCTTGAATGTGTGTGCTGGCAAACCTGCCAATTATTGCTTAGGGAGACATCCCACAGGGCTATTTACTGGGGAATGCTGGTTATGCACTGGAACCGTGGCTGATGACACCCATCAGAAGTGCACATACAACCACAGAAGAACTGCATCATGAGGCACACGCTCAAACCAGAAACATCATAGAGCATGCGCTTGTGCTGCTGTAGTCACGGTTCCAGTGCCTACATATATCTGGTGGAGCCCTGCAGTATAATACACTCACATGTAGACAGCTCTTCACAGTATGTGCTGTGTTACACAATCTGATCCTCCAGAAACAGCTGCAGTAAGATCAGCAATTGGAAGAGACAGAATTCCAACACCAATGTCTGATTCACAACAGCCACAATCAGAAGAGGATTCAGAGGGAGGTCCACCAGCTGCTGTGGCTGGAGGCAGCCGTAGGCATACTTAGTATGCCCTTGCTTTAGTAAAGAGACAACACATAGCACATTCACTGACCACCTAGGTGCCTAATACCTTTGTCCTACACATATACATACAGTAACATTGATGCCAAACAACTCACACAACCTTTTTCTTCCCATGTATTGGCTGTGTACTGCTTGCATCAGACATAGTCAATTCTGAACTAAAACTGTCATCTGCTGCATTTGCAAGGTAAGTCCTGAACCTAGAATGTATTTTTTAATCATATTATGGCATATCCTTGTATTTATTAACTTGGTATAGTAATCAAGTTAATATTGGTGGATTTATACAGAGACTACCTTAACATGTGACAGCAGAGACTTATTTTAATGTGTCCATTAGTAAGTTTTAGGCCTCAGACATCAAAGATTCACACAGCCATACCTCTCAAAAGCACTGATGATCATGATGAGCACCATATGTTTGTACTGGTAAATCATCAAAGAGAGAAGTTAGAAAGTAATGATACACATTCCAGTTTCTGACTTCACAACCCTACCCAAGATCAAACAAAAGGCAGGATGCAGCACAAGGAGAGTAACAAGAGTACCATATCCTTATTTGTGCCATAGCAGTAGCTCACCTTTCCTCCCCCCTAAAAGTACAGGTTATCCTTGTTTGTGTCATAACAGCAACTGATCTTTTCTTTCCCCCAAAAGACCAGTGTACCCTTCTTCATGCCATAACAGTAACTCACCTATGCTTCCCCCTAAAGAACAGTGTAAGCTTGTTTATGTCATTCAACCTGACCTTCAGTTGCTGCAACTGTATATCTGTATATGTATGCATCTGTGTCTCCTTCTTGTGTTATTAAGTACAATGATGGAGACCATAATCTCCATCTATAGTAAGTGTACACCAACAGCATGGCGCACAAGCCTATGCACCAATCCTGGCAGTTCGTCACAGTGATAAAAACACCACCTCTGCCACTGCTCCCAGAGAGAAACACTGGCCTATCCTGCAGGGCAAAACTATCTGAGGGGCCAGGTAGTGCAGGGTCAGCAGAGGGTGTGTTGCCTGGTTGCATCTCAGACGTGCTGAGCATCAGTGCTCTAGCTGGTGGAGAGAGGGTGGGAGGATCCTATGGGCCAGACCTAACCTGCTGTGCTGTGGAAAAAAAAAAACAAAAGAGAAGATAAGGGTTGGGGTGAGAGAAAAAAAGGATAATGTGAGTAACTTCATATGTAACATACAATGCATTGATATAATTATTTGAATCTATTCTGTTAACTGTACTTTTAAGACTACCAACTCCAAACAAATAATATTTTTACTTTTAAGACTACCCAACTCATAACAGATGTGCACTATACTAAAATTGCAGCAAGCAATCCTTGATGTGTGCATATATTGCACATATGGGTGTTCCCGTTATACAGATTACAGTTTACAGCAAGCCATTTGTGCCACTGGCATAGAGGCCTGAGATTACATTGTAATACTGATGAAAACATAACAGTATTGTATAGATGGAAAGTGTAGTTTTTGATCCCACAGTTTCTGACTACCCTGTAGTACTGTACTGTTGTTTTGGCCTACACACTAATGTAAACATAGTTTCTTTTTACAGGTGAGAGATGCATGCACACTTTTATTTTATAATATGGAACTGTTGCTTTGTGCTACAGACTAATGCAAGCATACTTGCTTTTACAGTTGAGATATGCATGCTCAGTTTGACACAACTGAGTAAAATACCAATAAAAGCTGTTTTTAACTTTTAATGCTACAATAATAGAACTGTTTTGATGCATACATACCACATGCTTCTCTCATCCGGGACAATCTAGCCCTATGGGTGCTCACATTCAGTTCTATGTCTGCGGCAGCTGTGGAAAAAAAAAAACAGAACAGAACAGAATACCATTCTGAATACCATCCCACCCCAAATTCAGCTTTTACCTCTTACAAGTAGTCTCTGTAATTGATACTTATACATCTGTGGGGTGCCCCTAGTCCTACATTCCTTGATCCAACATTCAAGGATATCTCTCTTCCTCTTTTGGAGGTCATTGTAGTGGTGTCTACATTGCTCATCAGTGTGGGAGATAGTGGTAGCACTGGTCACAGCCACCCAGGCAAGACTATCCCATGCTTCTGACTTGTACTCTGAGCTGAAATAGTCCCTTGGCAATGACCTAGATCCATGTTCCTTCACTAGAAGTCCAACAAATACTTTGAACTCCTGGACACCCCATCTTTTGCGCAGAATCTCAATCCCTCAACACACATGCCTGTCATGCCTACCAGAGATCAAGACCAATGCAGGTTTATGTTTTCCCACCAACTGAAGTTATCTCATTTACTGGGAATGAGCACACTATTTGAAGGTATAGTGCAATGCTTACCATCACACAAACATGATGTTCAATATTGAACACCTTCAAGCATCACATTTGCAAGAAGTTAAGTGGAGCAAATGTAAAAGCATTTGAAAGTCTTACATACACCTGTTTTGGAAGCCTGCACCATCTGGGCCTAAATAAGAATGGAACAATGCATTAATAGGTGGTGCCACAGTCTTGGTTGAGTAGTAGGTGTATTTTAGATGCTGAATAGCAACTGGCAGACTTAACTGCTGTTGCATACACCTACTATTTAGCGGACTCTGAAGCAACAGGTATTAATGCACTTAATGCAGTGATACTTTCATTTTTGGGGCCAGATGGTACTGGGTTCAAATACAGCTGAATCTATTATGTTTAACTGCTTTTGTATTAGTGTTGCTGTACATTGGTGTGTGATGTGCACAGTCGTGCAATAAAGCTTTAGAGAATATAAATAATGAACATAGAACATCGCTGACATGGAGAGTAAGCAGGCAGAAAAACAACAAGAATTCCCTGCTAAACTGTGACAGTTAGGATTAAGTGTATGAAATACATGCATTGCAAATCTGACAAGGTTTCAGCATGTTAATGCATTGATATATTCCATGTTTTTGGGTCAGATGATACTGGGTTGTAATACAGTTGTATGTATTACTTTTAAAGGTATTTATGATACACTGACATGCATTTATATACAAGTGTCATTAACCATTGCTTTTCAGTGGTGTGTGATGTGTACCACCGTGCAATAATGATTTATAAAAAAAGAAATGGTGAAGATAGGACAGTAGTGATATGGGGAGTAGGCACGGGGGAGTACAAAGGAAAATCCTTGCTAAACTGTGACAGTTACCATTGACTGTATGAAATACATGTGCTACTTAACTGACTCTGTAGCACCATCTATTAAGGCATTGATCTATTCCTTTTTCCGGCCAGATAGTACTGGGTTTGAATCCAGGTGTATGTATATGAGATTCAGATAATTCATGTTAATGTATAACCCATTTATTCTATCAGCTTTCTAGGTGTGGAAGTGCAATATTATATATCTGTGTTGAAAGGAAGCCATCTAGCTTAATTTTGTTTCTTAGAACTAGCCAGTTTTCTAGTTTCAGTACTCATCTGTTTCTTTGAGCTCAGCACTTGTTCAGAACTCATTGTAAACACTAAATAAGCTACAAATTACTACAGCACTCAACTTTCCTCACTTGTCTAGAGGAAAACAGTTTTTAGTACTTAATAAATAAGCACCTATCCAGGCATGTCTAAGGGTCAGCTCTTGGTGTTTTCTCATGTCTACCTGAAGAATTTGGGCATCTTGGGACAATGCAGCAATTGCCTCATGTACACAGACAACCCTTTCCTCCTACCATCCAACACTACAACCTGTGAGAGATGCACTTATATAACCAAACTGGAAGCAAAGCTCTCTTCACCCAAGACTGGACTAGACAGTCAAGAGGAGAAGGTAAACACTTGCACCACACCACACTTATCACATAGGCCCTCAAAACATAGACCACCAAAACACACACATAGAAACACAAAACACATACCTACATTCATGGAGGCTCTCAAAAAAAATCTACCCAAGCAACAGGGACCTCCAAAGCAGAAACGTAAGCAACCTCCACCCCCCAACACAGCCCAAATGACACATAGTGCACAAACTCAGTGTGCCACTCAACCACGGGCCATAAGGCATAACAACGTACCCAAAACTCTAGTCATAGGTGACTCTATAGTCAGGCACACTGATGTTCCACTCACCAGGCTAAACAAGGAGAAAGTTACTGTCAGCTACCTGTAGGGTGCCAGGATCCCCCACATAACACACACACTCAGGTCACTCCACAACAAGTACAAATATGACTCTGTCATTGTCCATGTTGGTGTGAATGACCTAAGATGTACCTTCCTGGACTACATGAAAAGAGACATGGAGAAGGTTTCTGATTTTGTAGCCCAGGCAGGTATGACCCTAGCCCTGAGTAGCATCCTGCCATCACCCAGAATTATACCACAGTACAAGGACAAAATTATTGACTTCAACAATTGGCTAAGCTTCTGGTGTCATTCTAAGGGGATAATATCTATCTGCCTGGGATGACATGATCGACAAACCATGATGCTTTGCCAGAGATGGCCTGCACCTGTCGCCCTTGGGATTCTAGGTACTGGCTAAGGCTTTTGCCACCCCTATAGTGCCTTTTTTAGGCAAGATTCAAATGACAAATTCACAACCGCACCAGGTACAAGCAAGCAAAATCTGAGGGTAATGCAACTTAATGCTAGAAATCTAAACCTCAAAATGCACTCACTTGAGGCACTCCTTAAAATGGAGAACATCGACATCTGTGCAGTGACAGTGACCTGGTTCAAGGCTCCAGAGAGTACCCCTGCATTACCAGGCTATAATTCATACCACACCTTTCGGCCACCTAACCTGGACAGAAGCAATAAAGGTGGAAGCGTGTCCATATTCATTAAGGATATCCACACCTCCAGGCTAGTTGCTCAGCATAATGCATCTGAGATTATCCAAGTGCAACTAACTCTGGGCAAGACCACACGGCAAATTGCAGCTTGCTACAGATCCCCCACCATGCTCCAGGATTCCCACTCCTCATTTCTTGATACACTGGAAAATATTAGGGAACTACCTAACACCCTAATAATGGGCGATTTCAACTACCCCCACCATTAACTGGGAAAACTACTCATGTACCAACTCTTGTGCTCAATGTTTTCTGGAATTCATAAATTCCAATGCCTTGGATCAACTTATCCACACCCCCACCAGGGGCAGCAATATCCTAGACCTGGTCATTACCAACATGGGCAACTGGTGTTCCACACCAGAGGTCAATTACTCATTGGTCAGATCCAACCACAAGCAAATCACCCCAGACATCCACATCCCACCCCCACCCCCCATTAGGGAAACCACCGTAAAAAATTTCTCCAAAGCCTTCACGCTTCTTAAGACAGAAGTGGCAAATTCACGACACCCATGATGACGGACAATAGAGATACGACTGCTGAATCCTATACTATTGCACTTTATAAGCACTTACGCGAGTGCATGGATCATGCAATCCCTAATCCTCCAGAAAAAGGAAGCCAGTCTGGTGGTCCCCTGCTATAAACAAACTGTACAACAGAAGAAAGAAACTGTTACAAAAAAGAGTAAAATCCCATGATTGGATGAACTTCATGGTCAGCCTCAGTAAGAAGCTGAGATCCCTCATAAAATACTCCAAAGCTAGTTATGAAAACAAAATTGCCACTGATTTTAAAGACAACCACAAAGCATTCTATAGCTATGTCAAGAATCTCAATGGCAACACTCAGATCTGCTCTGAGTTACAGCACACTGGCACTAAATATACAGAACCAACTGATATTGCCAACATCCTGGCAGATATGTTCAGTGCTAACTTTACCCCTCTCTCATCCCCTAAAGGGCCCATTTCTATATCAGAAGAATGCAAAGAACCTGTAATCATGGCTGCACAGGTAAAAAAACACACTCTCCAAAACCAAGAACACAGCATCCATGAGACCTGACAACATCCCAGGCTACGTTCTACATGAACTACAGAATGAACTGGCAACCCACCTAAGTACCATGTTCAATCATAGCCTCACCTCAGGCTTTGTCCTCACTGAATGGCGCACAGCAATGGTTATCCCACTCCACAAAGGGGAAGCCACCATGGGCGCCGGGAACTACTGCCCCATTAGCCTGACGAGCCTGGTCTGCAAGGCTATGTAGCGTATCATCATGGAACGTATAAACAATGACATTAATAATCTCCAAACTCTGAACCCTACCCAGTTTGGGTTTGTAAAAGGCAGATCATGTCTTCTAAACCTGATAGACTTCTTTGAAGAGGTCACCAAAGCCGTAGATGAGAGTAAGGTGGTTCACACATCCTATCTAGATCTCACCAAGGCTTTCGACACCATCCCCCACTCTGGAATTATAGACAAACTCACTAAACTAGGTATAAATCTCTATGTCACAAGATGGGTTGCCAACTGGCTCACTGACAGAACCCACACTGTGAAAGTAGCAGACTCTAAATCCAACTTCAGACCAGTGACAAGTGGAGTACCACAGGGTTCAGTCCTAGGTCCTCTCCTGTTTGCTATCTACTTCTTTGAAGTACAGGCTAACACAGAAGGTCTTTGGCTAACAACGTTCGCAGATGACTGCAAACTAGGAGCCATAATCAAAACTCCTAATGATGTGGACATCCTACAAAAGAGCTTCACTGAGACAGATGCCTGGTGTCAAAGCCATGGCCTCAAGCTCAATGCCAAAAGGTGCCTTGTCATCCCTTTTGGTAAAAACCCTGTACCCATGAACTACCACATAGGCAGAAGTCTACCTAACACCAAAAGTGTGATAAATGACCTTGGGACACAGGTGGGCAATAGTCTCTCCTTTGATAATCACATCGGTACAGTAGTCAGGAAATCCTTCTACGTGGCACACCTCATCACAAAAGGTTTCTCATCCAGGAAAAAAGAGGTGATTGTTCCCCTCTACTCATCATTCATTAGACCCATTATAGAGTACAACGCCCCTTTGGTATGTACCTCACAAGACATCTACAACAACTGGAAAGGCCAGAGAAATACCTCACAAAGAGGACTACTGGCCTCAAACAGATGCCCTACGCAGACCATCTCAAAAAACTCCAGCTTTACTCTGTCGTATATCGCCTACTCAGAGGCGATCTCTGCCTAACCTACAAAGCTATGTCAAACCCAGAGCTGTTAGACATGCTCCACATAAAGAAATCCCAATCCCTCTGAGCTACATGCTCTAAGGACCTAAACTTTGTCACCACAATAAACAGAACTTGCTGGAGGGATAGATTCATGTCCCAGAGACTTCCCATACTCTGGAACAAACTACCTATCTATATCAAACAAAGCTTCTCATTAGCCCTCTTCAAGAACAATCTTGATGATTGGATGGGAGATAAGAAATTCACCCCGTGGATCACTTCTGTGGCTCTGCTTAACAGGGGCACAGGAACATAATTTTCTTGGTTGGAAAAACCGAGGGTACCGTTTGGCTAGGCTTATATAGGCCCTACTGCCAATAGCCTAGTACCTACCTATGAACCTATCTGTATATATTTTATAGGCCATTGTCCCCCCATTATGTATGCCTTTGGTCTTTCTCAAAGGGGGTGACAAGTATGTTTCTGTCTATGAAACACTTTCTGTCCCGAATTCTGTTTACATATCATACCTTTCAACTGTACAGATTTTCAAAGAATGTCCAAATTTTGGCCTCAGATTTTTGGTCTGTTTTTCATATACTTGTGGTTTTCTGGCAACATAGTAGTAAAGCATTACAGACTGAAGTTAGAAAATAATGACAGACATTTGAGTTTCAGACTTCATATCCTTCAGAAAATTCATGCCGATACAAAACTGGTTATTCTATCAACTTTCTAAGTTTGTAAGAGGAATATTTAAAAATTGTCCCTGTTTTTTGGGCCTTTGTCCCAATCTTATTTATGGCTTTGTCCGGATTGCTTGCTCTAAGAGGTTGAAAATTATGCTACATATCCTTGCATTATGTTGATCTTTGTGGAGAAGTGTTGTGCAGAATGAGTGCTATCTGTATAGCCCTGGTGTTCATTGTGGCATTTTGCGCAAATCCGCAGACTGTTGGTGCTTTGACTTACACAGAATTGCTATCTGCATTCACTTGAAAAGTTTCATGGCCTGCAACAGTGCTGCAAACTGTGACACATTGCTTATATGCATCACTCCTAATTAATATGCATTGCGTGATGACACACAATGAGCACCGCTGCGGAAGAAGCTACACTCCGTGTAGGCTCTGCATGAAGGCTACCCAGTGTCTACTGATTACTGGAGCATGTTTCATATGTTCTCCTGCTGCATTCTTTTGGTGAAAAATTGAGAACAAGTTAATAGAAGTGCTGTGATGCTATTCTTTTATTATGAACAGTGGACATGCTATGGGAACTGCATTTTCACACTTCTGCAGCTCTAGATTGGGCATTTTTAGTGTCAGACATAATCAGTGTCAGTGGAGCAACAGGTAACACATTCATCTTTGATGCAGAAAGCTATGGGTTCTCTTCCCATATCATGAAGATCAATTGCTTACATTACAAAACAGCATAAAGGGGGTATTACACTCCTGAGTGTACTGTCCTATGGATCTGACATTAAACTGAGGACCCATCTGCTTGAGTTGTTGGTAGCTCAGGTGGATGTAAAATATCTCATGGCACCTATTGAAAAGATAAGGGGTCCTTTATTATCTACAAAAGTAGCTCTTATTTACAACATATTTATATATTTACAAATATTTATAAATGTACAAATATATAGATATGCAGATTGATTTACATTTATTCATAATTTCCTTTACAATCATATTAAATTGTTATCCCTATTAGACCCCCACTCCATTTTCCATAACCACCAATTGATTTTATTTAATAATGTTGCTACAATCCATTTACTATTAAACATAATTTGATTTATTATTTCATTCTATATAAACCATATAACACAAAATAACTTTTTTCTATTCTTTTAACATATTCTTTACTTCTATTCTTAGAATATCCATATTTAATCATATCCATGCTTATTTTGTCCACATCCTATTTATCTTCAAAAAAAACTTCTTTACATAGCTTTCCCCATAACGTTATTATTTTACATTTCAAAAACATATTTTTTTTTTTTTTTTTTTTTTTTTTTTTTTTTTCTTCTTGACAAGGTAAACATGTTTTTAAATGGCATATTCCCTTTTACTGGAAATTTATCTGTTGCCAGCCTCTACAAAAAATCTTGACATTCTACTTTCTGATTACACAATTTGCTTCTTACTTTTATAGCTATATTTTTTTTCATCTGTTAGATTTTCCATGGTTTTACACAGTAATGTTTTATTATTACATTTTCATACTGTACTTTCCTATCGTTTTCTATATTACTGATTTTTTATTTTCTACAAAAATTGTTTTTCTTGGTAAAATTTTATTTCTTCATTTATACACTCTTTTTGTCTTTTACTCTTTTTACGATAACCCAAAATCTACTGAAAGGTAGTGATCAGGAAAAAAGTAATAAAAATGAAAGTAATGGAGTTGAGAGATCCATGGTTATCAAATATACCAGTAACACAGGTGAGATCAGAAGGATTCTGAACAATAACTGGAATATTTTTAAAGTGAAAGTATCACTATCTTTTATTGCTGGAACAGAATCTCACTTTGTTTACAAGACAGCTGACAATATTTAAAGTTCTTTTAGAAAAGAATATAAATAATTTTAGCATTTCACCTAATACTACTAAGGGTATGTCAAAATGTGGTAGATGTAATTATTGTACCATTATTTTATTAGGTGATAAGATATGTTTAGACCTAGATAACAGAATGTACATTAAATTGTAATGTAGAATATGTGTATCCAGGAGGGTTGTATATATCAATAAATGTGTGTACAGCATTTCATCTTGGTAAGACAGAGAAACAACTAAATAGAGTAATTTATAATGACATAAGAAATCAGAATATAAATAAAGCCATGTTTCAGCATGCCACTACATGCTCCCATTTTGCTAGTTTCAAACTTGCTGTCCTGGACACAACTGAACTTAATTCCAGGAGTGGCAGTTGGAAAACTAGAGTATAAGGAGTTGCACTGGCAGTTGAGAGGAAACACCACTACTTCCCTCAGGTATTAAGGAAAATGTGTCCATTGCCCCAGTATTAAAATTAAGGACAGGAACATTGTAAATTTAAGATTGTGAGATTTTTTTTTGTTTTATTTGTTTCCCTTTTGGTAGTTATTTTCTAGAGAATTAGTTCAATACAAATAGAGTTTTGTATTGATTTTAAACTTTGTTATTTTTATGAAATGACGTACATTTTAATCAATATATGGTTTTAATTGGCACAGCATTTTTTAACTTTACACTCTTTTAAAAAAATCTGACTTTTTACAGCATACATATTTAATAATATGCACTCTACTAATGACACTAGTATTTATTAAAACCCACTATTTATTCAGATGCCTTTTCAGTCAGGAGTTTTATCTCTGATGTTTATTTTTGATCTGTATGTTTGTTCCTTTCATAAAAGCAGTGTTATTGTATAAGCTTTTTCTTGAATTAGTGACTGGTTCAATCATTTTTTTATACAAGGTTTTAATTATTTTACTTATTTAGCATGTCTTTTTTATTTAGGCAATATGTTAGGTGTTTCATCTAGGTGATTGTTTTCAGGTTATGTATATGTCCCTTTCAGAAAAGAAATGTTCATTCTATAACTTTTTTCCTGATGTGATTACTGGTGTAATTGTTTTTAATTGTATTTACATGACATTAATCAATTTGTGCACTTAATTTATGGATTTAATTTATTTTATTGATTCATTCCATGTTGGTATACAAACAATAGCTGGGGTAATTGAAATACATTCTGAAGAAGTCTAGAGTTGTAGACAAGGATGCTGATTTAAAATTTGTGGCATTAAACCCACAACTTTTGCAATCTTTCAGTTTTTTTGGAGACCGATAAAATATCTAGTCCAGATCCTGCCCCTTAATCTTCCCAGTATGCTTATTTCTTTAAAACATATACATCCCATCATTACTGTATCATCTAAACCTTTAATTTCTCTTTATTTAAAACCATCCCTATTAACTCTAGACACTCATTTGTGCAAATGATTACTTCTTTTATACAAATATTGTTTTGCAATTATTATAATGTCATCAACATATGTTAACAGAGCTAGAATTCTTAACCATTCAGGTGTTATATATCCCATCTCTTTCATTTTGTGATTTATTTCACATAACATCACATTCATAGTTAAGAGTATAAAAGTCATTGGACATCTCTGCCTTTGGCCATTCTTCATATGTATCTATTGGCTTAACTAGCCAATTGCAAGTATTTTTTATGTTATTGTCACTATATACTGACATACATAATTTCCTGTCTTCTCCCTTATTTTGTTTCATTATTACCCATAAAATTTCATGTCCAATTGTATCAGACTCCTTATTATGGTCTCATAGCATGATTTCTGCTTCTTCTTTTCTATTCATAATATCATCTACAATTTCTCTGTCATTAATAATTCTTGGCAACCCTTTTCCTATATACTATATGTACTATGTTACATAATATTTTTCATTTCAGTTTCAAATCTCTTTTGTATTATTTTCATAAAGATCTTATTATCGTTATTATTCAGTACCATCGGTCTCCATTTTTTTGTTTTATATCGTGTTTATTTTATATGTGTTTAAGTATTCCACCATATAATTCATTATACATAAAACCTTCATTTAACTATTTGTTAAAATATATATATATATAGATATATATATATATATATATATATATATATATATATATATATATATATATATTTATGGATTCATATCACTTCCCTGAAACACCATTTCACTGGCACCCATTTCACTGAGACCAAATCACCTAAAATTCATTTCACTGAAAATTCATTTCACCTAAAACTTATTTCACTGACAAGTAGTACTCTAAGGCAAGTCAAAGGTATATGTCATTTTCCCCACTGTAGTGTGATCCTGTTGTTAGTATATATAGTTAGGGGGGTGTGGGGGCACAGCCCCCCACATTGGTGGTGTGGAAGCATAGCCCCCCACTTAATTTGGCTTTCTTTTGCCTGGTTTTGTTTTACATTATTTGGTAAAACCCAACTAGAAGAGGGGCTACACCCCCACACCCCTCAACGTGGGGGGCTGTGCCCCCCACACACCCACTGATTAAATATACTAACACCAGGATCGCACTACAGTGGGAAAAAGACATATACCTTTGACTTGCCTTAGAGTACTAATTGTCAGTGGAATGAGTTTTAGGTGAAATGAACTTTAGGTGATTTGGTCTCAGTGTAATGGGTGTCAGTGAAATGGTCTTTCAGTGAAGTGATACGAATCCATACATATATAAAGATATATATATATTTATATATATATATATATATATATATATATATATATATATATATATATATATATATGGGTTCACTATAGAATCTCGAAATACTGAAACCCTGAATTTCAGTATTTCAAAATTATATAGCTGAAAGCTTTAAATCCTGAAACCCCAGGAGTGGGAAATTCAAAATCCTGAAGTTGAGAGATTTTGAAATAACGCTTCTGGTATTGAGGTGTGTGAATGGATAGGTGTAAGTTCAAGTAAGTATGTATGCGTAAGTGTGTTGGTTAGGGGCTTTAGTGTATGTTATTGTGTGTTGTGGCTGTGATGTGTATGTGCAAGGAGCTATGAAATGTGTGGGTGTGAGTTACCTTTGTGTGTGTGATTGTGTGATCTCGGAGTTAGTATGTATAAGTAGGGGGTGTGGGGGTGCAGCCTCTCACATGGGGGGTGCAGGGGGGGCTTGCCGCTTTGCTTGTCTGTAGTGTAGGTTTGTATGTTTGATTGTGGGGGGACATTGTGTGTATGTGTATGTGTGTGGTGTATTTGTAGTGTAGGCTTGCGATTTTAAAATTTCTCAGTTCTGGAGTTTCAGGATTTAAAGTTTTCGGCTATAGAATTTCGAAGTACTGAAATTTGGGATTTCAGGATTTTGAGATTCTATAGTGAGCCCATATATAAATATATATATATATATATATATATATATATATATATATATATATATATATATATATATTGCCAATTCCTTAATTTTTTGTACATGTCATACCCTATTACATCTGGTCCTGCAGTCAATTCTATCCCAAGGGCTCATTAATGTAAAATCCCACGTCTGTATAGTGGCACGGCCTGAGCACAGAGTTCAGAGCCTGTGCGATTCAGGAAAGTAGGCTCGGAGCGTGCATGAGCCTCCCAACACTATTCTGACATGGACACCATTGAATAATGCTAATTACCTCATTTGCTGGTAAAAAACATGCAAATGAGGTAAATTAGCGATTCACAAAGCAGGCAGGCATCTGTGCAAGAATAGTGTCTGCTGCAGAAATGTATTCGGCTACTAGCCAAATACATTTCTGCAAAAATCAAAATGGAGGCATGACAGCTCAAAGTAAAGCATGTATTATAATCATTTGGCATGCCAACAGTTGCAAAAAAATGAAAATCAAAGTTTATTTTTTTGGCCGATGTCGGCCGTTTAAGCATAGGGCAGTGGCGTGCAAAAGGGAACATGCTAAAAATAAAAATAAAAATGTGAAAAGAGTGAAATCTGCATTTTTCCATTATATTCTATGGCATGCTTTATCAAAACAATAACAGGGAACAGTGGTTGCTAAGGAGAAAGGCTGCAGTGTAATGGTGCAACAAGGGTCTAAGGCAGTGGGGTATGCAAATGAGCACATTTTAATCAATCACAAAGTGGGTGACCATGTCCAAATACACCTAACCATATAGGAGCTATAATTCTGCTGTGTAAGCAGGTGAAGCAGCTGACATGAAAAAGGTGTGTGTCATGCTTGGTGTAAACACATTGGAGATCCATTTCTCCCATTTGAGCTTAGCTAAGCACAGCTAAGCAAGGGGGTGTACTGGTGCTGTATTGACTTATTCCATGAAATGAAGAGCGTGTTCATGTCCAGGGGACACCCATTCCTACTGCAAAGTGTTTACTTTAGCTAAACGGGTTGCACAGAATGCACAGGCTCTAAAACAAACAAAAAAAACCCTGGAAATAGCAGGGCTGTTTACATTTGTGCACCAGGTTTGCGCTGCGCACCTCAGGGCTTAAAAGAGGCGGAAATGGGAAGGGAAAAAAAGGGAAATAGCAGGCTAAAAGCAATCAAGTACAAATATAATAGCAAGCAGGTGGAATGCATTATAGCCAGCCAATCATACAGACAGCATCTGCAGCACAACAGTATAAACTGTGCAAACACCTTTCAGTCTGCTTTTTCCCACAAACTCTGCACCATTGGTGTACAAACTCAGGGGAATTTTAACTGACAAAATGTTAAGGGCTGCTGTTACTTTGATACATCAGTATGTGCTAGATGCTGTGGGTGGTGAGGAGGATAATGCTGGCAACCTCCCCAGAGTGAGAAGGAGAAGAGTGTTCAGATCCAGGATAACCTACTAGGGGCTACACGATCTGGAGATAGCAGAGCACTACAGCATGGACAAGGACATTTCTCAGCAAATCATTGGGCTGTGCCAGCCTCACCTCAGACCAAGAACCAACAGAGAGGAACCCATCCCAGTGGAACCAAGGTATGTGTAGCCTTAAGAATACTAGGTACAGGTGCTTTCCAAAGACCTACTGGGAACATCATGGGCGTATCACAGGCATCTGTTTCCAGGGTACTCCACCATTTCCTGGATGCCATGCTACCACATGCCAGTGAGCATATTTACGTCTCCAGCACCTGTGAGGAGTTGACCAGAAATATGCACCTCTTCCACCATGTAGCAGACTAACTGGAGGTACTGGGCACCATAGACTGCATGCACATCCACATCAAAGCACCACCTGGTGAGCAGGGTAGGGTCTACATAAACCACAATGGATTCCCCTCCATCAACTGCCAGGTCATGTGCAATGCCCAGGGCATTATCATGAATGTGTGTGCTGGCAGCCCTGGAAACTATCATGACTCCCACATCTGGCATTTCTCACAGCTGTATCAGAGATTTTCCAGGTGGGACATTCCATATGGCCATCTGGTGTGGGATACTGGCTATGCACTGGAGCAGTGGATGATGACACCTATCAGAAATTGACAGACACCTACTCAAGAACACCATAATGAGGCAAATACACAAAGCAGGATCATTATAGAGCATGTGTTCAGGATGCTGAAGTCATGGTTCTGCTGTCATGACATATCTGATGGAGCCTTGCAGTACTCTCCAGCCACATGTGCACACATGTTCATAGTATGTGCCATGCTACACAATATGATCCTGTGGAAACAGCTGCAGCAGGAACAGCACAGGGAAGGGACACACAGTCCCCCACCATTGCCAAGGTCCCCACAGACACAGAAGGACTCAGAGTAGGAACCCCCTGAGACAGCTCCTGTAGGCAGACAGAGACCAACCCATTTTGGCTTGGCCTTGGCAAAGAGGCAACACATAGCACACACAATGACACTGTAGGCACCCAGGGACTGACACCTCTCTTTGACTCGCACACACAGTAAAATGGATGACAATCACATCACACTACCTGTAACTTACCATGTATAGGCAGTGAACTGCATGGATCTGACATAGACAGCCCTCAAGCACCATTCACACAACTGCCTCAGGCAGAAGGTAGGTCAGTCTTCTTAACAATAAATGAATGCATTAGTATGTTCTGGTAGCATATCTATGGTATTGCTGCATGCATGTAAGGGAATGGGATGGCCTACTGGGAGAGCAGCAGACAAATGACAGCTATGTGGGACACCAGGAAATGTTTGCCCAATGCTGGCTTCCCCACACTATGCAAGGTGACACATTGCACTGCAGTATATGTGGGGGGCAACTAACTGGGGGTCATAGATCACAGGCATGAATGTCAGTGTGGGGGTTCCATACTCACCCCTCAGCCTCACCTAGCAAGTCAGCTATAGAAAACCATAAAGGAATGTCTGGAAAAGGCCCGCAAATGGTGATGTAATACCCCCTACAGACTTACACAGTGATAGCACAGCAGGTAATGCTTTGAAGAGTAAGAAGTCTGAAACTAAAATGTATGCCATTACAATCTGACCTGTGGTCTTTAGTGATATGCCTCTAGTCCCCAAGACAGGCACAATAGTATGTTAAATGCAACCAAAATGTAAAGCAAATAGCAGCACAGTCTGCGCAAATGTGTACAGTTGACAGGTGTGCCACCCCCCATATTCCTATAGAAATGCAGTAACAAGGTATGTTTGTAGGGAAGTAGCAGCAGAGCGCACATTGTCAGGGCTGTCCCAATACACATGATAACTTTTTGCATGTCCACAATATGCAGAGGTCAATGAGCTATGTATATGTGTGGATAATACTGTCAGGATTTGGCCAGCATTTACTCCTGGCTGTTGTGTTGAAGTGGCCTAGGTACAATGCCGTCTTTGACAGGACCATGTTAAGAGAACTGCAGTGCCATCTATTATGCATGTCAGTCACACCTATGGTAGGAGATGTACAGACTGTCCAGATGTCAATATTTGTTAATGCAGGAAAGCTGTACAGGTCATGGCAGGGGGCCACACATTTGGACAGTACACAGTTTGGAGTAACCTACACAGTGCCTACCATACCTCTCAACTGTACAGACCTATTGCACAATGTCCAGAGGTTTGCATCATAATTGTGGTCGGTATAACATGAAATAGTGGTTGCCTGGCAATTCATTGGCAAATCATGCAAGACTAAGGTCAGAAAATGACAGATTGTAGTGTCATACTGCATACCCATAGAAATATGCATGCTAATGCAAAACCTGTTATTGAACCACATTCCTAGCTTTGTAAGGCCAATACTTAAAAACAGTCCCTACATTTCAGGCCTCCACCCCCCAATCACTTATGGCTTTGTCCAGATGTCTGGCTCTCAGAAATTGAGGTACGTGAAGGTCAGTGTACTGCCAGTGTATAAAAGGCTGCCATCTCTCTGTGTCAGCACTGACAACATGTCAGTGGCCAACAGGCATACCCCTGGAATGACACAGGTTGTCACAGAAGGAGCACAAGTATGCCTTGTATATCTGTTCTGCTTGTCCTAACATTGCATTTGCCTGCCAACTATTTGCTAAACAAGAAAGCGTAATTTCAGAACAGGAATGGCAGACAGTGGGGAAACAGACATCAAACCCATAACAGCAAACAAGCAATTACCCAACCATGTGAGGCAGAGCACCTCGCTGACTCTGTTCAAGAGAAATCTAGACCTGTGGATGGGAGATCGTAGGTTTACCCCAGGAATCATCTCTGTGTCACTGCTGGACAGAGGCACAACAAACTAATGGGCACAGTATTTTTTCATATAAGGGGTGGCGTAAGCCACAATAATTTGGGCTAGGCTTATAAATGCCTTAGGGCAGATAGCCTAGTATAAACCTATGAACCTATGAACCTATGAACCAGTCTCCCAACTGTCTATGTTTGGCAGAACATGGTTAAAACCCCATCCCCATGTGTGAGCCTTTGTCTGACTGTCATATTTTGGCCTGTGTAGGTGTCAGTCTGTGATGGTATGACAGCTAGGCCCACATGTAGCCTCATAATAACATATTGCAACACAAACCATCTAAGGACCACAGCAAATAGAGTGCTTCAGTGATGGACAACATGTACCCTGTCCACATCAGAATTACAAATACATAGCAGTCACTGTGGCCAAAGCCTGTGACTGGACTACAGAAGGACAAAGAGACACATATAAGGGGAAGGGGAACCATTGGCCAGACAAATGGAGAATGTGCATACCAGAACAGAATGTGCAGTAACATAGGTGCCATGCAGTGTAAGGGGTCAGTAAACATCACCTGCAAAAACACAACACACACCCATGTAAGTGGAGGTCTGCAACCAAACAAAACCCAAACAATGGACACATCAGAGGTAATATCACCTGAGAACCCCACAAACATACACACCACAGACCATGTAGACTTCACACACAAGGGTCTTGCAAACACTGAGGCTTTACTCCAATCCCCAAACACCTTCCCTACATAGATAGGCTAGCAGCACTGTCCCTCTAGCCAGTGCCATACAGACTATGCTGAGGTGACCCCTGCCTGGCATACAAAGCAATCCAGACCCTGCCTTGATGAGACTGTAGTACATCTGGAACTTCAGGCCCACTCTATCAACCTGTAGGTGCAGCATCAACCTGGGCTGTGATATCAGTATGGCTTGTTGGTGTGACACATATGTGTACTACACCTCCCCCATATGTGGAATTCATTCCCTGCCAACAGCAAGCCAAGTGCCTCAGTACTCCTAGTGATGTGCTCCCTGAATAAGTGCCCAGGAAACAAAGAAGACAGTCCTGTCATCCCACCTGTCTCCCTGCTGGGCAGGGGCTCTGTGTGCTGACATCTTAACATGGGCTACATTCTTGTCTGCATGGGTTATAAGAGCTTCAGGGCCAGTAACCTACTAATGTCATAACAAACCACCAGCCTATACACAACTGTCTGTCAGTTGTTCACCACATTACTCTGTACTGCTCTGCCACTGACATACCTGGAAGTCATAGTGCTATGTGGAATATACTACACATACAATGGACATGTCCGCACAGTAGAATGCATTCTCTACCCACACCCATACCTCCCAAAGTCTGACAGCAAGACATCCGGACAAGGTCATAAATAAAAGTGGGACAAAGGCACAATGATAGGCACATGCTGTAAATATTGCCCTTACATACTGAGAAAGTTGGTCAGATGAGGGGTTTTGCATTAGTGGGAATTGTCCGAAGGTTATGTAGTCTGAAACAGTAATGTCTGTCATTATTTTGTAATGTTAGTCTTCAATTATATGCAACTACCATGCCACAAAAACACAAGTTTATGTAGACTGGATGAAACATCTAGGCAAACACCTGGACAATCTGCCAAAATATGTACAATTGAGAGGTATGGCCACACCAGGATATGACTGCTCAGGTAAGAAAGATACCACACAAGCAGGAGTTTCCCAGCTAGTATAGCACCAAGTCGCTGGACTGTTTACACAGCATCTGTTTACACAGTGTCATCAGTCAACTGGCTGTAGCCACACCTCCCAACTGGCCTTGTTGGGCAGGAATGTATATAGTCAGGCTCATAATATTGGTCTGTGCATCATACATCTTGTATCCCTCTGGTAAAGCACTGTGATGATCTGAGGATGTCTGTCACTATGTAATGACACAATAAATTGCAGTGTCAGACTACAGATATGTCAGAAAATGTCTGCTAAACAGACCCAGTACCCCTTGGAAAGTCCTGTTTACTTCTGAGAGGTATGGCTGTAGCACATAAAGCCCCACACCAGAGTACACCTATCTCTGTAATGGAGTCCCACTCTCATTATAGAAGGTCACACTGGGCATGCTCCTACACTTAGAGAATCACAGGCCATGTTGAAAGCCATATCGAACTATATGACTGTATTGTGTATATATGTCTTTGCATACAGACAGCTATGTATATCTTAACTGTCCCTACACACACCCATCAGACAGGATTACCCTCAGCTAGCTGTAGGTGGCCCATACGTGACATATCTGCATCTGTTGCGTGTGATACACAGAAATATATATGGGCAACAGATAATATGTCAAGCATACATGCACATAGATGTGGGGAAGTGAGAGACAGACAGTGATAGAGAGAGAGACATAGGGGAACACACACACATGGATACCCTGAATGAGGTAGAGTGATATCCTGCTCCAGACAGTGGCATACTGGTCATAACCAGTCGCATGTGCCAGCATGAAGGTGATCTCCATCATGTAATAGTACTGAGGTGGGGGTTATACTATGACTTCACCTGCGTGTGTGTGTGTCTGCGTGTGTGTGTGTGTGTGTGTGTGTGTGTGTGTGTGTGTGTGTGTGTGTGTGTGTGTGTGCGTAGGTCTGGGTATTAGGTATTAGGGGACTGTTCCCACTCAGTACACTTCCCATTGCCCTACTTCACAAAATCTGCTGCTGTCATTCACCTTAGAAATACCATTGGACACATATCAGGCCTAGATACAATGTAGTGCATGTGATAGCTCCATAACACTATTGTACACATAACTAGATAGGTAGGGGTTCTAATCTTAGTCCTGGCAAATGTAAGTGTATGTGTGAGAGTGTGTGTCTGTTTGTAGGTGAAACAGTTTTAGGCCATTCCCATCCACAACACGTCCCAGTGCCCTACTTTAGCAGTCCTGCTGATGTCATTCCCCTTAGAAGTACCTTTGCACAGCCCCATCCATATAGGTTCATAGGTAAGTACTAGGCTATCTGCCCGAGGGCATTTATAAGCCTAGCCAGAGTGTGTCGGCTTTCACCACCCCATTGATTAATTAACTGATCCTCTGTCAAGCAGAGCCAATGAAGTGATCCCAGGGGTGTATTTTCTGTTACCCATCCACTCGTCAACGTTTCTCTTGAAGAGTGCTAGTGAGGGTTTCTGCCTAATGTAATTTGGAATTTTGTTCCAAAGCATGGGGAGTCTCTGTGACAGGAATCTATCCATACAGCATGTTCTATTTATTGCTGTGGTGAGGTTTAGCTCACTAGAGCACGTAGCTCGCAGTGACTTGGATTTCTTTAGGTGGAGTATGTCCATTAAATCTGAGTTGGACATGGCTTTGTAAGTCAGGCAGAGATCACCTCTGAGTAAGCGATATGCCATTGAGTACAGCCGGAGTTTTTTCAGTTGGGCTGAATAGGACATATGTTTGAGGCCAGTAATCCTCTTGTCAAAGTACTTTTGTGGTCTTTCCAACTGTTGGAAGTGTCTTGTGAGGTACACCTAAATGGAGCATTGTACTCTATGATGGGTCTGATGAGTGATGAGTAGAGGGGCACTATAATCTCTTTATTTCTAGATGCAAACCTTTTAGTAATTAGATGGGCCACATAGAAGGATTTCCTAACTACTTTGGCAATATGATAGTCAAAGGAGAGATTACTATCTACCTGGGTCCCCAGATCTCTTATTACATCTTCTGTATTAAGGGGCTGCCACCTATGTGGTAATTCATGGGTGTTTTGTTTTTCCCAAATGGGATGACTATGCATTTTTTGGAATTTAGCTTGAGGCCATGAATTTGACACCAGGTGTACGTCTCAGTAAGGCCCTTTTGGAGGATGTCCGTGTCAGCCTTAGAGTCAATTATGGCTCCCAGTTTGCAGTCATCAGCGAACTTGGTTAGCCATAGTCCTCCTGTGTTTGCCTATACTTCTGAGAAGTGTATGCTGAACAGTAGGAGTTTCAGGACTGAGCCTTGTGGGACACCACTTGTGACTGGTTTAGAGTCAGACCTGGAGCCTGCTAGTCTTACCATGTGAGCTCTGTCTGTAAGCCAGTTGGCAACCCATCTCGTGACGTAGGGGTTTATGTACAGGCTGGTGAGTTTTTCTGTAATACCCGAGTGGGTAATGGTGTCAAAAGCCTTGGTGATGTCAAGGTAGGCTGTGTGAACCACCTTTCCCTCATCTATGGCCTTGGTGACTTTCTCAAAGAAGTCAACCAGGTTTAGTAGGCATGATCTGCCCTTAACAAAGTGGAACTGGGTTGGGTCAAGTGTTTGGAGGTTCCCAATGTCTTTGTTAATGAGTTCCATGATGATGTGCTCCATAGCCTTGCAGACCAGACCAGTCAGGCTTATGGGGCTATAGCTACCAGGGTCAGTTGTGGCCTCTCCTTTGTGGAGTGGAATAACCGTTGCTGTGTGCAATTTTATGGGCACGTAGCCTGTGGAGAGGCTGAGGTTGAACAGCATGTTTAGGTGGGGGGGTTAGCTCATTCTGTAGTTTGTGCATGATGCAGCCTGGGACACCATCTGTCCCCATTGATGCTGTGTTTTTGGCTTTTGAAAGAGCTATTTTCACCTGTGCATTTGTGATTTCCGGGACACTACACTTTTCCAGTATTGTTGTGGGCCATTTTTGAGGTGAGAGGGGGGTGAAGTTTGCACTGAATCTATCTGCCAGGATGTTGACAATATCAATAGGTTCAGTATATTTTGTGCTACTTTGCACTAGTTCAGTGCATATCTGCGAGTTGCCACTTAGATTCTTAATATAGCTAAAGAAGGCTCTGTGGTTATCTTTTGAATCCTTGGCTATTTTTCTTTCAAAGTTAGCCTTGGATGATTTTATGAGGGACCTTAGTTTCTTATTGATACTGATCAGGGATGTCTTTCCTTCTTGGGATTTGCTTTTTCTGAACTATTCCTCCTTCTATTGTATAGCCATTTTATGGCAGGGGTCTACCAGACTGGTTTCCTTCTCTTAGAGGGGTGGGTCTTGGTTTTCTAGGAATGGCATGATCCAGGATCCTTGTAGGTGCTCATAGAGTGCATTTGTAAAGGTTTCTGCATCCTGGGCAGCATTATCCTTTAGCGTGCGGGCTGTGAAACTTGCCGCCTCTGTATTAAGTAAGGTGAAGTTTGCTTTAGAAATTTTTTTTACTGTGGTTTCCTTAGTTGGGGGTGGTGCAGGGGGTGTGGACATCCAGAGTGATTAGTTTATGGTCTGATCTAACCAGTGACGGGTTGACCTCCGGTATGGAACACCTGTCGCCCATGTTGGTGATGACCAGGTCCAATATGTTTTCACCTCTGGTAGGGGAGTTTACCAGTTGATCCAGGGCATCCAAGCTGATGAATTCCAGGAAGCGCTGGGCCTGGGAGTTTGTACTCAAGTAGTTTTCCCAGTTAATGGTAGGGTAATTGAAATCACCCAATATCAGGGTGTTCGGTAGGACCTTCATGTTTTCCAGTGTCTTGAGAAAGGTGGAGTGGTGTTCCTGGGTCATGGAGGGTGATCTGTAGCAGGCCACAATTTGCATTGCAGATTTTCCCAATGTTAGTTGCACATGGATGATCTCAGAGGTATCATGCTGCGCCACTAACCTGGAGGTGTAGTTATCCTTGATGAACAGGGATACACACCCTGCTTTTGTGTTCCGGTCCATGTTCTGTGGCTGAAATGTGTGGTATGAGTTGTAGCCTGATAGTGCTGGGGTGCTCTCTGGAGCCTTGAACCAGGTTACCGTTACTGCACAGATATCAATGTTTTCCATACTGAGGAGTGCTTTGAGCGCATGCATTTTGAGATTTAAACTCATGGCGTTGAGTAGCATAACCCTCAGTTTTTTGTTAATTGTGCTGTTTACAGAGGTGGATTTGACTTTTGAGCCTTGCCTAAAAAAGGCACTATGGGGGCAGCAAGAGCCTTGGCAAGTATACGGAAGCCTAGGAGTGACAAGTGCAAGCTATCTCTTGCGAATCAACTTGGCTTGTCGAGCATGTCTTCCCAGGCTGACAGACACTGGATCCCCTTTGAATGACACCAGAAGCTTAGCCAATTGTTGAAATTGATCATTTTTTCTTTATACTGAGCTATCATTCTTGGTGAGGCCAGGATGCTACTCAGGGTCAGGGTCATACTAGCCTGGGCTACATGATCAGAGAGCTCTTCCATGTCTCTTTTCATGTAGTCCAGGGAGGTACATTTCAGGTCATTCACACCAACATGAACAATGACAGAGTCATATTTGTACTTGTTCTGGAGTGACCTTAGTGCTTGTGTTATGTGGTGGATTCTAGCTCCTGACAGGTGGCTAACAGTAACCTTCTGCTTGTCAAGACTAGTGAGTGGGACATCAGTATGTCTGACTATAGATTCACCTATTACTAGGTATGTTATTTTGCTTTAAGGGCTGTGATTGTGTGGCATACTGATTTTGTGTTTTATGTGTTGTCTGGTTTGTGACGGGCGGTACAGGTTGTTTGGGTGTCTGCTTTGGAGGTCTCTGATGCTTTTGCAGGTTTTTATTTAGAGCCTCTGAGTACGATTTTGTGTATTTTTTACCAGTGCTGGTTTAGTAAGTCTATGTGTGGCTGGAGGTGTGGTGCAAGTGTTAACCTTCTCCTCTTGACTGTCTGTTCCAGTCTTGGCTGGAGAGAGCTTAGCCTCCAGTTTGGCTGTATAATTGCATCTCTCGCATATGTTAGTGTTTTGTGGTAGGAGGAGAGGGTTGTCTGTGTACATGAGGCAGTTGTAACATTGCCTCAGGATAGCCAGATTCACCAACTGGAATGGAGAGTACACCTGAAATTGCCCTTTGGTCATGCCTGAATAGTAGGGTGAGCTACTTAGTCACTTTTTTGGTGAATAAAGAGCCTTGTCCTGCTATGCAATCAAGTGTCAGGGCATATTAGAGCTTGCTATTAGGTATGAGCAAGTGATGGGCTGTAGGATGCTTTTTGAGTGCTTAGCTTGAGAGTTAGACTAGTTTCAAGGGAAAAACTGAAGAGGAGACTTAGTGGATCTGGGATTAATTTAATCCTAGCTAACCAAAACTGCCCGGCAAGCAAAACCGTGCAAATGCATTTTTTATAGCAGGGAAATGAAAGAGATAGAAATTAGCCCAAAATGGCCAATAAACTAATAACTTCTGGTCTGGAACCACTCCTCCAGGTACAGATAGGCTGCTCAAAGCTCCACTCTCTCACAGGTGAACCGAGAAACTTCCTTCTATCCAAGTAAGGTATGGGCAACTCAGAAACTTGTAATGCAGCCCTGAATTCAGCACTAGCCTGAAAACTGGACTATACTAGCTTAGAAAGGCGGGAAACAAGGAATTGTTTTGGTCTTTTTGTTTTTTGAAAAGATAAGGCAAAAACAGTAAAAAATACACTTAAAACAGCTTTAAATGACTACAAACGATCAGAAAAGACTATCACACTTTAGTGTGTAGCCTACAACAGTTAAACAAATTATTTAAACAAAAACAACTTTTTAAAAGTGCAGGCAGTCAAATAAGTACAATATGTGAAAAAAGCAAGTTTTTAAATCACAATAAATTCTGGAAATCTGTGTTTAGGTGGAAAACAGTTAAGTACAGCAAGAAAATACATAAAACAGATACTTAAATCACTCCAAAGTCTCTCTTCTAAGCTAGAAGGCTTGTATCAGTTTAAGGCTTTCTAGTGCTTCCCAGTAAGTTAGTTACAGGAAAGATGGGAAACAAGTGCAGATGTGGTCTTTTAAACCAGAAAGTTGATAGAGATGGACAAACTGCCCAAATGGTCAATAAACTACAATTTCTGGGCCAAGAACTAGTCCTCTTGTGGTAGACAGGCTACCTAGTGCTTACCACTCTCACTGATAAACTAGAAGGCTTTCCTCCAACACAGACAGGCTTGCGGGGCTCATAAGCTTACCAACAGTCCTGGATACAGCAACTCTGTATCTGGACTAGGCTAGTTACAGGAAAGGTGGGAAAGAAGTGCAAGTGCGGCTTTTAAACCAGAAAGTTGAAAGTTATGGAAATAAACTGCCCAAATGGCCAATAGCTACAATTTCTGGGCCAGGAACCACTCCTGTTGTGGTAGATAGGCTACCTAATGCTTACCACTCCCACTGATAAGCTAGAGGCTACCTAATGCTTACCACTCCCACTGATAAGCTAGAAGGCTTCCCTCCAACACAGAAAGGATTGGGGGTCTCAGAAGCTTACAAAGAGTCCTGGATACAGCAAATCTGTACCTGGACTAGACTAATTACAGGAAAGGTGGAGAACAAGTGCAAACACAGGTGTTTAAGCCAGCAAGTTGAAAGAGATGGAAAACTTCCCAAACGGCTATTAAACTACAATTTCTGGGTCAAAACTCATTTGTCCCATGGAGGATAGGCTACCTAGTGCTTACCACTCCCACTGATAAGCTAGAAGGCTTCCCTTCAACACAGAAAGGCTTGGGTGCTCAGACGCTTACCAACAGTCCTAGATACAGCAAGTCTGTATCTGGACTAGACTAGTTACTGGAAATGCAGGAAACAAGCGTAAATGCAGCTTTTAAACCAGAAAGTTGAAAGAGATGAAAAAAAACTGCTCAAACGGCCAATAAGGTACAATTTCTGGGCCAGGAACCACTCAAATTGTGGTAGATAGGCTACCTCATGCTTGCCACTCCCACTGATAAGCTAGAAGGCTTCCCTCCAACACAGAAAGGCTTGGGGGGCTCAGAAGCTTACCAACAATCCTGGATACAGCAATTATGTAACCTGACTAGGCTAGTTATAGGAAAGGTGGGAAACAAGCACAAGTGTGGCTTTCAAACCAGAAGGTTGAAAGAGATGCAAAAAAAACTGCTCAAACAGCCAATAGCCACAATTTCTGGGCCAGGGACCACTCCACTTGTGGTAGATAGGATACCAAATGCTTACCACTCCCACTGATAAGCTGGAAGGCTTCCCTCCAACATGGAAAGGCTTGGGGGGCTCAGAAGCTTACAAAGAGTCCTGGATACAGCAAATCTGTACCTGGAC